>NC_137106.1:51484992-51822492 GCF_949357685.1 Gobio gobio
CAGGCTTCAGTACGGTTCTCCTCCCCCGAAGTTCAACGGGGTGGTCCGGACTGTGGTCGGCCCAGAGCAGGTTCGGGTTATGGAACAAGAAGTACAGCCCTGGTAGCCAAAGAGGCCATAGAACGGGTCCCTCTGGCAGACAGGGAGTCCGGGTTCTACAGCCGGTACTTCATAGTTCCTAAGAGGGATGGCGAGTTGCGTCCAACTTTAGACCTGAGGTACTTGAATCGTTCTCTGAGGAGATTCGGATTCAAGATTCTTAGCAATTCCTCCATTGTGATTCAGATCTAGTCTGAGGACTGGTCTGTCACGATGGGTCTGAAGATGACGCATACTTCCCTGTATCCATCCTTCTGTGTCACAGGAAGTTCCTGAGGTTCGCTTTTGGGGGCAAAGCGTACCAATATCGGGTTCTTCCAGGTGGCCTAGCCCTTTGAGACTCTACACGCAGTAGCGTGTTGACGCCTTCTCAGAGAACTGTGTTCCTGGGAGTCGTATGGGATTCTCTACGTTGTGGGCACAATTGTCTCCCGCACATATCGAGTCCATACGGGCGGTGGTCTTTAAAATGAAGCTAGGCCACAGCATCACTGTGAAGCAGTTTAAGAACTGCTGGGGCTCATTGCGGCTGCGTCCAACAGAATATCTCTTGGCCTGCTGCATGAGACCCTTACAGTGGTGGCTGGGAATCAAGGGGTTTTCCTCGAGGGGAAAACCATTCTGTATGATCAGGGTAACTCGCAGATGCCTTCGTTACCTGGTCATATGGAAGAAACCTTGGTTTCTGTCCCAAGGGCCAGTGTTGGGAGCGTCCTGTTACCGGAAATCCGTTTCAACAGACGCCTCCCTCACTGCCTGGGACGTGGTCATGGCGGCCGCTTTGCAAGGTCCGTGGAAGACCCGGCATTTCTCCTGGCACATCTACTGCCTGGAAATGCTGGCGGTCTACAAAGCTCTGAGGAGCTTTTTCCCGGACCTCCGCGGCCACCATGTCCTGATACGGAAGTAAACCAGGTGGCTTTCCTTGAGGGGAAATCCATTCTGTATGATCAGGGTAACGCGCAGGGGCCTTCGTTCCCTAGTCATATGGAAGAAACCTTGGTTTCTGTCCCAGGTGCCAGTGTTGGGAGCGTCCTGTTGCCGGGAATCCGTTTCAACAGACGCCTTCCTCACTGGTTGGGGCACGGCATCAGGGGGGTTTAAGGTCGCGCCCTCTATGCAGACTGGCGCATCACATCCTCCTGTGGTCCCAAGGGAAACTGTTGTCCATCAGGGCAATGTATGTCCCGGGGGTCCAAAATCAGGGAGCAGACATCCTGTCGAGGCAGGGGCTGAGGCCCGGGGAGTGGCGACTCCACCCAGAGGTGGTGGAGGCCATGTGCGAGGGGTTCGGCCCAGTGGAAGTGGACCTGTTTGCGTCTCGAGAGACGTCCCACTGTCCACTGTGGTTTTCCCTCACGCATCCAGCCCCGCTGGGGTTGGATGCCAGGGTTCAGACGTGGCCAAGGCTGCGTCTGTACGCATTCCCCCGATTGCTCTGCTCCCGGGAGTCCTGGAAGGGTCCGGCGACACGGGGTCAGCCTACTTCTGGTAGCACCCCGTTGGCCGACTCGAGTTTGGTTCTCGGTTATCATAGCTCTGCTAGCAGGTCAGCCGTGGGAGATTCCTCTGAGGAGGGATCTCCTATCTCAGGCGGCGGGTACGATATTTTACCCCCGCCCGGAGATTTGGAACCTTTGGGTCTGGCCCCTGAGGGGACCAGGTACCTAGAGGCTGGCCTATTGGCAGAGGTGATAGAGACCATACTCAGTTCCAGGGCTCCGTCTACGAGGAGACTGTACAGCCTCAAGTGGAATGTATTTTCCACTTGGTGTAGAGAGCGTGAGGTGGACCCAGTTAACTGCCCAGTGGCTTCAGTGCTGGAGTTCCTCCAAGAGCGTTTCTCTGCAGGGCTTACCCCGTCCACACTCAAGGTGTACGTGGCTGCCATTGGGGCTTTCCACACACCGTTGGGTGATGGGCCTTTGGGTAGGCACCAGTTGGTTGTACGGTTCCTCCGTGGGGCTCGGAGGATGAGGCCTGCGGCTCGTTCCAGAGTCCCAACCTAGGATCTGGCAGTGGTACTCGAAGGATTGGCTGAGGCCCCCTTCGAGCCGCTAGAGTCAGCGGACCCAAAGAACCTGACCTTTAAGATGGCCTTTCTCTTAGCCATCACTTCTCTGAGGAGAGTGGGGGACCTTCAGGCCTTGGCGCTTACGCCGACTTGCCTGGAGTTTGCCCCTGGCGGAGTAAAGGCCATCTTACATCCTAGGAGGGCTACGTGCCCAAGGTACCATCTAGTGTGGTCAGGCTTTTGGTTCTTCAGGCATTTCATCCTCCACCTCACGTGACGGCGGAAGAAGGGAGACTTCACCTGCTCTGCCGGTCAGAGCTCTTATAATATATTTATTGAAGTCTGCACAGGAGATCTGTACAGCTGTCTATAGCTTGCACCTCCCTGCGACGCCTGGTGCTAGGGTGCTCCAGTCCTAGCTGTGCCCGGTCTCCGGCTTCACACTAGGGCAGGCGCTACCCTCGGTGTGGCCTAGTGGGTACTCGTTCCCCAAATTCGTCGTTCTGATGCAGTGCGAGTTCCCTCGAAAGGGAACGGCTTGAGTTATGTATATAACCCTTGTTCCCTGAGAAAGGGAACGAGCACTCCATCTCGTCGCCACACCTCGGCACGCCTGGAGCGCATGCTTCATCGCGATTACTGCCGTTACTATGCACAGGCTCCCCTTATGTATCTTCCGGGTATGCCGTCATAGCTACGTCATGACGCAACACCAATCAGGATTGGCATGATTTCATTCAGACTTCAGATACGCTGTTGCTTAGGGAGTGTCCCCAAATTCGTCGTTCCGATGCAGTGCTCGTTCCCTTTCTCAGGGAACAAGGGTTATATACATAACCCGAGCCGATTGCGGGTCCCTGGAGAATTTCTTTGAAGTTTTAGGAAAGCCTCTCAAGAAGTCTGCTGGTTTCTCTTTCCGTGGCGGGGATGCCAAAGGGATCCTCCTCTCAGGGTGGCAAAGGCCGGGGTGGTCTTCCTCGTTGTGGCAAATCGTTAATGATCAGTTCCTGTTCTTATAGATGGGAAGGCCGACGCCCAGAGAGTTGGAAGGATCCAATCACGTCTGGGGAGAAAGAAGGCGCGAGTGTTCCATTTTTTCTGGATCCCCCTCCTCTTGGTTAATCAATTGGGTGATCATTTTAAGCCTCTATTCTTAGAAAGCTGGTACTTCTGTAATACTGCATCTTGTTGTAATTTGTGAACGAAATTCAGTACAGTCGGGTCTCTGCGATAACAGAGATACCAAGAACTGTCATTCTGCGACGTGAGCGTACAGATATACAGGATTATCACAGTTACTGGCATACAGGGTTTGATTTACATACAGTAAACATCCTAGTTATTCTAATACATCGTATAAAAACATTAAATCCACAAAATATATATTTGAACATTATTGAGTTTTGAGTTTGAGTTTTTGGTCCACATGGTTCAAATAACGCGTGTGTGTGTGTGTCTTAGAGAGTTCAGCGTGCTGTGTGTGTGTGTGTCCATTCGTACAAAGGGTGTGTGTGTGGACGTGAAGTCATGTGAATGTCTCGGGCTATAACATTCAACGCTCCATTCTCTTGTGGAGACGTTGTGGCTCCTTGGGTTGTTAATTAAATTTAGATTAGCCCTATCAACACACAAAGCCCTTTGTTTATGTATGATCTGATTAGGAAAGTCACAAGTTGGTGTGAGGAGTTCAGGCTTTGACCATCCGGCCAGATGGCTGATTGAATCAGAGCATTATTGCTACATACCTTTCTATGTTCTGCTGAACATAAAGATGTTTAACCCTTGTAGGCCTACGGTCTTCATTTGGGAATTACACTCAGGGTCTTTGGGGTCTCCACAGACCCCAGGCAACAAAATGTAATTTTTTTTCAGAACAAATGTAATTTTACTCTGTTTATTAATGTTTTTACTCAACATCTGTGCAGTTTTTGAAATATTTATAATAATTTTTAAATTTATATAAATAAATTAAAACAGTTTTTTTAATGGATTTTCACACAAAATAAGTTTATGTAAAATTCACTTTATAAAAGACCCAAATTTCGAACTTTCATTCGTGGGGATAATATGGATAATTTGACATGGTTTAGTGTAAGATTTTTTGCCCATCTTTTGGAAAATACAGTTTTATAATAATAAAATAATAAAAAAATACTTTTACCAGTAAATGGCTGCAGAGCTCCACTATTTGCTATTTGACTGACTGAAATACATCTTTTCACAAGTATTTTTCAGTTGGATTCATATCTAAATGTTACGAAATCACAATTATAACAATTAAAATTAATTAATTTTGTCAACGTTTAGCCTTTTTTTGTACTGAAAAAATATTTTATTCAATGATGTTACATTATGATTAGAATCAAACCTGAACATCGGATTTTCTTATAATTCTACAAATTTAATCTACACTTCAGTTACTAACTGTAACAGAACAAAACTGAACAGAAATTAATAGTTATATTACATACTGAGTAAAAAATACACAACATGAACATCAAAATGCAATGAATTGAACATCAATAACAAATTGAACAAATATTCCTGTGTGTGTGTGTGTGTGTGTGTGTGTGTGTGTGTGTGTGTGTGTGTGTGTGTGTGTGTGTGTGTGTGTGTGTGTGTGTGTGTGTGTGTGTGTGTGTGTGTGTGTGTGTGTGTGTGTGTGTGTGTGTGTGTGTGTGTGTGTGTGTGTGTGTGTGTGTGTGTGTGTGTGTGTGTGTGTGTGTGTGTGTGTGTGTGTGTGTGTCTGTGTGTGAGAGAGAGAGAGTGTGAGTGAGCATGATAATTTTGCATTGTGGATGTTTTATGCATTGTTGGAAGTGTGCCACTTCATTTCTGTATGCGTGTTCTGTGTTGTTTCTGTTTTTGAGGATACATTTTGTCCATTTTCTAAGCGGCCTGAGTGTGACTTTTTTTGTCACACGAACATAAAAACAGATATCAATCCAATTTTTTTTTTTTATTTGTAGATCTAGACAGTGTTGACATCCGTACAAAGTCTCATGCCATTTGGACAAAGGGAAATTTTTTTTTTAAATTGAGCAAATGTCCCTTGGTATCAGAAAATGTTTGTAACCAAGCAGTTCTCACCTCTCATTAACTACCCTAATCATTTTTCCCTACAATGGTAGTTAATGGGAGGCGAGACCTGCTTGGTTACAAATTTTTTTTTAAACATCTTTGTGTTCAGCAGAACATAGAAATGTGGAATTCATAGGTTTGAAACGTGAACGTTTCCTTTTTCAGTTCCTTATGATCTGTGATCAGTGATTTCTGATGTGTAGCTAATTATTCAAGTTCACACAGAACTTTATTATTCGTGCTGCGGCTTCTCTCTCTCCCGACAGAACGGTGTTTTCTATCTTGTGAGTCAGTGTTTTTGTCCGTCTTCGTCGCGTCTATCTGTTCTTAAATGTGCATACAGTTGTGAGTTTCTGCTCAACATCAGCAGAGCCACATCTTTAGAGATAAACCTCATGCACGCCGAAGCTCGGGCTGCACTGACCGGTGGGCCTTCAACATCCCCGACCCCCAGTACTGCATCTGGCCCACAGCGGAGGCACCAAACGCGGCGCGAGATTAAGCAGAAGGGGGGTAAGCGTGAGAGTATCCGGCTAGGCTAGCCAGCTTTCCCCACAATAAACTGGATTACATTCGATTACTGCTGTAGTGTCTTTGTTTGCACTGTGTACTCAATGCGCGTCACTGACACTTTTCATATAGGAATAGATAGGAAAATATCTAAAAATAATGCTATAATCAACACTTACTCGTAACTCGTTCATCTCCTGTAATGGTACATTACATGTGTTACAACCGGTTGAACCAGTTCACCAAATCGGACTGAATCGTTCTAAATGGTTCGCGTCTCGAGTCAGCGCTGATCCATAATTTACTAAAGTTACTAACTTTCTGACATGAGTGACAGCCCCTCCGACTAGAAATAAAGTAATAACCTGAAGTATATGCTAGTAACTACAACAGTTCACTGAACTGAGACATGCTGAGAACCAGAGGTGGGTAGTAACGAATTACATTTACTTCGTTACATTTACTTGAGTAAATTTTTTGGGTAACTTGTACTTTTAGAGTAGATTTAAAGATGGGTACTTTTACTCTTACTCAAGTAAATTTCTTGAGAAAAAACTGTACTTTTACTTAGTTACATACGGTGGCGTTCCTCCGTTACTGTCAAATGGTAATAATTATATTATATTTAAAATAAGTTAATATGACTTTCGCAAGTCTCGCGAAACGTTGAAGAGGCTGCTTCGCGAGAGGTTGCTACGCATCACCCGCTTATAATTAGCGCGTGTTTCGTCGGAAGATGATGGCCGAAGCAGAGGAAGATGTGTGTGAGCTACGGGAGGCAGATTGCCTGTGGCCTCAAGTTCAGTCTATGTTTTCACTGCAAGATGTCAAAAAAAATAGTTTCATAATGCGATGCATGTTGTGTGCACCAAAACGAACTGACATCTCTCAGCATACAAGAATTCCACCCTGAAAAGAACATGTAGTGGTAAGTGTCACAATGATGCCTATATTTGAACACTATTAATGGTAATTTGGTAACTATGGGAAATTTTCCCTCGTTAGTGTTTTCCTCATATGCGCTCTTGTGCAAGCAATGACAAATCGTTTGAATCCTCCAAACAACACACGTCCACGAACAAACGTTCACATCTGCACATTTACATATCCTTTTCTTCACAAAACGACTTCATGTCATTTGTAAATATGCATCCTTTCCTGTCATTCAGACCTGCAACACATTTCAAAAAAAGTTGGGACAGGAGCAATTTAGGGCTAGTAATGAGGTAAAAGGGTTAAATAATGATGTGATTTGAAACAGGTGATGTCAACAGGTGATTGTAATTATGATTTGGTACAAAAGCAGCATCCAAGAAAGGTCTAATCCTTTAGGAGCAAAGATGGGCAGAGGATCGCCAGTTTGCCAACAAATACATGAGAAAATTATTGAAATGTTTAAAAACAATGTTCCTAAAAGAAAGATAGGAAGAGATTTGGATATTTCACATTCAACAGTGCATAACATAATTAAAAGATTCAAGGAATCTGGAGGAATTTCAGTGCGTAAAGGACAAGGCCAAGCCTAAGCTGAACAACCGTGATCTCCGATCCCTCAGGCGTCACTGCATCAAGAATCATCATTCATCTATAAGCGATATCACCACATGGGCTCAGGACTACTTTGGCAAACACTGCATGAAAAGTGGGATTTTCGACCCCGTAAACGCCTGTATACTCCCGGAAATCTCCCTAATTTTCGGCAGTTTTCGACAATTTAGAGGCAGCGAACATCGCGTTCGTCTGTGCCACAAATTGTCGTAAACGAACCATGACATAGGTGGAGAGCCCCCCGCTGAGAGAGCCCGCGGAGGTGCGACGCCTCTAATTTGCATATGAATAGCAGCGAAACCAGAGAGTCAACGGCCAGACTTGAATTTACTCACTCACTATTGGCTGAAGCCACTACATTTAAAAAAGAAAAATCCCTCGTGATTGGTTGGCAGATCACTGCAAACCAATCATTATTGGTCCTCCTGGCTCATTATAAATGTAAACCCCAATAATAATAATAAATATATAATTTATGTTGTAATAATTTGTTTTATATTAATGTTATTGTGCTATGAAGTATTCATACCATCAAGGAATATATGGGAAAATTATACGGACCGTGCCGTTTATTCAAACAAGGGGCTTCATTCATAAGCATACAGCTGTTCATTCAAAGAAAGGGCTTAATTTATAAAACACAGCGGTTTACTCAAAGAAAGAGCTTTATTGTTAAACACACAACTATGTACAGTGCAGCAGTAATGTCTCGTAATGTAATGTAAAGTTCGTCGAGCTCCAGGCTGCGAGAGGGCGGTGGCCGCACAATCCATCCAGACACCCCGTCAACAAAGCCGTCTTCCTCGTCAGATATGAGTTCAATGGTTGCGGACTTCCAAATGTCCACCTCATCCAGCACACTCTCGCTTCCAGCAACTGTAATACAATCCATAAAGACAATAAGCAACCTGAAAAATACTCACATTGACAAAAAAACGGATCTAATATAATAAATCTTACCCTTTTTCTTCTTGATCGACTCCGAGCTAAACTTCGCAGTTTCCGCCTGCGATGTAAGTTCAGGTTGTTTGTATCTGAAGCTCCGGCGTGTCGATTCATAATACTTCTTACAGGCAGCTGGAAAACAATTACATGAGACTGGTATTAATAAAAACAGTCACGGTAAAATTAAACAAGGAATGAGAAAAACAGAAGTTATACTTAAGTTACACACAATGTCGTCTTGATCAGCGGTTAAATCTGGACTCGCGGAAATCGCTCCAAGCAGATAAGAGCTCACGGTTTCGTTATGAGGCGAGGATAGTCTGTGTAAACAAAATGTGCAGTTTTAAGCTCGGATCTATTAACGCATCCATTTCCTTATACAGCTGAATAAAAGCATATTCTTTAAATCGTAACGTTACATTACCCATGCTGTGGTTCATAGCGCCTGCAGTTTGCCTCAGAGTTGTGAAGACGAAGACAGCCTCCTGAAAATGAGTCCAAAAAGTTTGTCGCGTCCATGCAGAGATTGAGTTGAAGACGGTGTCCTGTCATTGTTGAACGCGAAAAAGGAAAGCAGCAAAAAACATAGGAAATGTAAAAAAACAAAAAAGCTTAAAGCTTGTCTTCTACACGTCATGGCCATGACCTCGACCTCGCACCTCATTGGACTAGAGCTCTAATATGGAACGCGCCCGGGGCCAATCTCTTTATACGAAACGCGTGACTTAAGACCGTTTCAACACGCCCTGTTTTCCGCGTCAACGCAGCAATTTTTTACGTGTTTCTTTTGTATGTGTAGACACGCACATTCTGGTCGTGTAACAGGCATACACACACAGTCGACGCACAGTTTTAACATGTTAAGAAGACACATTTGAACGTGTTTCTTAACGCGCACATTCTGTACATGTCGAAGTGTAATTTTTTTTTTTTTTAAAGCAGACTTACCTTTAGATGTAGCCTAGGCTACGTATATTAATATAAGATATTAATTAATTGCTTAACTGACTACTGTGCTAGAGTAAAGTAGCCTAATGTTGCAATGTATATTAAATGCTTAATATTATACAATTATTATAATTTATCTATATGGGTTATTGTTTGTTTTTTAAAGTTAGGCTATATATAATTTCTGAAAGTATAGGCTAATTTACACAGCACATATTTATAACTGAAAACACACACACACACAACTTTATTCACTTTCACATAATAATGTTTTTGTAATTTGGTGTTTAGTTTGTTGTATAGTTTGTTTATACTGTTCTGTCTCTGTTTTGTTTCCAGGAACATCTGATGAGTGCTATAATAAAATGACTTCATTATATTTAAAATATGTTTTGATATTCATTTTATTTATATTATTAATATTTTATTTACCCATAAACGTGTCTTTAGGAAGCCATAAGTTATAGAGACAAGAATGACTTTTGCCATTTAAATGCCACATTAATTTACTGAGGACCCATACAGCCAATGATCATGTGTGAAAACACTTATACATAAATTGATCACTTAGAAATCAAAACTAAGGTTTGAGAAAGAAAGAATATGCATACAACAAAATATATTTTTTCATAGCAGCTTCAGTAACAAGTTCAAAACAAATTCTGCTGTAAACCGGCTCTAACAAGCCAATATAGTGTCAATATTCAGCTCAAGTGACTTCAGTGTTGATTCAGTTCAGTTGATTTCAGTTCAACTGTAAATTCTTCAGTTGTGCATATTTGTGTGTAGTTAGATATATGCAAAAACAACATTTTTGGAAGAGTTAAAATAGTTTTGCACAAAGTGTTGCTTTTGCAAGAGATGTCTGATGTTTTGTGTGTTTTGTGTGTAGAGTTACAAGAAATGGAGCCATATTTTCAGAAATTGTGTGTAAGCAATTAGATAAAACTGTAAATGAATCCAGTTTATTTTAGTTCAGGACTCATAGTCCAGGTGTTAGTAATCTGTGCTTAATCTTTGTTCCAGGCAACAATTTTTTAACTCACGATTAACTAGATTAAGGCCTACTCTTGGCATAATTTAAACCCTGTCCAGGAAACCACCTCTTGAAAATCTGCATTGATAATTCATAAAATGTGGTGTGAGCTCAATTTAAATGACAATTACAGAAAAACACAATCTGACTTAACTATAAACACACAAACTTGTACTTTTCACATTTATGATTAATAGCCATTTAAAAAATCATTCACAGTGCAGGGTGGAAAATTTTATTTTGGTATGTAAACTGTATGCTTTACTTGATTTATTTGTGTGCTTTGGTTCATTGTCTTGCTGTCTTCACTGCTGTCCTGTATTATTTTATTTTTTTTACATAACATTGGTTATTGCTAATGACATATAGAGTAATTAATCTACACTGTGAGCCCGGACAAGTTGAATCTACTTAAAAAATTGGAGCAAACTGGTTGCCCTAAAAATTTAGTAATGTGAACTAAAACGAGTACATTTAACTTAAATTTAAGTTAACATTTTAACTTAAACTTTAAACTTGTTTAAAAAATTCAGAACCTAGATAAAACTCCCCCTGCTGCTACTCTGATTTGCATTTGTGTAGCTCACAGCATGTTCATTTACATGATAAAGCCTCCCCTAGAATTAAGGGGAGGGGGGGTCATGGGGGGACAACTGCCAAGCAAGGCCCACGTCAATTTACGACAATTTACGGCAGTTTTCGGTGTTGCCTGCAAATTGCCGTGCACAGTCGTAAACCTGAAGTTTCACGGCAATCTACAGTGTCACATACTGACGAAAATCCCACTTTTCATGCAGTGAAACCTTTGTCAAGTACCACAATACGTAGTTATATCCACAAGTGAAGTTTTAGTAACTAATTTCGGGAGGAGCACGTCCAGATAATTAAACCTATCTAAACAATGGAGCACGCCACATAATGTAACCTAATCAAACCCAAGTGGAGCACCCTCAGATAATTAAACCTAATTAAACACATGTGGAGCATATCAAGCCAATCGATTTAATCAACGATAAGAGGTGTGTGTATATATACAGCATATTTACCTTCTTTCGTTGACCGTTTTTATTTTTAGCATAGACTGCTAGCAAGGTCGCCCTACCCGCCCACGCTGTATAGCCTAAAATAGCTCAAACAGCTTGAAGCAATTCTACAATGCTAAAATCTTTTCCTTACAGATTTCTAAACCATTTCGGCCGCTTCCATCAGCATTTACGGTAAAATAAATTCAGCTTTTCCCAGATGTAACTGTTAATTGTGTTTGCCACAAATCACAATTGAGATTATGACTTCTAAATTCTAATCGTTGTTCTAAATGCATGTTAATAGCGTGTTGTTTTAGGAAAATTACGACAGCGTCAACCACGAAAGTGCTCGGACAGTGTAAAGAGTGCACTCCGCAGACTTGCAACAGGGGAAACTACAACAAGCCTTTCTTGCGATCTTGCCGCCTCTGTGTAGCCTATACAGACATAATTTTCACACGCGAGAAGTAGCCTACGTTCATCATGGACACGCACGCGGTAATGAACTATGAATATACTTGCTGGTAAAGCTAAATCACTAAAATGATGACAGTACAAAACGGCATATTATGCCAACAATCAGCCATTTGTTGGAACCAGCTGATAATCACTGCTTTGATTCAATACTTCTCAACTTGACGCTCGCTCACATAAGCTCGGTCACACAGGGCTCGACAGTGCGACCATATAGGTACTCACATTTGCGACAAAAAATAGAACTGCGAAAATAGAAAAATAGTGTGCAAACTAGCACACTGTATCTTGGAGCACCCATTTCCTTAAATGTAGCATCAATACCTTACAGTAGGCTATATTGTATACCATGCTATTAACGATTATTTTATGGCATCTTATATTTTGGGGATAGAAAAACATATCAGGTTACTGCAAACTTCAAAGGCTATTTCAATAAATACATGTGAAACTCACGTTTTAGATTCCGAGCGTTGTACGGGCTTGCACAACTAGGCTTCAGTTCAGAGCAGTTCACAATCAATGAATGGCGCACATCTAACATTATGCCAAGCGAATATTTATGAACAATGACAATGTTTTCTTTATTGTGATTTAATATTGTATGTTGTATACAGGCATAGCTCTTCACACAGAGAGGCCGGAGAGCTGGCCTGAATGTGTTTATTATCCGCGTCGATCCCACGCACACATGGGGCAGTTCGCATACACTCCTGACTGACAACTGCGTTACTGAACAGAAAAAATAAATGGCAAGAGCAACAGAATTTAGAACGCATGCAACGTTCACATCGCGCGCTCCATCTACGGACTGCCCACTCATCAGCGAGTGAGTGAGAGAATGTGTTCCGCCTTAAAGGAGCCGTTTTCAGTGAGGTAAAGTATTTACTAGGTTGCTTTAGGGACCGTCTGCAAATTCACCACACAGTGCAAAGCGAATCTCAACAAACCATTCAAATAAATTTTTACAGGGCCATGGTAAATGCCTAGCGAGCGAAATTATTTGGCTTTCATGATCCAAAGGTTGTGAATTCCTACTGGCCAGACTGACCTACAGGTGAAATTAACTGGAGTAAGCTCCATGACTTTGGATATTCGATATCCGCGGTTTTAGGGACTGTCTCTAAAGTTACACATGTTTCTGACTTCAATGGCATTTGAGGAGAATGGCTTTGTCATAGAACCAACTGTGAAGTGTTCATCTAGGTGTCAGGTTGATGCACACATTTTAGATTTTTATTTTTAGATTTAATAGAATAAACAAATTACATGAAGATATGGACAATTGTTTCACTGGGCTACTGTATGGGATCCATACATAAAATATGCTAGATTTAAAAGTCATAGCTGTTTCCCTAATATGAATGTGGTTCTCCATTGTCCGTCTAACCTTTTCTCCAGTGCAGCAGTGGTGCTGTTCCCTCTGCTCCCGCAGGAATTCAGTTTCTCTGGCTAACTTCTCCCTCTGCTCCCGCAGGAGCTGAGTTTCTCTAGCTAATTTCTCCACTGCCATAGCAGTGCTTCTCCCTCTGATCCCGCAGGAGCTGAGTTTCTCTGGCTAATTTCTCCACTGCCATAGCACTGCTTCTCCCTCTGCTCCCGCAGGAGCTGATTTTCTCTGGCTAATTTCTCCACTGCCACAGCAGTGCTTCTCCCTCTGCTCCCACAGGAGCTGAGTTTCTCTGGCTAATTTCTCCACTGCCACAGCAGTGCTTCTCCCTCTGCTCCCACAGGAGCTGAGTTTCTCTGGCTAATTTCTCCACTGCCACAGCAGTGCTTCTCCCTCTGCTCCCACAGGAGCTGAGTTTCTCTGGCTAATTTCTCCTCTGCCACAGCAGTGCTTCTCCCTCTGCTCCCACAGGAGCTGAGTTTCTCTGGCTAATTTCTCCTCTGCCACAGCAGTGCTGTTCCCTCTGCTCCCGCAGGAGCTGAGTTTCTTTGGCTAATTTCTCCTCTGCTCCTGCAGGAGCCGAGTTTCTCTGGCTAATTTCTCCTCTGCCACAGCACTGCTTCTCCCTCTGCTCCCGCAGGAGCTGAGTTTCTTTGGCTAATTTCTCCTCTGCTCCTGCAGGAGCCGAGTTTCTCTGGCTAATTTCTCCTCTGCCACAGCAGTGCTTCTCCCTCTGCTTCCGCAGGAGCTGAGTTTCTCTGGCTAATATCTCCTCTGCCACAGCAGTGCTTCTCCCTCTGCTCCCGCAGGAGCTCAGTTTCTCTGGATATTTTCTCCACTGCCACAGCAGTGCTTCTCCCTCTGCTCCCGCAGGAGCTCAGTTTCTCTGGATATTTTCTCCACTGCCACAGCAGTGCTGTTCCCTCTGCTCCCACAGGAGATCAGTTTCTCTGGATATTTTCTCCACTGCCACAGCAGTGCTGTTCCCTCTGCTCCCACAGGAGATCAGTTTCTCTGGCTAATTTCTCCTCTGCCACAGCAGTGCTGTTCCCTCTGCTCTTGCAGGAGCTCAGTTTCTCTGGCTAATTTCTCCACTTCTGCAGCAGTGCTGTTCTCTCCCAGAACCTTCCAATCCTATACGACCACTTGGAGATGTTTAAAGCATTCCACTTCTCTTATAACATGCATACCCTCAAATTTTCTCTCCTTCAATCAACTCGTTTCCTATCTTAATACCGTTAAGGGCCTCCAAGTATTGCACCTTAATAATTATTTAATCAACATCATCCTCAATAAACCCGTCTCCAGCATGTTGCCCCCGGTCCCTCGAATATTCCGATCTATTATGACCTCTGAACTGTAAAGCTGCCAGAATAATAATAATAATACGCTGTTTGTTAATTGGCCAGAGGAGAAATGAAGCTTATGCGCAAGTTCTGGCAGGAAGATGCAATGTTACGTCACTTATCACATTCAGACCTATCCAATCAAGTCATAATTCTCAGAGTATAAAAGATCGGTAATTAACACATGTCTGAGTTCACAGATGCTGACGCCAGCATTGCAGTTGACGATCCGGACGTTCCGTGGCGGTCGATCGCTGGTCCTAATGTGCAATACAGTGGCGTTCAAAGTCCATGTCAGCCTATCATTCTGTTCATTGGGCTGTCGCGGCAACAGACACGCGTTTAGATGCGGAACAATCACTTTCAATGGAGGACTATCCGGGCATGTTATCAAAGACATGGAAGATCTTCATCACCATTCTGGCGTCATCACTTCATCACCATTCATCACAGTGATATGTATATGATTATGCATTTCCGATATCGATCGGGTGTAGTATTTTTCTCTTTCTCAAATTGTCGCAAGCATGCGTGCACGAGACGCGCACCTGCTTGTGCGTTGCTCGTTATCGCTTGCTCGTGTTGTAAACTATCCACAGTGCCTCGTAAATGATTCGCATGACACCGGTTACCGTTAACGATTGTATTTTGTTTAGAAAAGCTGAAACCGAACAGCTGGCACAGCATATTAGCCTCTATCAATCTCCCCACGAATGCAAGGGATCCAACACGGGTTTTAAAGCGACATGCACCCATTAATCGGGGCTTCATGATTAACAGAAGTTAAGCTGAAATCGCGATGGGTTCAGTGTTATCAGATCGCTAAAGTTGAATTAACTACCGTAAATCCTCTAATATTGGCCTGTATTCCATTAGCGGCCGGGTCTCCAACATTGGCCGGTCTCGCTGTCACCGAAGGTAAATAAAGGCCGGTCTCTAATAGCGGCCGGGGCTATTATTAGAACCAACGTTTTTCTGGGCAGGCCTCAACATTATGCTTGCATGTGATAGTAACATGCAAGTACCACAGGGTACTGGTCATGTCAATCACCCAGACATCCCAAGTCTCCCGCATATTTATAGCAGCTCCCTGATGCCCGCAAATTAGTAAAATTCTCCCGCAATCTAGAGCGAGCGAGCAAGAGCGCGCATGCGAGACACAAACTGTGCACGCGCGCACGGCAGAGAGGGAGAGAGCGAGAAACCTTACGTGTGTGTGCTAGTGTGCACCTAATGAAGCGCATGTAAGACGGAGAGCGTCCTGATTGGCTTGTTTCGGTAAGTCAACCAATCAATTGTCAGTGTGGGCGGGCTTTTATCTCTTCGGGCTTTTATCTCTCGCCCCAAAAAACGAAAGTATAAAGTATAAACATAATGACAATCTTGCACGCTCTACAGTTTGTAACTAACATGTTATGGTTGAGTTAAACAAGTTTCATTCATTTCATTTAATTACGGCGCGAGGATGAGAACAGACGCGCAGCGGAACATGAGGAGGACGAAGAGGATCTGTACAATAATTAACTTGTTGTAGAGGCTGGCGCGAGTGATGAGGAGTTTACAGGGAGAGATGAAAAGGAGGAGGAAACTGAGGAGGACGAGGATTAAACAGAATTGGAGGATTTTTTTTTTTTATAACTTCAAACCAAACGAGACAGGAATGGTTAAACTTTGGAGCGGTAAGGTGTCTGTTGCCTTTTGTTATGAATCAATAACCTAATTATCACCGTGTATGGTTAAGTGTTTACAATGCACTACCGGTGGCCTATGTTTGCTACGTTTTTGTTACCATATTTCTACACTGGAATTTAGCCTGAATTACCGGTATTTGTTGTTAATGTTCTGTATGCATACCATAATGTTATGGTAACTGTACGTTTTCAATAAATGAACCTAGTATTTTATAGGTTGAAATAGACGCAAAATCTCATTTTTAGTCATTCTACTGGTAGTTTGATTTGCTCAAATAGAAATTGAGGCCTGCCTCTAATTCTGGCCTCCTTCCAATAAAGGCCTGGATCGCGATGCGCTTGAGTAAAATAAAGGCCCGGGCCTATATTAGAGGATTTACGGTATGCTAATTTGCTCAGCATATATTTTTAAGTACAGCACCGACATCAGTGCTTGATCCGTCTCATTCAATGGTGCTATTCATCTTGCAAGCGCTGTGAGTTCGTCACATACAAAATGCAATTGAAACTGACACCATAGTTTCAAGCTTAGAAGTGTTATGGGCCTGTCATCCAGCAGAGTACATATTTTGCTCAAACATACAGGGCACCCAGTGTTGAAATGGCTTCCCAGATAGCAAATATGCTGGCTCCTCGCACTGGTGTCGTCCGTGTTCTCAACCCAACACCGATGCATTTTCAATCATATTTCCCGGTCAACTATATGTCGATGATTTTTCAACAACAGGTCGTTGCCCAGTCAACTATAAATCAATGACTTTTCAACACATTGGCAAACGCTCGGTAAACCAAATATCAATGCTTAATCAATCATAAAGATAACTATAGATCAATGTTGTTCCAATATTGTTGCCATCAACATTAATAACGTCAGGTTTCATCGATATGGCAATGGTGATTCAACATTTATTTTGCATTGAAATTTCGATATCAACCATAATGATGATTCAGATGGAAAATCAATATTTATTCAATGTTGGCTTGCTGTCTGGGTTCCTTGTGTGATTCAACATGGCTTCCTTTACCATGAGGAAGAACCGTAGCGTTCTGTGCTCTTATAAAGGTGCCGTTGCTTATTGCTTTATAAATATGCGCTTCATATTAATAAATTAGTTCATTAAAGCAAACATGTATAGTAATTGTGCTTTTGTCTTTGCGTTACTCCAGTTAATATGACTCTATTCGTGTTCTATTCCGCTACTGATATCTGGATGCCTCTGTCTATTTTTAGGAACTTTAGAATTTAGTGCTATGTCTCATTCGGTCATTCTGTACTACGACGCCATGGTTACAATTATGAATTAAACAAAGTGTATCTCGCTAGTACTCAAAGCACCATATGTCAAGTAAGGTTTGCTTAATAAACAAGGTTTGACTGGATATTCAATAGCAGTAATTTAATTCCGTACTCAATCCGACCCATTTCTCATAAAGATTGCATCCTGTACAGCAACTAAATCGCAGCACGGGAATACAATTATTCAAATCTTTTATGAATATAGTAAGTGAGCAGAGTGCGTTTCCTTTATAAATGCATGAAACCATCAAATGCTTCAGTTCAACTAAACTCGGACACTAGTGGAAACCGTTTCGGTCAATCTGACTAAACCAAATCATGCATCTATAGCATGTTCTACTCTTCGTTGGTCAAACGTGTGCACTAGAAGGCAGAATTGGTCAGTGAACAAGCGCTGAGCCATTCTATCCTGATTGTGTATGTTCCGTGTCGTGTTGGCTCCTCCAATTGGCCATTGCATTCAAGCGCTCCACAGACATTTACATTTACGCATTTGGCAGACGCTTTGGTTCAGGGCGACTTGCATCGTATTTAGGGTGCACATTTGGTATTTTGTCGGATCTTGCTTTCCCTGGGAGTCGAACCCATGGCTTGGCGTTGCTGGTGCTACGCTCTACCGTTTGAGCTTCAGGAAAGACGTGTCTGTGATTGGCTACGCTCGCATTGTAAACACCAACATTTGTCAGTCTATCGAGACTAACACAATATACGGGGAGTAAATATAGTGTGACTGTTTGACAAAGTCTGCACATGCGTACTGATTTCTGCAAATTACGAGCTCTCTCGCAGTGAGCTTTTTGTATTTCTCGTCACCAAAGCTGGCACACACGGTGCGGCTTATAATCATTGTGAATCGTTGCTTTTCAGACTGTGATCCTGATGTCACGCTGTGGGAACTCCGCTGCATTAATGTCAGACTGCATGATAATCAAACGCACAAGAATTTGTCTGGAGGTTACATCAACCCACTCACATTTGTTTAATTTACTTCAGGTTACAATTTTATCATGGCTGTTGGTGAGTATGTCAAACATGTTATCAAAGACACAAGATTTTAACCTATGGTCAAAAGAATTTAGGATTGCGATATTTGTCTCAGACTGCCAAACGTGGACAGAAAAAAAAAAAATAATAAAAAAAAATAATCATCATACAGTGTGAACTTGGCTCAGGTTATCAAACGATGACTCTCACATTGATTACTGTTTTTCATTGATTCGGTTGCTTTGCAGGGTTCTATAGCCAGCTATGGTTTATTAGCTAGTAAAGCGTCTTCTAAAACATTCTTATCCTTCTGCAAGGGCATTTGTTTGGTTTTCAATTGTCAGTTATGTATTTGTCATGCTGTTCTGGTTTATTTTCTTCTGCGGGTTCTCTCAACAGGTTCTGATGGTTAGATGGTGTTCTATCTAGCTGTGAGCTGGAGTCACGCCCAATGGTTTCGAATCCTCCAACTGCAGATGCTAAGAACTGCAGTTCCCCAACTCCTCTATGCCTAGGTCACTCTTTGGATTGGGGCTGCTACGAACGCAGCTCAATGCGTGGAGTCCGCATACTCTATCAAGGTGCCGTGTACATGGTCATCCTCCGCATTATAGTACAAGCAAGATCTGACTCAAACACTCAGCAACTTCAAGTAATAATTTTCATGCAAATACTGGCGGTGGCATGTTTTCTCCTTCATTACTACTCATCAATCCTGTTTTCGTCAGTCTCTATGCCTTTCATGAATTTCTCTGTGGCCTAACGTGGTCTCTGTCCAGGTGGCCTATTGTAGCCTTCATCTCTGTGGCCTACTGCGGCTTCATCAGCGTGGCCTTCGTCTCGGTAAAAGAGGATATTTCTAAGCACATCCCTGCACCCCTAATCATTCTGCAATTTTTATATTCCCCAACGCTCTCCCATATCAAGGTGGTTAACTCGCCTAGAGACAGAACTACAGACCATCTCCTCAGTATACCGGACATTCATTCAGGGTTATGTGCTGCTACAACAGCAACTGAACGCAGGATCGTTTGGTGGTCAAGATGGTCGTCAGCATTTTAATATTATAGAATGAGCAAACCTTCAGGTAATCTAAGATTGCCTACGTGTCTTGACAAGCATCAGGTAAGTTACAGTTTATCATTTAACTCCTAATACTTTTTCATGGGGTCTATCGAGACCAACTCATGCACCCACGCTGTCTTCTCTTCACTATGGGCTATTGCAGCCTTCTCTGCGCACCGGCTTCTCATTCTCAGTCGCCGCGTCTTTCTTGTACCCTCTCCTATCAAGGCTGTATACACGACCTAACGTGGCAGTCCATACAGCCTACGCAACTTTTCGTACCCCGGCCTCTCGTGGCAGTTTATACGACCTAACATGGCAGTCATACAGCCTACGCGGCTTTTCGTACTCCGGCCTATTGAGGCAGTATACACGGCTAACATGGCAATCATACAGCCTACGCAGCTCTCTGTACCATAGCCTATTGAGGCAGTGAATATATGGCCAACGCGGCAGAACATACAGCCTACGTGGCTTTTCGTACCCCGGCCTATTGAGGCAGTGAATTTATGGCCAACGTGGCAGAACATACAGCCTACGTGGCTTTTCGTACCCCGGCCTATTGAGGCAGTGAATATATGGCCAACGTGGCAGAACATGCAGCCTACGCATCTTTTCGTACCCCGGCCTATTGAGGCAGTTAATATATGGTCAACGTGACAGTTCATACAGCCTACGTGGCTTTTGCAGTAGCATAACAATTCCCTCTGTTTATTGGTCAACACCTATGTCAATATCCATATCTATCGCATGTTCAATGTCCATATCCTAAGTAATTCTCATGCAAATACTGGTGGTGGTGTCACAGCGTCACATTCTCAGATTATTACTCATGCCGTTTGTCAGTCTCTATAGCTCTTATTCTTCGTCAATTGCCTAACGTGGCCTTTGTCTCCAGGTGGCCTAACGTGGCCTTCGTTTACATGCAGCCTAACGTGGCCTTCGTCTCCAGGTGGCCTAACGTGGCCTTCGTTTGCATGCGGCCTAACGTTGCCTTCGTTTACATGCGGCCTAACGTGGCCTTCGTTTACATGCGGCCTAACTTGGCCTTCGTTTACATGCGGCCTAACGTGGCCTTCGTCTCCAGGTGGCCTAACGTGGCCTTCGTTTGCATGCGGCCTAACGTGGCCTTCGTTTGCATGCGGCCTAACGTGGCCTTCGTCTACATGCGGCCTAACGTGGCCTTCGTCTCCAGGTGGCTTAACGTGGCCTTCGTCTACATGCGGCCTAACGTGGCCTTCGTCTCCAGGTGGCTTAACGTGGCCTTCGTCTACATGCGGCCTAACGTGGCCTTCGTCTCCAAAAAAAAAAAAAAAAAAAAGCGGCCGTTCAAGGCTTTCGTCTCTACCTGGCTGATCAAGACCCGTCTGTGGCCGTTCAAGGCTTTCGTCTCTACCTGGCTGATCAAGGCCCGCCTGCGGCCGTTCAAGGCTTTTGTCTCTACCTGGCTGATCAAGGCCTGTCTGCGGCCGTTCAAGGCTTTTGTCTCTACCTGGCTGATCAAGGCCCATCTGTGGCCGTTCAAGGAATCGCAGCATTTACGACGGGCGAGTATACAATTCTTTTACAATTTTTGGGGGTGAGTAGGTCCCGTCCTGGAGGAACTAATTTCCTCCACCAATTTTTGGGGGTCGGCTGCTCCCCTGCCTTCATCTTCAGGCAGGAAATGCAGAGTCCGTTACCCTCGTGACGAGCGCTACGGACGGGGCCTACGCCAAAGAACCTCTAATTAATACTTGCTGGTCTGCTAATAAACTTGTGGTGTTATCATACTTTATCTGGTCTCCCGAGTCTTCATGGTAGAAATGAAGCTTATGCGCAAGTTCTGGCAGGAAGATGCAATGTTACGTCACTTATCACATTCAGACCTATCCAATCAAGTCATAATTCTCAGAGTATAAAAGATCGGTAATTAACACATGTCTGAGTTCACAGATGCTGACGCCAGCATTGCCTCCATCCTCCCCACCACCACCAGGTCGGTCCCTGTCTATACCTCCCGGGGGTCGGCTGCTCCCCTGCCTTCATCTTCAGGCAGGAAATGCAGAGTCCGTTACCCTCGTGACGAGCGCTACGGACGGGGCCTACGCCAAAGAACCTCTAATTAATACTTGCTGGTCTGCTAATAAACTTGTGGTGTTATCATACTTTATCTGGTCTCCCGAGTCTTCATGGTAGAACTGGCACCCCGACTGAGCCTGGTTTCTCCCAAGGTTTATTTTTCTCCATTAGGTCACCTAATGGGGTTTTGGTTTCCTTGCCACTGTTGCCTCTGGCTTGGCGTGCTCAGTTGGGGACACTACATTTTTCAACTAAACATCGAAATATATCTAATTAATAAACTAAATTAACCATTTAAACTAAATTACTGATCGAATTATTGATCTAAAGCCCACACTGTCACTGTATGATAATTGAAATGAACCGATTACATCAGCCTTTTTTCCAGAATGGCTATACAGCTGAATAAAATTATGCTGCTTTATTTTCCTGTTTAAAAACTGTAAAGCTGCTTTGAAACAATCTACATTGTTAAAAGCGCTATATAAATAAAGTTGACTTGACTTGACTTGACTTTCGGATGCTGCTAGAGCTCTCCTGGTCAAATGCTTATCTTTCCTCTT
The DNA here is from genome assembly GCF_949357685.1 of Gobio gobio. Taxonomy (NCBI): domain Eukaryota; kingdom Metazoa; phylum Chordata; class Actinopteri; order Cypriniformes; family Gobionidae; genus Gobio; species Gobio gobio. The sequence goes on from NC_137106.1 coordinate 51,507,070, forward strand.
TTTCTGTCCAGCGAGGGCTCTCCTGGACAAACCTCTACGTTTACCTTCCACCCGTCTGCCAGCGAGGCTTACTCATCCGATTGCAGTGAGTCTCGATCTCCCGTCGGATGCTGTGAGAGCTCTCCTGCCGGGTGTTTCACATCTCTTTCACTGTACCATTGACCGATAGGACCCACTCACCTGATGCCAGTAAGCCGCTCCAGACAGAGGCTGGGTGGGCCCCCTCGGTCAGTCTTCCTCTTTAATTAAGACGCTCCGTTTATAGGTTGGTAGGGCTCACCCATCTGACGCCGAGAGTCTAATCTCCCGCCAGATGTGGCTTGAACCCTCCCGATTGGCCGTTTCAAAAAATTACACGCACGTTAAATCTCGTTGCTCCGTCTTTTCCGGCCGGTAGGGTTTTTTCTCGTCTGTTGCAGTGAGCCGGGCCCCCCTCAGACGTTGCAAGAGCCTTCCCAATCGGTAATTTCTGAGGATGCTCCTCATTTATCAGCCGGTAGGATTGTTTCTCGTCTGTTGCAGTGAGCCTGGCCCCCCTCAGACCTTGCAAGAACCTTCCCGATCGGTCATTCTAATTCAAGGCTGCACCTCGTTTATTGGTCGGTAGGGTTGTTTCTCGTCTGTTGCAGTGAGCCTGACCCCCCTCAGACGCCGCAAGAACCTTCCCAATCGGTAATTTGAGGATGCTCCTCATTTATCAGCCGGTAGGATTGTTTCTCGTCTGTTGCAGTGAGCCAGGCCCCCCTCAGATGTTGCAAGGGCCTTCCCGATCGGTAATTTTAATTTAAGGCTGCTCCTCGTTTATCGGCCGGTAGGGTTGTTTCTCGTCTGTTGCAGTGAGCCTGACCCCCCTCAGACGTCGCAAGAACCTTCCCAATCGGTAATTTTTGAGGATGCTCCTCATTTATAAGCCGGTAGGATTGTTTCTCGTCTGTTGCAGTGAGCCGGGCCCCCCTCAGGTGTTGCAAGAGCCTTCCCGATCGGTAATTTTTAATTTAAGACTGCTCCTCGTTTATCGGCCAGTAGGGTTGTTTCTCGTCTGTTGCAGTGAGCCTGACCCCCCTCAGACGTCGCAAGAACCTTCCCAATCGGAAATTTGTGAGGATGCTCCTCATTTATAAGCCGGTAGGATTGTTTCTCGTCTGTTGCAGTGAGCCGGGCCCCCCTCAGATGTTGCAAGAGCCTTCCCGATCGGTAATTTTAATTTAAGACCGCTCCTCGTTTATCGGCCGGTAGGGTTGTTTCTCGTCTGTTGCAGTGAGCCTGACCCCCCTCAGACGTCGCACGAGCTTTCCCAATCGGAAATTTGTGAGGATGCTCCTCATTTATTAGCCGGTAGGATTGTTTCTCGTCTGTTGCAGTGAGCCAGGCCCCCCTCAGATGTTGTAAGAGCCTTCCCGATCGATCGTTCCAAATCAAGGTTGCTCCCAGTACATCGGCCAGTAGGACCCGTTCCGCCCGACGCTGTGAGTTGCTCCCACCAGAGGCAACACGGGCCCTCCTGGTCTAGCAACCAGGCCTATCAAAACGCCAGGCCACCAATTATCTGCGTATTTGGGGGGGTTTCGTGGTGGCTGTCCGGTTATTTGCATTTTGGGGGATACTCTGGGTTCGGGCCAAATTCCGAGCCCGGAGCCCTCCCCCGGACAGCACGCCAAATACGCATAATCTTTACTCCATTTCATTTGATGTACGTGTGAACTCGTGAAGTGAAGTTTTAGTAACTAATTTCGGGAGGAGCACGTCCAGATAATTAAACCTATCTAAACAATGGAGCACGCCAGATAATGTAACCTAATCAAACCCAAGTGGAGCACCCTCAGATAATTAAACCTAATTAAACACATGTGGAGCATATCAAGCCAATCGATTTAATCAACGATAAGAGGTGTGTGTATATATACAGCATATTTACCTTCTTTCGTTGACCGTTTTTATTTTTAGCATCCCTCCACCAACCCATCTCCTCACTTTGATTTAATAAACTCATTAGACGTCAACACAATCCATAATAAAATACAGTCTAGTTCTAGACTGTCTTCATCATGGGGGGGGGATACTCTGGGTTTGGGCCAAATTCCGAGCCCGGAGCCCTCCCCCGGACAGCACGCCAAATACGCATAATCTTTACTCCATTTAATTTGATGTACGTGTGAACTCGTGAAACTTTATTGAAAACTAAAATGATTTAGTATGATCAACAAACATTGCTTGAATGTCTTAATTACAGTACGCCTTATGATATTTGTGGCTGCTCGGGGTCCGTCATTACTAGGTTAAAGTTACGCCACTGAGGCTAATCATGAGCAATCCATGGCACCTGTTACCATATCTGAACTGTAGGCTACATCAATGAATTACAACAATTTCGTGCTATGGGCACTGGCATTGATACAGACCGCGGATGAGCCTATTTTACGCTGAGCTTGCTTCTGCTTTTCAAACAAGTGTGACAAAGACATGGGCTAAATAAATTCTCTAATGTGGATACAGACATATATACACACACATCGCTATATAACACATGTCCTTATTAGGAGAAAATATATGTTGTTTTACCGATAAAAATATGCTGTTTTAACGACATACAATCTCGTTATTACGAGGAAATTGTCGTTTTTACAACATAAGATCTCGTTATAACGACATAATTGAGTGGAAAAAATAATATGTATGTGGCAGCAATGCGTCACCGTAGTTTCAGAGGAGTGGAAAAAGTAAGTGGTTCACTTTACCCCCTTGATTTCTCTGGTCTGTCTCAGTTTACCCCTAAGCTGTGGTAAAGTGAGGCACAAGACGACTTTTAAAAAAGCAATCATATTTTCACTGTCCTTCGTCCTGAATAAATTCTGATAATTTCCTTTGCTAGGAAACATCATGTCAATTTTACTGATATATCATTTTAGCTTGTGTGAGGGACCGAACAGTCAAGGTAAGGAAGGCAATGAAAAATAGTTTCCCAAAAAATGATTTAATATAAACTGAGGCTTCTACACAAAAGATTCAACAAAGGAAACTAAAGTCCAAATAAACAAATCAAATGTTTAGGCCTATAACTGAGGTCAACAGAACAGAACAAAACAAAACTCAAATAACTCAATACATGTGAGAACCAACCTGAACTGACCTACTAATGAGACATGTGGGGCACGTTCAAAGCTCAAACCGGTGCGCAACGTTTTGCTACGGTTTCCGGTTGAACGTCATGTTTCCTGGAAACGGTGTGCAACGGGTTTGAGATGCGTTTGATCTTGTTTGGTGGGTGTGTCAAAAATGTCAGTCCAATCAGTGGCAACATGTATATAAACCACGCGGTATTAAAGAGACAGCTCACACAATGGAAGTAAAGTTGTTTAATGTGTCTGCTGGTATTAGAAGACATGATTGTCGTAAGAGTTATATATATATATATAATTAACATGATGATGTATTTATTTATATCTTTAGCTTAATTGCAAGGCAAGTTTATTTATATACCAAATTTCATATATGGTAATTAAATGTTTGACATAAAGTGAGAAAGAAAATACAAGCTATTAAAAAAGTAAGAACTAGAAATAAAATGATTTAAATTAGAATTGATTACCAGGAGATAAAGTTAAATAAATGGGATTGGGGTGTTGTCATTTATTCTGGACGGCAAGGGCAGTGATTGCATGTATTTTGCAGTATTAAACACGTATTTATATCGATTTTATCAGGCTCCGAAAATTCCTCAAAAAGAACACAAAGAATGGCCTTCTCGGCTGCCATAGTTACAACTCTTGCGTCAACAGAACAGGGTGTTCAACGCAGCACTGTTTCCGTTTAAAAAACGTTTTTCCACGTTTTGTCGGGGCTGAGAGCAGCCCAGGGACACATTTATACAAACGGACTAGTCCACATTAACACACAAGGGGGAAGACAAAACACAAACTTCAAAATACAATCAAAAATCAATAATAACAAAGGCCAGTTCAATAATTAGAATAACAATAAATACATATCTTAAGTCAACAAAGAAAAAAAGGAAGCAGACAAAAAATTAGCATATGAAATCCAGATCCAAACATTATATTCCCCCCCACAGTCAATCTGCCGATTGGTAGCGGCAGGCGGAACCAAAAACGGCAGTCCAAGCAGCCTGCCGGCCCTTAACACGCACGCACTGCAAATCGGAAGTCGCTGATCGTCAGTCAACAGTTCCGACCATCTGCAGCAGCCCAACGGTAACTTAAACTCAAAGAAATCAATATTAATATCAGTGTACCATACAACATAAACTAGATTGTGTGCACTCCAACCAGCTAATGATGTACTGCCACTCAAAACAAATATGTAAATGAGGAATAAAGTGTCTGAGTCTTATTACCAAATAAATATGCTATGAATACAGAAATCATTACACGGGGAAACCGAAATACTAATATATACAAAATGTGCATGTGCGTGTGTGTGTAACATTACCACTCATTGATGTGTGGCTGCATCACGGGCCATCACAGCTCGTTTAAGGGGAGCAAATGTAAAAAAAAAATGTCTAACTTTACCCCACTCTCCCCTATCAAGTTGCTACCATGTTCTGACTGACTAGATCAGTGGTGGCCGAACTCAGATTCGATGTTGTGGACACACTGATATAACTAACATGTTTTGTTTCTTGGAAACATGACAGACTTGACAAAAGCTTAAGCTGACAGTAGAGTAGCTTGAGATGGGACACAGATGTAAATTTATAGTGATGTGTTTTGGGTCCTCGCTATGATAACAGTAACTCTATCAAATGTTTACAGAACAAGCGGGAACCCAGTGTGCCTGTCTCTTTCTCTATTTCTGTTCTGTTACGTGATAGAAAGTCTAAGGCCTTCTCAGGCCGTATTGCAAACCCATTGTGGCGGAGGGGGCGTGGTTTTGCGAGGTCTGCAGCGGGAGAGAGAGGGCGGGACCGATCGGTGAGTAAGTAGGTCAAGTGCAGATCACGAACACTTGTGTCTCATTGCAGTAATTGACGCGAAGAGACCGCATAAAAGCCACTGCGGGAAGAGAGAGAGGCAGAGAGAGACCTGGACTGGGACTCTGGACACACCTGAGCCTGAGAAAGAAGCAAGCTGCCAGAGAGAAACTGTTCTGAGAAATGTATGAGTCTGAAACGCCCACGTGCGTACTTTGTGTTTATTATTACTGAGTTTGAGAATAAAAAGCAAGTCCCAGTCTCGCCGACCCTGTCTTCTTCCTTCCAACACACACACACACACACAAACCTTCGTTACACTGGTGCCGAAACCCGGGAAGGGAGAAGATCGCCGCCGCCATACAGACCCCGCCAAAGATGCCACTTGCGGACCTTGTCAACTCACTCGCCGGTCTTCACCAAGAGCAACATCAAGACCTGCTGGCCATGAGGGAGGAGCAACAGAAGCGTTTTGAAGCCCTCCTTCGGGCCCAGCATGAAGACCGGGAGCTGTTCCGGAGCTGGATTGGCCAGGAGATTCGGGCCGTCCCCCCCACCATCACCGACTCGGCCGCCGCCCTTCACCTCTCGAAGATGGGCCCGAGGACGATCTGGAAGCGTTCATCAACCCTCTTTGAGAGGTCCGCCCAGTCCTGGGGATGGCCCAAGGCGGACTAGCCGATGCGGCTCCTGCCGCTGCTGTCTGGGGAGGCGCAGGTAGCCGCCCACCAACTGCCAGTCCAGAATCTCCTGGCTTACGACGACCTCAAGCACGCGATTCTACAGCGGGTTGGCCGGAGCCCGGAACAACATCGGCAGCGGTTCCACACCCTGACCCTGGATGACTCCGGCCGACCCTTCGCCTTTGCGCACCAGCTCCGGGACTCCTGCCGCAAGTGGCTGATGGCCGACGGAAGCGACGTAGAGGTCATCATCGATCGAGTGGTACTGGAGCAGTTTGTCGCGCGGCTTCCCTACAAGACCGCGCAGTGGGTCCAGTGCCACCGCCCGACGTCGCTGAGCCAGGCCATCCAGTTGGCGGAGGATCAGATGGTGGCGTGCCACGGGGTCGGCAAACCCCTCCTCTCTGCTTCTCTCTCTCTCTCTAACTTCTTCTTCCCCCACCCCCTCTGTCTCCAAGCCTGTTCCTTTTCCTAGGTCCCGCAGCGGAGGCCCGCCCAGGCCGGCCCCGCGATGGAGGATGGGCGGAGTCAGTGACCCACCGGCACCTCCCCGGCCGGCGCCGAGGGGAGGCGCCACACCGCCGGATCCCTATCCCTCTTCCTCCGCCCCCGCGCTCTCTCCACGCCAACCTGCCGACTTACTTCCGGTCGCTAGGGCAGCGGGAAGGTCTGGGACAGCTTGTTGGCGCTGCGGGGATCCGGGCCATTTCATTGACCGCTGTCCGGTCATGGAGGTCGGGACGCTGGTCCGGGTCCCCGCCGCTCCACAAGCCGCCCCTGATCAAGCTGGATTGTACCTAATACCCGTGAGCATCAAGGGGGTACTTATCAGGCCTTGGTGGATTCTGGTTGTAACCAGACCTATATCCACCAAAGCCTGATTCAGCCTAAGGCATTGGGTAACAGCTGTGTGGTTACGGTGCGGTGTGTGTACGGGGAAGTGGTGAACTATCCGTTGTTGCCCGTGGATATTCAATTTCGGGGACAAATGCATAGTGTTGAGGTTGCAGTTAACCCGCACCTCCGGCATCCGATCATTTTGGGAAACAATTGGCCAGCCTTTAATAAATTATTGGGACACTTGTGTGCGGATGCCTCTTGGGGGAAAAGAGTAAAAAGGAAGGTGACGGTTGCTCAGTTGGGGGAGGTGGATTCGGGACCTCTGGGGTCGACTACGCAACGCGATATCCTGAGGCAGTTCCGCTCCGCACTATTTTGGCGAAAAGTGTCGCCAGCACGCAGTTCTCTTTAATCTCCCGGGTGGGAATCCCGAAAGAGATTCTCACCGATCAGGGCACGGCGTTTATGTCACGGACAATCCACGAGCTTTACGAATTGTTGGGCATGAAATCGATTCGCACCAGCGTCTATCACCCACAAACCGACGGGCTGGTTGAGCGTTTTAATCGCACATTGAAGCCATGATTCGTAAGTTCGTCCACAAGGACGCCAAAAATTGGGATAAATGGCTAGAGCCTCTGTTGTTCGCTGTCCGCGAGGTCCCCCAAGCCTCCACGGGGTTTTCCCCCTTTGAACTGCTCTTTGGACGCCAGCCTCGGGGGGTGCTGGATGTCCTTAGAGAGGTTTGGGAGGACGGACCTTCCTGTGAGTAAGAACGAAATTCAGTATGTCCTGGACCTGAGAACAAAACACACTTTGGGGTGGCTGTCTATGGAGAATTTGTTACAGGCTCAAGACAAACAGAGACAGCAGTACAACAAAGGCGATAGACTCCGTCAATTTTCACCGGGAGATAAAGTGCTTGTGTTACTCCCTACGTCTAGCTCTAAGTTACTCGCAAAGTGGCAAGGGCCCTTTGAGGTCACACGGCGAGTTGGAGATCTCAACTATGAGGTGATATGGTCAGATAGTTAGATCCACGGTACCAGATACGGTTCAGTGGACGGAGCGGTGCCAGCAGGCTTTTACTCAGATAAAGGCTGCTCTGTGTGGTGGACCGCTCCTTACAAGCTCCTAACTTTTCTCTCCCTTTTCTCCTACAGACTGACGGATGGCTCCCCGGCCTGAGTCGGGCGGTGGGGGTATGTGGCGGAGGGGGCGTGGTTTTGTGAGGTCTGTAGCGGGAGAGAGAGCGGAGCCGAGCGGTGAGTAGGTCAAGTGCAGATGAATAACACCTGTGTCTGATTGCAGTAATTGGTGTGGAGAGACTGTATATAAGCCGCAGCTGGGAGAGAGATGGGAGAGAGAGCTTGGATTGGGACATTGCGTGTGTCTGCGTGCCTGAGAGTGTTTCTGAAAGCCGAGTGATTAAGCTGAAGCAAGTTTTGAGTATTGTTGCTGTTTATGTGCCCCAGAGTGATTGTTCTGTTTACAAATAAAGTTCTGAGTAATAAAAACGCGAGTCCCAGTCACGCCGACCCCGCCTTCTTCCTTCCACACACACATCGACCACGAACCTAACTACAGTAAGAAAGTATCATTTGGTGACTATTTGTCTCTAGAATATCTGGGCATTGTGCTAAAAGGTGCTCCATGCATCCTGCTTATCATTATTTACAGGCCTCCAAAATTTTCTCCGGCCTTTATTGAGGACTTTACAGTGCTGTTATCAACAATCTCATCTGAGTATGACTGTTTTGCTATTGCTGGGGATTTTAACATTCACATTGACAATGCTGAATCCAGTACAACAAAAGATCTCATGACTTCTCATGTTCTTAAAGGTCCCATGGCATGGCATTTTTCTATTATTTTATAGTGTTTCCTGAGGTGTACTTATATTGTTAGTATGATTTTTACATCATAAAATGTCATAATTTAGAAATAAAAGGCATTTTTTCTATACTGCTGTTTGCCCTGTGGCTGAATGCCCTGCTTCAAGAGGCGTGTCTGCTGTGAGACTTCAGTAAAAACGCCCACTCTTGTGATTGGCTGACATCTTTGCATTTTAAATGAGCGGAGGGGGCGTGGTTTAACGAGGCACGAGCAGGCACGAGTCTGCCAGAGACGATGGACCTGTGTTCACTTCTCATCAGTTCTCTCAGCATGTCTCAGTTCAGGGTGAACTGTTGTTACTAGAATATACTTTAGGTTATTAGTTTATTTCTAGTCGGAGGGGCTGTCACTCATGTCAGAAAGTTAGTAACTTTAGTAAATTATGGATCAGCGCTGACTCGAGACGCGAACCGTTTATGATTCAGTCCGATTTGGTGAACTGGTTCGGTTCACTAAAAAGAACCGATTCAAAGGAATGATTCGTTCGCGAACCGGACATCACGGAGATGGAGCGATTGCTAACAAAGTTATTTATAGTAACTACTGAGTTATGAGAGCGCTGTCAGTCAGCGCGAGTTTATTGTGTTTGTATCTGAGAGTTCTGAATAAACACGAGTCCCAGTCACGCCGAGTCCGTCTTCATCATAATTCTACCAACTTTGTAACACATGCAAAGTACCATTACAGCGAGATGAACGAGTTAGTAAGTGTTGAGTATAGCATTATTTCTAGATATGTTCCAATCATATGAATAGCGTCAGTGATGCGCATTGAGTAACGTTACACAGCGCAAACAAAGACACAACAGCTGTAATCTAATGTAATCCAGTTTATTGTGGGGAAAGCTGGCTAGCCTAGCCGGATACCCTCACGCTTACCCCCCTTCTGCTTAATCTCACGCCGCGTTTGGTGCCTCCGCTGTCGGCCAGATGCAGTACTGGGGGTCGGGGATGTTGAAGGCCGAGCTTCGGCGTGTGTGAAGTTTATCTCTAAAGATGTGATTGCTGATGTTGAGCAGAAAATAATGTATGCACATTTTAGAACAGATAGACGCGACGAGGACGTACAAAAACACTGACTCACAAGATAGAAAACACGAAAACACCTTTCTGTCGGGTATAATAAATAATTGCACGAATAATAAATAATTAGCTACACATCAGAAATCAATGATCACAGATCAGAAGGAACTGAAGAAAGACTTCTGTTTTCATTTGTACATCCAAACACTGAGAAACTGCCAGCATTCACTCGTTCACAAGCAATGATCTCTCCAGGACAAATATAGCGTTTGCATGGGCGTGCCAGATTCTCTGGGCGGGGGAAAGGGAGGAAACCGTTCCTGCTTGGACGTCAAAGCAGGAGACTTCAGGATTGGCTCGTCTGGCCTGTCATTTTCTCAAAGGCAGAGAAAGACAGCCAGAACTCGGGTTTACACCGATCAACATTTCTATCCACTTGGGGACAATATTCAGGCTAGGGGAACTCATATTAATGTTGAAATACCTCATAAAATGAAAATTTCATGCCATGGGACCTTTAACACTTTTGATTTGACACAACATGTACATGGACCCACACTTGATCGTGGACACACTCATCTCATTTACTCATCAGTAAGGGTCTAAACATTTCATCGATAGTTATTAAGGATGTGGCACTGTCTGATCATTTCTGTATCTTCTTTGCTATATCAATCTCTCCTGCCATTGAAACTAGATCTGTCTCTGTCAAAAAGAGATTTTTAAATGAGAACACTAGTGTGCTGTTTATGAAGGCTATATCTCTAACACCAAGCATATCTGCAGACTCTGTTGATTTTCTCCTTGACTCTTTTAACTCAAAAGTTAAGAGTGTAATTGATGATATTGCTCCAGTGAAAGTCAGGAAAAAGAGTGGCAAACAAAAAGCACATTGGAGAAACTCAACAGCAGTGCAATTAATGAAAAGACAATGCAGAAAATCTGAATGCATGTGGTGAAAGACAAAACTTGTAGTCCATTATAACATCTATAAAGACAGTCTTCCTGCTTTCAATGTGGAACTAGGCAAAGCTAGACAGACCTTCTTTTCAAATATATATAAACAGAAACAGAAACAACACGCGCACTCTCTTTGCTACTGTAGAGAGACTAATAAACCCTCTGAGTCACATTCCCAGTGAAAGGCTCTCAGACAGCAAATGCAGTGAGTTTGCTTGCTTCTTCTCCGAGAAAATCAATAATATCAGAAAGGCGATCAGCACATCCTTGAGTTGCTCTGGGGTGAGTCAGATCAGACCACAACCTCAGAAAGTTAATATGACTGATTTTGAAGCAATTGATGATGAAATTCTAGAAGAAATGGTACAGCACCTTAAAACATCAACCTGCACCCTTGACACACTCCCCACTTCTTTTTTAAAAAGTGTGTTTGACTGTTTAGAAGCAGATCTCCTAGAAGTGGTAAACTCCTCAATTCTTTCTGGGACTTTTCCAAACTCCCTCAAAACTGCAGTAGTTAAGCCTCTCCTGAAAAAGAGAAATCTGGATAACACTTCGGTTACTTACGTAACCTCGGCTCCCTGAGAAGAGGGAACAAGTATTGCGTTTGCTAAACGCTAGGGGGATTTCCTTTCCTCGAGAATTTGAAGCAAATTTTTATCCTAAAAATTACCATGTAAAACGCCGTGCAGCTGCACAGCTCCTCAGCAGGAAGCAACTGCGTGCTGATTGGCTGTGCTGCTGCAACTGCAGGTACCTATGGCGATACCGCTGGGCGGGAAGGACCAATCAGGTCCCTCTAACATTCCTGCCTCAGGGGGCAGCGGAATTTGCATAGCCAGGGTATAAAAGACCCTGTCTCGCCAGATTCGTCAGGTTAATCGACTGAAGCGACTCCCTGAGCAAGCGTAAGCACGGCAAGCAATTCAATACTCGTTCCCTCTTCTCAGGGACAGAGGTTACGTAAGTAACCGAAGCGTTCCCTTTCGAGGGTACTCTCGTATTGCGTTTGGGGGACCAATGCAAAACGCTGTGCTCGCTTAACGGCTCTGATAGCCCGGAGACACCATACCCCAGGCCGACCTAAGTGGGCCCGTAAATATGATATATGGGAAGTCCCTAACATGAGCCAGACCCAAGTCGGGCTATTTCAATGTGAATAACACACAATGGTATATATATATATATATACATACATCGACCAGACAGAGTCAGGTTATATTAGGTACATTGAACGACCAGACAAGTCAAGTCATATAAGGGGATGCGTGCTTATGACCTTATACAATTACTTAACCCAGACCGGAATATCAGGCCATAAGGGGTTAATATGTATTACACAGCGAGAAGCCCAGCCTGTAAGGCAGAGACATCCAAATAATAAAACCTGATAAAAGTGCACAGATATCATACAGTGAAATGCCAGTAGACCAAGCCCATGAAGAGGCCATGCCCCTAGTAGAATGAGCTTTGATGCCTATAGGGCAGCTGAGTTCTTTGGACTCATAAGCCAACGAGATAGCGTCCACTATCCATCGTAACAAGGTCTGCTCTGTAACCGCGCACCCACGGGTGCGGCCGCCAAAGCACACAAAGAGCTGTTCAGATTGCCTGTAAACGGCGTAACGCTCTATGTATATTCTCAGCGCTCTGACAAGACAGAGCAAATTCGCATTTTTCTCATCTAGTGATGATGGAAGTGCTGAAAGTGAAATGACCTGTGCTCTGAACGGAGTCGAGAGCACCTTAGGTATATATCCATGCCTTGGTTTGGCCCAAATTCCAGACAAGAGGCACTCACGGAGAGCGCGTGCAGATCACCCACCCGCTTAACTGATGCAAGTGCCAGCAGAAAAGTGGTCTTGAGTGAGAGGAGCTTTAACCTCTTAACCTGCGCCCCATTTTTTAGAATTCTTTGAAAAACGATATACCCAAATGAAAATGTCTGCAGCTCTTAAACCCTATGGTCTATATTCATAAATCTGGTCTTATTTTAAACTAGACACTTGAAATGTTGCTACCCAAGAGTCATAATAACTCAAAGTAATATGGGAACAGAGTAATATACATGTAAATATACATGTAAGTGACTCACGTTTTTTTTTTAAAGAGTAGTTTTTCATTCAAATAAATCTGCAATAAACTGCTAATTATAATGGATAAACAGTTTCTGAAAAACTAAAGCAACTATTTACAGAGATTACAAAGTGTAAAAAAGTAATTTAGCTGATAAGAAGTATCAGTCAGAGTCTGTGCGCTCCACTGCAGTTTCTGCCCTAAACACTGGCAGGCGCCATGAGAAACGCGTGCCGGTGTTATGAAAGCTTACGCACTTACACTAGTAGTATTCACAAAAGCCTACTTACGTAAACTGCGCAAGATAATGCCTTTTGATTGGTTACTAAGTCCATCAATCAAATCTTTGTTGGAAAAGCATTGGCTAGGAACCGAGTGCCTTTATCCAACGAAAACCATGGGCGCAATGATTGACAGCTCACCAAGCCTGTAAGGCGCTTCCTCTATATGATGCATCCCAGGAGAGCCTCTGATTGAAGGAGAGAGACGAGGGAGGTTTCATTTCACGTGGAAGAGACTATTCTAGCAGGGGGAGTTTGCCAGAAACGGATTAGAATCGATATTTCATTGAAAATGGACATGATTGATTACGCTAACTCAAAACTCCCTTGCAAACAACGGAGGATTTTTAGTTTTTTCCCTATTTTTTCGTTGTTTTGGATTAAAAAGTGGGATGCATTTTGAAGAGTGGACCCTTACACAGAGATGTATGCGGGTGTTTATTGGATTTGTCCGATCTGATCTGAACGGCAGGAGATGAAAGATGAGTACCGCTAATATTATGCTAATGTTTACATGGCCGGTCCTTTAGCATTTCATTTAACCCTTTCTTCTCTGGTGTATTTATTGCAAAATCAAGTTCAGAACATGAATCTTGAGTGTTTTAGCTTTCAAATGATGCATAGTTTGTGATAGTTGATTGAATATTTTGTATAAAACAAAAGTAAATAAAAGTAAAGACACGCCCACTTCCGTCAACCTCCCCGCCCACGAACCGGTGCGGGTTAAGAAGTTAAGCTCACCGAATGAAGAGGCGAGGGGGGCGAGGTGAAGCCTTCTAGCCCCTCTGAGAAAGCGCACGATCAGAACGCTCTTCCCCAGTGATTGTCCATTCACCTGAATGTGAATCAAAGCAGCTGCATAAACTTTGAGCGTGGAGGGGGAACGACCCGCGTCCAGAAGCCCTTGTAAAAAAGTGAACACTTCTGATACTTTACAATTATGTGGGATCAGACTTCGTGCTTTACACCAGTCCAAAAAGACTGACCATTTGCCTGAATAGAGCCGCCTAGTCATGGGGGCTCTAGCTTCAGAAATGGTGTTTAAAACACTTTCAGAGAGGTTCTCGTGTACCCGTTGATGGGCCAGACATGAAGTGCTCATAGATTGGGACAGGGATGCCAGATCTGCCGTTTCCCCTGCATGAGGAGGTCTCTCCTCTGCGGAATTGGCTACGGGCTGTGTCTGACATCTGACTTAGCTGTGAGAACCATGGCTGATTCCTCCAGAGCGGGGCTATTAAAAGCACAGCGCATTTGCTCTCCCTGATCCTCTCTATGACCTGAGGTAACATTGAGATTGGGGGAAAAGCATAAGAGGAAGGCTGGGCCATTCGTGGGCCAGCGCGTCCTTGTGTTTGGAGAAATATGTTGGGCATTGAGCATTCTCTTCTGAGGCGAAAAGATCCACTTTTGCCTCGCCAAACATGCCCCAAATTATCTGGATCGTTTGTGGGTGAAGAGACACCTCTGCTGGGGAAATGTTGCCCCTGGACAGCATGTCCGGACCCAGATTCAGAATGGCTGGCACATGAGTCGCTCTCAGCGAACTCAGGTTGTGCTCTGCCCATATAAGGACTTTTTCCACCATTGTGTGCAGACCGATAGATCTCAGGCCGCCCTGGCGATTTATGTCCGTTTATATCCTGTCCGTTCGGATCAGGACATGGTGGTGCTTTATGTATGGAAGGAAAGCTCTTAGCGATAGCGTGACCACTTTCATGTGGCGTCAGTCGTGCGTTCATCTGTAGTGAGTCTAACACTGTCCCCAGAAACGAAACATTCTGCGTGGGAGACAATGAGCTCTTTGCCACATTGATTCTGAGTCTCAAGCATTTTAAATAGTTGAGAAGCCAAGATCTGTGGTTTAGCAACTGTATCTCCGACTGAGCTATTATGAGCCAGTCGTTGAGATAGTTGAGAATTCTCATTCCCCGAAGCCTGAGCGGGGTTAACGTCGCTTACATGCACTTCGTAAACGTGCGGGGAGCCAGGGATAGACCAAAGGGAAGGACTTTGTATTGGTAAACTTTCCCCTCGAAGGCGAATCTCAAGAATGGCCTGTGATGAGGGGCTATTTGGATGTGGAAATAGGCATCCTCTAGATCTACAGTGAAGAACCAATCTCTCGGGCGAATGTGCGTGAGGATTTGTTTCATTTTCAACATTCTGAACGGGCGCTTCATGAGGGCCTTGTTCAATTGTCTGAGATCTAGAATGGGTCTGAGACCACCATCCTTTTTTGGTACATGGAAGTAGCGACTGTAAAAGCCTGACTCGCTCTGTGAGGGGTGTACGGCTTCCACTGCCCCTTTTATTAACAGTTTCAATATTTCGGTTCGAAGCACGTGACTTATGTCATTCTTCTTACCGTTGTCTCTGGGTCTGCAAGCGAACTGTAGCGAGTAACCTTGTTCTATTATGTTCAACACCCATTTTGAAATGCCGGGAATAGCCTGCCAGGCCTCGGCTTTCAAAGCCAGGGGCTGAATTAATTTGTGGGGAGAGTCGCTGAGTATCAGGGACTTGGTGGCCCCGATAGTGTTGTGTTATGGTGGCGCTTATTAGAAGCCGTGCGAGGCTGGGAAGCTGGTGGTGCTGCCCTGGTGGGCTGAGCTGGTCCAGCCTTGGTGTGACGACTAGCAGAGGAGCTGGAGCGCCTGGGCAGGAAATGCCGCATTGCTTGAGAGGCTATCTGCGCCTCGGTGAAGTGTTCTGTGAACCCAACCACAGAGGCACCGAATAATCCGGAAGGCGACATGGGCGTGTCCAGGAAAGTGGTCTTGTCCGAGTCTTTCATCTCGGTTAGGTTGAGCCACAGATGGCGCTCCAACACCGTCAAGTTGGCCATGCATCTGCCAATTGCCTGAGCGTTAGCCTTGGTCGCATGCAGGGCCAGGTCAGTGGCGCCACGCAGGTCCTTCAAAGCCTCGTTGTCAGGGACAGACTCGTCCAGAGAACGGAGGCGTTTGGCCTGGAAGACCTGTAGCACTGCCATAGAGTGTAGCGCTGAGGCAGCCTGGCCGGCGGAGCCATATGCTCGACCGGCGAGGTTGGAAGTAGTGCGGCAGGCTTTCGATGGGTGCACAGCCTCTGACTGCCATCTTCTGGCGGAGGGCGGGCAAAGGTTTGCAGCGACGACTTCCTCGAGGGGAGGAAGACCGTGGTATCCTTTTTCCTGCGCGCCGTCGACAACCGAGAGCGCGGGAGAAAAAGAGGATTTGGCGCAAGAAGAAAATGGCGCCTTCCACGACTTGGAAAGTTCCTCGTGGACTTCTGGGAAGAAGGGAGCGGGTTTTTGAGTGGTCGGATGGCGGCAGTTCTCGAAAAACCACTCATCCAGCCTGCTTCTCGTGGGCTCCTGAGGTTGAGACCATTCAACTCCGAGGTCGTCCACGGCCTTAGTGAGCAGGCGCATAAGCTCAGCGTCAACTGAGGTTTTACCGTCCGTGGCGGTCCGCGTCGAAGTGGCGTGCTTTGAGACGGTGTCCGACCACTCGGTTTCTGATGCAGCAAGCGAAAGGCTGTCTTCCTCCTCCTCTTCCAGCCCGCCAAAGGAGACAGCAGCAGCCGCCAGACGAGGGGAGCTGTGCTGTTCCTCAGCGAACATGACAGGCGATGGCGAGGCATGCGGGGAAATGGCCGGTGTGTGCTCGTCAGAACGCTCCGGGGGCCTCTGGTCACGGCGTTTCTTCTTCCGCAGCTCGAGAGTGCAAGGGACGGGATCCGGATCGAAGCTGGCGAGCCGAGCCTGAAGGGTCTGCAGCGCCATTTCGTCGCACTCCAGGCAGCCGCCCTGGTTGAGTGTGGCCTGCGCGTGGTCTCGTCCGAGACATGAGATGCAAATAATGTGCCGATCCTCGTCCTGGAGAAAACCTCTGCACAAGGCGCAGGAGGAATAAGACATTTGAAACAACGTCTCGGCTCTTCTTGGGGAGTGTGTAGCAACGGCAAACACCCGGATTGGTAATTAAAAGGATATATGCTGGATGGCGCAGCTGGAAGGCAGGGCTGAAGGTGGAGAATCCGACGTCCTCAGGCTGCAGAGTTCCGCTGGGTGCGTGTCGACGGCAGGCTTCAATCCAGAGCTCAGCGAGGTGAGTCGCTGAAGAAGAAAGAATCTGACGAACCTGGCAAGACAGGGTCTTTTATACCCCTTGCTATGCAAATTCTGCCCCCTGAGGTGGGAATGTTAGAGAGGACCTGATTGGTCCTTCCTGCCCAGCGGTCTCGCCATAGGTTCCTGCAGTTGCAGCAGCACAGCCAATCAGCACGCAGTTGCTTCCTGCTGAGGAGCTGCGCTGCTGCACTGCGTTTTACATGGTAATAAAAATTAGGATAAAAATTTGCTTCAAATTCTCGAGGAAAGGAAATCCCCCTAGCGTTTAGCAAACGCAATACGAGAGTACTCTCGAAAGGGAACTCCATACTGAGCAACTACAGACCAATCTCAAATCTCCCCTTCATAGGCAAGATCATTAAAACAGTGGTTTTCAGTCAGCTGAACAAATTCTTGAGCTCAAACGGATACTTTGACAATTTTCAATCTGGTTTTCGACCGCATCACAGCACAGAGACAGCGCTCATAAAGATAATAAATGATATTCGCCTCAATACAGATACAGGCAAAACATCAATTCTGGTACTACTCGACCTCAGTGCTGCATTCGACACTGTTGACCACAACATACTTCTTGACAGGCTAGAAAATTGGGTTGGGCTTTCTGGAATGGTCCTCAAATGGTTCAGGTCATACTTAGAAGGGAGAGGTTATTATGTGAGTATAGGTGACCATAAGTCTGAGTGGACATCCATGACATGCGGAGTCCCACAAGGGTAAATTCTTGCACCACTCCTATTCAAACTGTATATGCTGCCACTGAGCCAAATAATGAAAAATAACAAAATTCCTTACCACAGTAATGCTGACGACACCCAGATCTACTTAGCCCTATCACCTAATGACTACATCCCCATTGACTCCCTGTGTAAATGCATTGATGAAGTTAACAATTAGATGTGCCAAAACTTTCTTCAGTTAAACAAAGACAAAATTGAAATCACTATTTTTGGAAACAAAGGTGAAATTCTCAAGGTGAACGCAAATCTTGAGGCTAAAGGTCTAATAACAAAAAATCAGGTCAGGAATCTTGGTGTGATTTGGGAGTCAGACCTGAGTTTCAGTAGTCATGTCAAAGCAATAACTAAATCAGCCTACTATCATCTGAAAAATATTGCAAGAATTAGATGCTTTGTTTCCAGACAAGACTTAGAGAAACTCGTTCATGCTTTTATCACCAGCAGGGTGGACTATTGTAATGGTCTCCTCACCGGCCTTCCCAAAAAGACCATTAGACAGCTGCAGCTCATACAGAATGCTGCTGCCAGGATCCTGAGCAGAACCAGAAAATATGACCATATCACACCAGTCCTCAGGTCTTTACACTGGCTTCCAGTTACATTTAGGATCGATTTTAAAGTGCTATTACTTGTATATAAATCACTCAATGACCTAGGACCTCAATACATTGCAGATATGCTGATTAATTACAAGCCAAACAGATCACTCAGATCATCAGGATCAAGTCAGTTGGAAATACCAAGGGTTCACTTTGGCTATTATGCCTGCCGTCGCTGGAACCAGCTTCCTAAACAGATCAAATGTGCTCCAACAGCTCCAATGAGCACTGTGCCACTGTACGTGCTTTGTCCGAACTGCTTGCATTTTAATTTATATGTTTCAATTTAACCATGTTTTTATATTTAGTTTTAATTATACTCTTTATTTTTATCTTTCAATGTTTTTTATTTTGTTAAGGCTGTCTGGGTGGAAGAGGTTGAGAGTCGGGGAGTGATAAATAAGTGGGGAGGATAAACCATAGGTGGATGACTGATTCTGTGGTAAATGCCATCCATCAATCCATCCATCTTCTTCCGCTTTATCCAGGGCCGGGTCGCGGGGGCAGTGGTAAATGCAACGTGATTAAAATTTTGAGAATTTTGAGATATCACGTGGGCGAGGAGGCCGTGCTGTGAGCCGGTTTTGGGCTATTGAGAGCCAATAAGAGAGGACACTATTGGGATTGTCCGCCCGTCTGGTCTTGGGTGAAGAGATCAGATCTGTACGGAGACGTCCGACAGATTCATTAGCAAATTAATTAGACCGGGAGTCTAAGGACTGGGAGTCAAAAATAGGGCACTTGAGGTGTCCGCCTTTGGTTGGATATCAAGGGTAATTACAGGGCGCTATTGTGAGCGTCTGCCCGGCTGGCCTTGGGTAAATTGGTCAGATCTGAACAGAGATGTCCGACAGATTATTAGCGCGTGCACGAAGAGTCACAGAAATAGACTGCCAATATGGGGAAGTCCCATCAGCTGAATTTGTTTTTGAATTAAAATTTAAGATTGAGGGATAAACCATAGGGGAAGTCTGACTCTGTAACGAAATCAGTGTGAATTTATTACGCTAGAGGAGAAAAACCACAGAAGCAGACAGCCAATATGGGGAAGTCCCAAAGTTGAGTACTCTCTCCGGTGCGAGGAAGACCCGTTTAGATCTGCTCTGACGGGTAAAACATCTAGAGAACGCCCTCAAGTTTTTTGTGCCCTCAAGAAGATTTGTCTGCAAGTGTACTGTCTAAACGCACAGTTACCTGACAAATATTTTTAAAGTAAACCTGACTCTCCATTTTCTTCCACCCCAGATAGGGGATTTCATCTTTATTTTTTATTTATTTTCATTCCTATTTTAACTGTTTTAATTCACTTACGAATATTTTAATTTAATTTCTGTGTAAAGCACTTTGAATTGCCACTGTGTATGAAATGTGCTATACAAATAAACTTGCCTTGTCTTGCCTTGCCTATAGATATATTTAACAATATGTAAAACTTTCATTAACCAAACAGTTTTAATGGGTGAAATTTAAATATTATTACTGAGTTAGGGTTTTACAGTCTATGGTTAGAACGCTATTCTTACTTAAATGAACAAGTAAAACCACACTGCAAAAAAATTTGCTTTTCTTACATAGTAGCCTACTTCTGTCTTTTTTCCAGTACAAATATTGAAAAAAAAAAACTTAAATCAAGATGCGTTTACTAAGGAAAATGACATGAATTGTTTCTTGATTTCTGGGGGAAAAAATCCAAATGAATTGGGTTTTTGCTTAAAACAAGCAAAATGATCTGCCAATGGAGTGAAAAAAATAATTTCTGTTTGGGACACAAACAAGAAACAAGATTATTGTCCAGTGCGGGCTCGGCAGAAGTGCGTATCGAGGGCACATATCGACCTCAAAGGGGGCGCTCGCCAGCACCCTTCTGAGACCTAAAATGACAAATGGGACACCCTACGGTCTCGTGGACTTAACAAACACGCGCACACAGCGACCATTGTAAGTGCACAAGACCGAAAGTGCACATGATTTTCATCTGATTCCTATAGGATTCTGTGGGAATTGTCTTATAAGACAATACATAAATATCATGTAGGATAATTTCTACAGGATTTTAATGGGATTCAATTGGGTCAGTCGGTTGGTCTCTCTCTCTCTCTCTCTCTCTCTCTCTCTCTCTCTCTTGTGTGCATGTGCGGAGTGTGTGTTGCGGGGAGCATGTGTGAGAGAACGCTGCAGTGGTGAGAGTGATCTTTTCTCTTTTCTTTCTGTTTTTCCCACACTGCTCTGTCATAGCTGTGGAGTGTTTTAAACTAATGGTGTATTGTTGTGTGAAGTATAAATTAAGGGGATGCTGTTGGCAGGTGTTGCCGGGGTGGCCATGGCGGCATCCCCGGCGCTGCCCGGTCAAAGTTTAGACAAACTTTCACGTAGGTATGGCATTAAAGTATTGCCTTCCTTTAATTGTTCGGTGGAAGATTGTGCTTTGGCTGTTGGGAAGGCTGTTGGTTATAATAGTATTGTGTCGGCTTCCCAAATGAATAGCGCTGTGGTTTTCTTGGACGCCAAAGAAAAAGTGAATAGTGTTGTTCAGTGTGGCGTTGTGATCCAAGATACGCTTCTTTCTGTTGTACCGTTAATTCAACCAGCAAAAAGAATAATGCTCTCTAATGTTCCACCCTTCATTAAGGACGAGTTGCTAATAACAGAATTGTCCAGGCATGGCAAAATCATGTCGCAACTTAAAAAAATACAGTTAGGTTGTAAGTCTCCACTGCTCAAGGATGTTGTTTGTTTTAGACGGCAAGTGTATATGATTTTAAACAATGGCGAGGATGAATTGAATGTGACATTCAAATTTCGAAATGACGGCTTTGATTATGTCATTTTTGCATCTTCCGATACAATGAGGTGTTTTGAGTTTTTGTGGCTGAGGCGACAGGTGCGGCTGAGACTGGTCTGTTGACAAATGAAGATGCCGGTAGTAGCAATGTGGAGCAGACTAGTGTTGGTAATGTAAAGGTGAGTGTGAGAAAAGAGGTTGGAGATGGTGAAAACAGTACGAGTGTTGATGCTAGAAGGGTTGAGGGTGAGGAAGGTATGGATGTAGAAAGTACAGAAAATGGGAATGAAAATGGAGATAACGTGACAACTGATAGTGTCATAGCCGCAGCTGAATGTATTTTAGCTGAGGAGAACAAGAATAACGAAAGCGGTGATGGATCAACAAGCTGATAAGAGTGATGAGACTGAATGTAGTTCAGTGGATGATTCTGATAGTGAAGTTGTCGATGGTAACAATGAGAACGTCTCGGTTACGGATGTAACCCTCGTTCCCCGAGGATGGAACGGAGACGTAATGTTAGTGACTAACGAATGGGGGTTTCACTTAGAAGCCTATCAATTTCGAGATCTTAGAAAACGCCCAATGGCAGTGCCAATGCCATGGGCATGCGGAATTTGCATACGTAACTCCGCCTGGCAATATTGCATTACGTTACCTGCTGAGGAGCCCCGGGGCACCTGGCCTCACACGAGGGTCTGGGCTCGAGAGAGGGTAGACTGAACTGGCGTCGGCGTAGACAGTGCTGGAGGAACTCAGGGCTTTCGGGAAGCTCACCTGAGGAGAATAATCGCACGTATCCAGTCCGTGGAGTGGAATGGCGAGCAAGCGAAGACACCTGAGCCTGGTCCATTACCGGCCACTAGTAGAGGCGAGTACATAGTCGGACACTGGCTCCACTCGGAGATTGTAGAATCTGGCGAATGTGTTGGGTGTCGCCCAGCCTGCAGCTCTGCAGATGTCTGTTATCGAGGCGCCATGCGCTAGAGCCCAAGAGGAGGCCACACTCCGAGTGGAGTGGGACCAAACCCCAAGGGGACACGGTCGACCTTGCTGCTGGTAAGCCAAAAAAATGGTGTCCACTATCCAGTGAGACAGCCTCTGTTTCGAGAGAGCTCTACCCTTCCACTCTCCACCATAACAGACAAAGAGCTGGTCTGAGGTCCTGAAACACTGCGGTCCTGACTACGTAAGCGCGGAGAGCGCGTACTGGACAGAGCAGTGCCAAGGCTGGGTCTGCCTCCTCCAAAGGCAGCGCTTGCAGGTTCACCACCTGATCTCGGAACGGAGTGGTGGGAACCTTGGGCATATATCCGAGCCGGGGTCTCAGGGTCACTTGAGAGTTGGCCGGTCCGAATTCCAGGCACGCTTCGTCAACCGAAAATGCTTGCAGGTCCCCTACCCTCTAGATGGAGGCCAATGCGGTCAGTAGGGCTGTCTTCATAGACAAGAACTTAATATCGACCGACCGCAAAGGCTCAAAGGGGGACCTCTGCAGAGCATCTAAGACTACTGAGAGGTCCCAAGAGGGTACGAGGGGAGAACGAGGAGAATTTAGTCTCCTAGCTCCCCTCAGGAACTGGATGACCAGGTCGTGCTGACTTACCTTCTTGCTCTCCAAGAGGTCGTGGTAGGCAGATATTGCGGCCACGTAAACTTTAAGGGTGGAGGGAGACAGCCTTCGCTCCAGCCCTTCTTGGAGGAACGAGAGCACAGACCCGATCGGGCATTTCCAGGGGTCTTCTTGGCGGGAAGAACACCAGGTGATGAAGAGGTTCCACTTCAACGCATAGGCATGGCGAGTGGACTCTGCCCTAGCGGAAGTGATGGTAGCCACCACCGTAGGTGGTAGGGTACTCAAACCTACCGTGTCCCGTCCAGGAACCACATGTGGAGGTTCCACAGGTCGGGACGCGGGTGCCAAAGGGTGCCCCATCTCTGAGTGAAGAGGTCACGTCTCAGAGGAATAGGCCAGGGAGGGGCTGTCGCAAGGAGTAAGAGTTCGGGGAACCAGGTCCGGCCGTGCCAGTACGGGGCGACCAGAAGGACCTGCTCCTTGTCCTCCCTGATCTTGCACAAGAGCTGTGCGAAAAGGCTCACTGGGAGGAACGCATACTTGCGTAGGCCCCGCGGCCAGCTGTGCGCCAGTGCATCCGTGCCGAGTGTGCCCTCGGTCAGGGAATAGAACAGGCTGCAATGGGAAGAGTCGTGGGAGGCAAACAGATCTACCTGTGCGTCGCCGAACTGTTCCCAAATCAGCTGGACCGTCTGGGGATGGAGTCTCCATTCTCCCGGAAGTGGCTGAAGCCGTGAGAGCTCGTCGGCTGCACGGTTCAGGACTCCCGGAATATGGACAGCGCGAAGGGACCTCAGGCGCTTCTGACTCCATAAAACGAGATGGCGGGCGAGTTGAGACATACGGCGGGAGCATAGACCGCCCTGGTGGTTGATGTACGCTACAACGGCCGTGTTGTTTGTCCTGACCAGCACATGTTGACCCTTCAGCAACGCTCGGAAGCGGTGCAGGGCGAACCGTACTGCCAGCAACTCGAGGCAATTGACATGCAGAAGGCGTTGGGGTCCTGTCCAGGAGCCCGCGGCTGCTTGTCCATTGTACATGGCACCCCAACCCGTGGCAGAGGCATCCGTTGATACGACAACATGCCTGGAAACTCGTTCTAAGGGCACAACGGCCCGTAGAAAGCTGAGGTTCGACCATGGGGTGAGTGTCTGGAGGCAGGCCTGGGTTATTTGGACCCGGAGCTTGCCAGACTGCCATGCCCATCTCGGGACTCGGTCGCGAAGCCAATGCTGAAGCGGTCTCATATGAAGCAATCCGAGCGCGTCACCGCGGCTGCAGATGCCATATGCCCCAGGAGCCTCTGAAACAGTTTCAGTGGAACCAAACTCTTGCTATCAATTTGACGGAGGCAAGTCAGCAGAGACTGCGCGCGCTCGCTCGAAAGCTGCGCGAACATGGCAACCGAGTCGATGTCCATACCGAGAAAAGAGATCCTCTGCACTGGGCAGAGTTTGCTCTTTTCCCAGTTGACCCGAAGGCCCAGACGGGCTAAGTGTTGGAGCACTAGATCTCTGTGTTCGCACACCAACGCTCGAGAGTGGCCCAGTATGAGCCAGTCGTCGGGGTAGTTGAGTATGCGAACCCCGTGCTGCCGGAGTGGCGCAAGGGCTGCCTCGACAATCTTCGTGAAGACGCGAGGGGACAGAGATAGCCTGAATGGGAGGACAGCTTACTGGTATGCCCGCCCCTCGAAAGCAAACCGTAGGAACGGTCTGTGTCAAGGAAGGATGGAGACATGGAAGTAGGCGTCCTTCAGGACGATCGCTGCAAACCAATCGGCTGGACGAACGCATTCGAAAAGGCGTTTCGCTGTCAACATTTTGAACGGAAGCCTGTGAAGGGATCGGTTCAAAATGCGCAGGTCCAGGATTGGCCGTACCCACCGGTTTTCTTGGGTATAATGAAGTAGGGGCTGTAGAAGCTGGACTTCATCTCGGACGGAGGGACAGGCTCGATCGCACCCTTCGCCAGCAGGGTGGCAACCTCCGCACGCATGACGGGGGCGTTGGCCCCGACCACGGTATGGAGGACTCCCCTGAAGCGGGGAGGAGCCTGCGCGAACTGAATCGTGTAGCCGAGTCTGATAGTCTTCGCGACCCAGCGGGACAGTCCGGGAAGCTGAAGCCAGGCTCCCAGAAACTGCACCAGCGGGGTCATTCGGACCACAGACGTACCCAGGGTGGGGCAGCGAGGCAGTGTTACCGGCCCGGACATGGGAGGTGTAGCGCCCCAGTGTGGGGGCATGGTTAACGGCTGCGTCCTGACAGAGGAGACCAGGGAAGGACGTGCGTTCCACTGGGGTCTGCTCTGAGAGGAGGCTGGCGACAGAGAGGGATGCGAGTGGCGGGACCTGGGGGTGGCGTGCACTGTCATCCCCAGTCTCTGGGTGCTCAGGGATGGGGGTGTCAGTTCTTTCTTTAACCATAATAGGGTGCTGCTGACCCGGGGGCCAGCAGCTGAACAAAGGATTCTCCCCCGGGGGAAGGAGTGGCCCTGCTGCCATCTCCTGGAGAGAACTGCCCATCCCTGAGCTGTCCGCGTCAGGAGCGCCGCTTGGCCTGCCGTTTTTTCGCAGGCTGCAGGGCTGGAGCGGACTGGGACACCTTCCTTCGGTTACCTCTGCGAAGCTCTCAACCGCGCCGCCGAATAGCCCATCCTGGGATATGGGTGCGTCGAGGAAACGGGTTCGCTCGCCGTCACGCATATCAGTCAGGGTGAGCCATAGGTGTCTCTCCTGGACCACAGCTGTGGACATCACCTGACCCAGGGAGCGTGCGGTCACCTTCGTCGCCCGGAGAGCAAGTTCGGTGGCGGCACGCAACTTATTGCTGAGTCCTGGATCAGCTCGACCCTCTTGCAAGTCACATAGCAACTGGGCTTGGTAAGCCTGAAGAGTTGCCATAGGTCTTCGCCACCAGGGACGACAAAAACCTACAAGCTTTGGAGGGGTGCTTTGGGTCACCGCGCCAGGTCGAAGCACTCTGAGGACACAGTTGCATCGCAACAGGGCATTCGACTGGGGGGACCCACTCAGGTCGGGGCGGAGGGTTCCACTCCTACTCAAGCGCTGCGGCGGCCCGAGACAGCATGGCTGTCAACTCTGGGTCCGACTCGGGCAATGCTGGCACACCCGAAGGCGGCAGCACAACTGAGTCATCCTCCTCAGATGACTCCAGCCCACCTTGCGATGCGGCAATCGACATTTCCTCATCCTCCGCGGCGCCAAACGCGACATTCGGGACAGCAGGAGCCGGCCCGATGCACACGCTTGAACGCTCGGCGGGTTTGGTGCATTAGAGGGGGGTGTGGGCCAAGGCATGAGCGTCGGAGCTTGATTCCACACCGTCACCCTCAGGTCACCCTGGCCACCAGCCAAAGTGCCGCCTCTCATGGAGACCGCAGATTGGGGTGTGGCAGAGGGGACTCTCGCTCCGGCATCAGCACGGAGGTCACGGAGTCTCGACCGTAACACCAAGATGATCATGTTCCCGCAGTGGGAACATGAATCATCCACCAGCGCTGCATGAGCGTGCTGAAAGCCCAAAGACGTCACACAGCGCTCGTGCCCATCAGAGGGCGAGAGAAACCTACCGCACCCAGAAGTGCACGGGCGAGACGTCCTGAAAAGGACGTGCCACGTAAAAGCTCTTTTGTGAGAGAAAACTTCGCAGTCGATGCCGAAGCGCCTAGGAAAACACACACGAGCTGGATGCAGACCACTACACAGATCAGCAGGCAGGAAGTATGCGATCACTGGAACGTGCCGTCACAACAACACCGACTGGAAAGCTGCTCATCTCGAAGAAGCTGACAGAGTCTCAGAAGGCTGTAAGGAGTGAAGAGGTAGGTACTTTTGGCTCCTAAGCAGAAACGTAATGCGATATTGCCACGTACTTCCTATTTATACCCACGCTGTTGAGCGGAGTTACGTATGCAAATTCCGCATGCCCATGGCATTGGCACAGCCATTGGGTGTTTTCTAAGATCTTGAAGTTGATAGGCTTCTAAGCGAAACCCCCATTCGTTAGTCACTGACGTTACGTCGTAGTGACTGAGCGAAAGGGAACATGCAATTCCAAAATCTAAAACCTAAAAATCTCTAAACATTTACTTAGGTCTGTTGTGAATATGTACACAAAAAATAGAAGAACAAACAACTGACTGAGCAATTATTAGATGGAACCAAAAGCAATGGTTTAGGATATTTCACACTATGAATTCAGTGATATCTCCAGTCTGTAATCGTTGTTGTTGTTGCTGCTTCTTCTTCTTCGCCTGTTTTAATCAAGAGACGCTGTACTCGTTCAGGAGATGTGTAATAGCGCCCCCTACCATATAACATGGAAACTGGAAAATATCGTAGAGATAACAAAAGACAGGGAAATAAAATCACTCACAACACTTGACGGAATAACTTTTAATAAGGGTTAATCTATATTTATATGCAGTGATATATAATTTAATGCAGACTATGCAGTAATATTTTTCAGTTGATTATGTACCTGAAAATCTAGTTTACTAATGACTAATGATCATGGTGACAGGGAACGGACCAATACATTTGGGAGCAAGCGGAGAGGAATATTCTTGGTTGAAAAGCCACACTTTTTGACCTATGACGACCGTCTTAGACCGGTGGAGATCGGCTTGGGCCTTGGTACACGCTCCCACCTGGGGCAGAGTCTCACGACAACTCTGGATGAAGGCGTGAGCGGAGGGGACCGCGACTTCGGATTCCAAACTAGGAAATATTGGTGGCTGATAACCTACGCTACATTCAAACGGAGAGAGGCCCGTGGACGACACTGGTAACGTGTTATGTGCGTACTCAACCATTGACAGTTGTTGGCTCCAGGGGGAAGGATTCTTGGATACCAGACATCGCAACACTTTCAAGATCCTGATTGGCCTGCTCTGTCTGACCATTGCTCTGGGGATGGAAACCCGAGGACAGACTTACAGTCGCCAGTAATCTACAAAACTCTCTCCAGAATTTGGATATAAATTGGGGCCCCCTGACGGAAACCACATCTATCGGGAGGCCATGTATACAAAAGACGTGATCTACGACAGCTACAGCTGTCTCCTTGACAGAGGGTAATTTGGCCAAGGAAATAAAATGAGCCGCCTTTGAGAACCGGTCCACGACGGTCAAAACGACCGTCTTGCCCTGGGAGGGCGGGAGGGCAGTAATAAAATCTAGCGCAATGTGGGACCAAGGTCTCGAAGGGACTGGCAGCGTTTGGAGAAACCCATCTGGATGACCAATGGCACAAACCGAACAAGCCAAAACAAATTCCCATGATTCAATCTCCCATGTGAGTGTGGAGACAATGAGTCTCTCATGTAAAATACACTCTGGAGTGGACGGGTGAAGTAGACACTTTTTTCTCTAAACAGGTGAACAATACATTTAATTCTGCTGTTCTTCTATGTATTAACTTTAACGAATCAGTGTGCCCTTACACCAAATGTAGATTTCTTCATTGCTGTTCTTTGTGTGGCGACAGTCATCCTAGAAATGTTTGTCCCCGCAGGTTCAAGAACCCGCAACATTTCAAAAGATGAATAAACATCCTTCTACTTCTGTCAACGTGAAAGAACTGTCAAAAAATGTATCTTCTCATCCAAATCGCTGTTGGGTTAATTTCCTCATTACAGGTCTAACCCAAGGGTTCCTAGCTGGGTTCAGTCTAATTCCTTCCTCCATACACGTTTGCAAAAATTTACTGTCAGCCACAAATCAACCTGAAATTGTTGATAATCTAATTCAAAAAGAGGTCCAAAAGAGGTACAAAAAATATAGGTCCTTTTAGTAAATCTCTGTTTCCTACCTTCCGCATTAATCCTATAGTTATCGCTACCAGGAAATATTCAGGAAAGAAAAGATGAATTATTTATCTCTCTTCTCCCCACAATTCTTCTACACCTAGTATTAACAGCTTAATTCCGGAGGATATATTCTCTCTTTCGTACGCTACCATAGATAACGCCATTCAATTCATCAAAACAGCAGGTGAAGCCGCATGGTTAAGCAAAGCAGACATAACAGACGCATTTAAAATCATGCCGCTACATCCTTCACAATGGCACCTTTTCGGTGTCAGATGGAGATCTAAAATGTACTTCGCAGTGCGTTTAAAGGGGTCATGAACTGGCTTTTTTAATTTTTTTATTCTGTTGTCTGAAGTCAAATTATGGCGTTTATGTGGTTTTTACATTCAAAAACATCATAATGAATAAGTAATAGGCTATTTTCTGCCTTGGTTTTGACGCTCTCAGAGAAACACTAGGATATGATGGGCGTGCCAAACTGAAGACTTGGAAGTAAACGCCCACGGCTAGGATTGGATAATATGTGCATATTTAATGAGCTTCAGCTACCGTCTGTCCCAGGAATAGGGGAAATGCTCAGAGAACTTGCAAAATATCAAACAAACACTAAATCACACACACACACACACACACACACTCGCGTGGAGACACACACACTCACGCGGAGACTCACACACTCACGCAGAGACTCACACACTCACGCTTATGCAGCGACTGTGTTCTTCCACAACCAGGAATAGCGCGTGTATATTGTGATATCCTCGGCATGTTTATTGCTGCTGGCTAGCGCAATCCGACCAGCTCCATGAGTCGGTGGGCGGGGCTACTGAATTACACGTGCTTATTATTCTGTAGAGGCTGTGTTTCGTCGCTCGATGACGTAAGGGTGAAGCACAAGATCATTTTCTGGGTCTGGTGTCTATAAAAGCTTTTCTTTGACTAACAAGAAAGTTTTCAGCTCTGAAACTTACAGTATATTCTTATATTTGCCATGACCTCTTATATATCAAAAGCTCAAGGGAAAGTTGATTTCTCTATTCATCACCCCTTTAACTTTCGGCTGCCGCAGTAGCCCTTTTTTTCGATTGTCTCTCGGAAGCTTTATGCTGGATTCTGCTTAACAAATGTAAACTCCCTTTCGTTTTACATTTATTAGACGATTTTCTTGTGGTCGATTTTCCCAATTATCCAGCTGAGTGCTCTCTATCTAAACTCAAGCGAATTTTTTCTGAGTTTCCCTTGTCAAAAAAAAAAACAATAGATCCATCTACTCGTCTCGAATTTGTAGGCATCATATTGGATAGCAAAACAATGCAAGCATCCCTCCCAGAAGAAAAGCTCAAAAGCATTCGCCAAATTATCTCCGAATTCCAAACTGTTTGGTCTCTTTCGAAACGAGATATGCTGTCTTTATTAGGTCACTTTAATTTCGCTATGCAAATTATTCCTCACGGCTGTGCTTTCATTTCCAGACTCTTAGATTTGTCAAAAACAGTTGACAATCTAAACGATCTAATCACGTTAGACGAAGGATGTCTCTCCGAATTACGTTTCTGGACCCACCTACTAAATGAATGGAACGGAATATCTTTCTTTTACAACGACACTTTTGAAACTTCCAGCTCCCTCCAATTTTTTACAGATGCCGCTCCATCCACAGGTTTCGGGGGGATGTTCGGGAACAAGTGGCGCACAAATGGCCGTCCGAGATCAATAACCTTGCATCAGATATTAAATCTACAGCGCTATTTGAAATCTACCCCATTATCATATCATGTGTACTCTGGGGTAACGAATGGTCTAGGAAAAAGATAACCGTTCTGTGTGATAACCAAGCTGCCGTGGAAATAATCAACAAAAGCCGTTCATCTATTCCTTTTATCAATCGTTTAATCAAACGCCATATCTGGATTAGTATCACAAAGAATTTCATTCTTAAAGCCACATTTATTCCAGGTTTTTTTAATAACAAAGCTGACGCTCTTTCCCGTTTTAAATTCCAGGAATTTTGCTCTGCCCAGACGCCCTTCCTTTCAGCGCCCCATGCCCTCCTTTTTCCTAACGATTCTAGATTGAATAGCCTCGCCTCATACCTGACGGAAGCAAAAGAACTCATGAGAAAGGGAATGGCTAAATCCACCCTTAAATCTTACAACTCAGCCTGGTCTCATTTTTCTTTGTTTTGTGCAGCCTTCGCATTTTCCCCTTGTCCAATACATTTCTAATTGTTAATGTTAATTCCCGCAAATTACAACCCCCTTCCATCAAAGCTACACTGGCAGGTATTCAGTTCCATCTTCATTGCATGGACCCAAATGCACCAAGCCTCTTCAAACATCCCGCTATTCGTCTGCAATTGAATGGTATCGTGAAGACTTCTCCTGCAACCAAAGGCAAACGGTTACCCATTACTCTAACTCTTTTGCACAAATTGCTTCTCCGTCTTAAAAAAGGTGTTTTCGATCTTTATACCAACACACTCCTAGAGGCAGTTTTTCTTGCAGCCTTTTATGGGTTCTTAAGGTGCTGGTAATTCACATGCAAATCCTTATCATTTAATCCTGATATAGATCTTACTATAGCCGATCTCACCTGTTGGGGACACAGTTTTAGACCCAGAGACCAGATATGTTGAATGAAGACCAGGAGTCAAGAGTTAGATTAATTAAAGAAATTTACTGAAGAATAGTTTGCAGTTTCATCAGCAGAAGCCAGTGTCAGAGTCTCTCGTGGAATCGCAGGCCAGACTCCAACTCACAGAGAATTTTGCCCCACCAGTTATACTGGTTACAAGAACATTGATTACATCAACAATAACAGATGGCCTAAGCCTTAATTGGCTACGGAGACCTAAAAGTCTAAACATTTGTCACACATGTATAGACATGCCGGAATGGCGTAGTTTAGTCGGGATGCTCGTCACAACATCCTATCCAGGAGGGTGAGATTGGCCTCGAAAGTCGTAAAGGGCGCCTGCCTGTCAGGAGGGGGGTCAGGCCCCGATCAGATAGCTCCAACAAACCTGCACAGTAGAGATGGTGGTCCAGTGGGTTAAACCACTTAACTGGTATGCAAAAGGTTGCTGGTTCAATCCCAGTGGTCACCACCAGTGTGTCCTTGAGCAAGGCACCTTACTCCACATTGCTCCAGGGGGATTGTCCCTGTAATTAGTGCACTGTAAGTCGCTTTGGATAAAAGCGTCTGCCAAATGCATAAATGTAAATGTAAATGCACAGAACTTGTAAAGATGCACACACATACAAGCACTAGGGCATCACACTCTAGTTAATGTCAGGGGATTATGACCGCTTATCTAGAGAACACTCAATACCCAAACAACGACTCCGTCATAACTATCGCGAGAGAGAGCCATGCATGGCTGGAGGTCACCCCAGAGCATCTGGGGAGACTAGTTTTAATACTACAAAATCATCCTCAAACTAAATATATAAAGGTATGAAATCACACAGAATTACAATCATCTCTAGATTACATATGAAAGCAGAGAAAGAGATATTTATTTTGATTATCCTTGATTATTCAGGTTATGGATATAATAAAAAGAATAATTGAAAAGGATATGTGTTTAAAAGAAGAGACAGGTATCTGACCTGCCGCTTCACTTGCTGCTTCACACCTTCTTCAAAAAACATTTTTCTTTACTCTTAAAGCACTCAAAGCCGACAAATCCAATAAAGGGTCGCGTATTTTATTATCCAGAATTAATTCTGTTTTGCCCTTTTTCTTCCATGTCACGATATCTGCAATCCCGGAGAAACACCGCCCCCCAAGACCCGCTGTTCCTCACAGCAGACGGCAAACCTATGACCAGCGCCTGGTTCTCCGCTAAATTGAAACAGCTATGCCATCTTTGCGGATTGAACGGCGAAGTATACACCCCTCACTCTCGGGGTCGTTGCAGCAACGACAGTCGCTCCGAGAGTGCCATCCACAACCCTTAAAGAGATGGGGAGCTGGAAATCGTCAGCATACAAACATTACATTAGACCTAATTCCAAAGAAGGTCAAAAATCTTGGAAGGTCAAAAGCAAATGAGCATTTCAAAAAAAAAATAAAAAAATCAGGTGGCGCGGGGTTGGGCTCCATTAATTCCATACGTAAAAAAAAAAAAAAAATACATTTAAAAAAAAAAAATCATCCAGTAATTTCATACAAAAAAAAAAATTCATCCAGTAATTTCATACAAAAAAAAAAAACACTACATCTATGCAATAAGTAAGAGGCACACTTACAGTCCATTAGTGTTAAGCCATTCGGCAAAGCAGGCCTAGGTACACATAGATAGCCGTACACACGCTTATAGCTCTAAGGAGCAGCAGCAGTACACATATTTTGGCGTACAGATCTGCGGGGTGGGGGGTTTTTAGGCCATAGTAATTCGGCCGCCTCCTTTATGCAGCATGGACCAGTAGGTCCACTGCTTTGAGGGGGTTACATCATTCTGTAGCAGCCTTCCTTGTTGTTATCTTGACTAAGCTGAACAGCTATCTTGACTATTTGCTCAGCAGCAGCAGCAGCAGCGTAGCAGATTTCGTCCGCCAAAATCAAGCCTATGTACATTCTATGCTCTATGCTAATAAAATGCTGGTTGATTCTATTTCACTCCGAGAGTTGTCATGATTGAAAGAGTTTTGAGTGTTTTTGAGCTGAACGCCCACGTGCGTCCTTTGTGTTTGATACAGTACTGAGTAATAAAAGTCGCAAGTCCCAGTCACGCCGACCCCGTCTTCTTCCTTCCAACCCACACTGACACGAACCCAACCACAGACGGGAACTAGGGGTGAATCCGTGAGAAAAAAGTCAATGCTCTCTGTGTGGTTCCCGGATGTCGTCAGTGTGTGTGTGTGTGATGGCTGGCAGACTCTGTCCGTTGAGGGCGTGAACGTTGATGGGGTGGTGAAGGGAGACAGTGGGAATCTTGAGGTGAACTGCCAGTGAATAATCCAAAAATGTACCTTCGGCCCCAGAGTCCACCAGCGCTTGGCAGTCGTGGGTTCTGTTGGCCCATTGCAGTGTTCCCGAGAGGAGGGTGGTGGACGAGGATATCCCCAACGTGGACCTACCCAACAGTAACCTCCTGTCTACTGCCGGGCCTGATCTTTTACTGGGCAATTGTTGAGGAAATGCCCCGTCGCACCACAGTAGATGCAGAGTCCTCGTGATCGTCGACGTTCTCTCTCCTCTCTGGAAAGCTGAGCTCAACCTACCTGCATGGGCTCGTGATCGATCGGTGGGCTGACCGCGTTCTCCTCCGCGAACTCGTGAAACATGGGGATTCCTCTTGTTCATGAGCGTTCATCATGTAGCTGTAATAGCGCATCCACTCGGAGAGCTAAATCTATAAGTCCATTCAAGTCTCTTGGTAACTCGAGTGCGTAGATCTCCTTGTGAACCTTGGTCAGCCAGCCCATGCAGGAACATATCCCACTGCGCCTCCTCGTTCCATTGGCACTCAGCAGCCAGGGACGGGTCGATGGTCTTGACGCAGATCTGCGAGCCTCCGGGCCGCCTCTCTACCCATTACTGCGCGGTCGCAGACCCGCCTCATTTCCTCAGAGAGTGCCTGGAACGAGGAACAGCACTGATGGTTATTGGCCCACACTGCCGTTCCCCACCGAGCCACCCGCCCAGACAGTAGAGTTAACACCAGTGCCACTCTCAAAGTCTCAGTAGCGAATGTAATCGGCTGTAATGAGAAATACACGGAGCATCTGGTCAAAAATGATCTGCAAAGGTTGGGTTCCCCTGAATACCTTTCTGGTGTGGGTATGTGTGGCTCGTGGTTGGGCGCTGGATTAAGGGGAACGGATGGCGGGGTTGGCGCAGTGGGTGTTGTTAGTTGTTGCATCCGGTTGGTGAGCTCGGACACCTGCACCGCGCGTGCAGTAGCGGCAGCCTGTTCACCCTGTTGATCCATGGGCTGGTTGATGGAAGTCAGATATTCCTGTAACTTGGATATTCTCGCTGGATCCATGAGGGTCAGAGAAAGACACAGAGAAACAAGGAAGTCCAGGAAGGCAGAGGAACAGGCAGGCAGGCACGCAGGCAGTGACGCAGGGAAGCAAAGTGCCACTCCATGGCCGATCCTCCAGAGACTGGAACAGATGAATCTCCCAGGAGACGACGGCAGGCATGCAGGCACATGCAGACACACGCAGACACACGCACACGCACACGCACACGCACACACACACACACACACACACACACACACACATGCACAGGTCCTGGAAGCCTGCAACGATCTGACAGTGAATGTTTTGGTGAGTAAGGTGAATAAATAGGGAGAGATAATCATGTGCAGCTGGAGGTGATGAGGAGAGAAGCAATCAGTAACCATGCCTCCAACACAACCACACAAACACAAAGGCCGCATTTACACTGCAGGTCTTGATGCACAATTCCGATTTCACAAGTTCACACGTACATCAAATTAAATGGAGTAAAGATTATGCGTATTTGGCGTGCTGTCCGGGGGAGGGCTCCGGGCTCGGAATTTGGCCCAAACCCAGAGTATCCCCCCCATGATAAAGATAGTCTAGAAATAGACTGTATTTTATTATGGATTGTGTTGACAACTAATGAGTTTATTAAATCAAAGTGAGGAGATGGGGTGGTGGAGGGATGCTAAAAATAAAAACGGTCAACGAAAGAAGGTGAATATGCTGTATATATACACACACCTCTTATCGTTGATTAAATCGATTGGCTTGATGTGCTCCACATGTGTTTAATTAGGTTTAATTATCTGAGGGTGCTCCACTTGGGTTTGATTAGGTTACATTATCTGGCGTGCTCCATTGTTTAGATAGGTTTAATTATCTGGACGTGCTCCTCCCGAAATTAGTTACTAAAACTTCACTTCACGAGTTCACACGTACATCAAATGAAATGGAGTAAAGATTATGCGTATTTGGCGTGCTGTCCGGGGGAGGGCTCCGGGCTCGGAATTTGGCCCGAACCCAGAGTATCCCCCAAAATGCAAAGAAACGGACAGCCACCAGAAAACCCCCAAATACGCAGATAATTGGTGGCCTGGTGTTTTGATAAGCCTGGTTGCTAGACCAGGAGGGCCCGTGTTGCCTCTGATGGGAGCAGCTCACAGCGTCGGGCGGACGGGTCCTACTGGCCGATGTACTGGGAGCAACCTTGATTTGGAACGATCGATCGGGAAGGCTCTTGCCACGTCTGAGGGGGGCCAAGCTCACTGCGACAGACGAGAAAACAACCCTACCGACCGATAAACAAGGAGTGGCCTTAAGTTCAAATTACCGATCAGGAAGGCTCTTACAACATCTGAGGGGGGCCCGGCTCACTGCAACAGACGAGAAACCTCCCTACCGGCTGATAAATGAGGAGCATCCTCAAAATGACCGATTGGGAAGGCTCGTGCGACATCTGAGGGGGGCCCGGCTCACTGCAGCAGAAGAAAAACCTCCCTACCGGCTGATAAATGAGGAGCATCCTCAAAATGACCGATTGGGAAGGCTCGTGCGACGTCTGAGGTGGGCCAGGCTCACTGTAACAGACGAGAAACAACCCTACCGGCCGGAAAAGACGGAGCAACGAGATGTAACGTGCGCGTAATTATTTAATTTTTTTTTTTTTAAACGGCCAATCGGGAGGGTTCAAGCCACATCTGGCGGAAGATTAGACTCTCGGTGTCAGATGGGTGAGCCCTACCAACCGATAAACGGAGCGTCCTAATTAAAGAGGATGACTGACCGAGGGGGCCCACCAGTAATTCCATACGTAAAATAAATAAATAAATACATTTAAAAAAAAAAATTCATCCAGTAATTTCATACAAAAAAAAAAATTCATCCAGTAATTTCATACAAAAAAAAAAACCACTACATCTATGCAATAAGTAAGAGGCACACTTACAGTCCATTAGTGTTAAGCCATTCGGCAAAGCAGGCCTAGGTACACATAGATAGCCGTACACACGCTTATAGCTCTAAGGAGCAGCAGCAGTACACATATTTTGGCGTACAGATCTGCGGGGTGGGGGGTTTTTAGGCCATAGTAATTCGGCCGCCTCCTTTATGCAGCATGGACCAGTAGGTCCACTGCTTTGAGGGGGTTACATCATTCTGTAGCAGCCTTCCTTGTTGTTATCTTGACTAAGCTGAACAGCTATCTTGACTATTTGCTCAGCAGCAGCAGCAGCAGCGTAGCAGATTTCGTCCGCCAAAATCAAGCCTATGTACATTCTATGCTCTATGCTAATAAAATGCTGGTTGATTCTATTTCACTCCGAGAGTTGTCATGATTGAAAGAGTTTTGAGTGTTTTTGAGCTGAACGCCCACGTGCGTCCTTTGTGTTTGATACAGTACTGAGTAATAAAAGTCGCAAGTCCCAGTCACGCCGACCCCGTCTTCTTCCTTCCAACCCACACTGACACGAACCCAACCACAGACGGGAACTAGGGGTGAATCCGTGAGAAAAAAGTCAATGCTCTCTGTGTGGTTCCCGAATGTCGTCAGTGTGTGTGTGTGTGATGGCTGGCAGACTCTGTCCGTTGAGGGCGTGAACGGTGATGGGGTGGTGAAGGGAGACAGTGGGAATCTTGAGGTGAACTGCCAGTGAATAATCCAAAAATGTACCTTCGGCCCCAGAGTCCACCAGCGCTTGGCAGTCGTGGGTTCCGTTGGCCCATTGCAGTGTTCCCGAGAGGAGGGTGGTGGACGAGGATATCCCCAACGTGGACCTACCCAACAGTAACCTCCTGTCTACTGCCGGGCCTGATCTTTTACTGGGCAATTGTTGAGGAAATGCCCCGTCGCACCACAGTAGATGCAGAGTCCTCGTGATCGTCGACGTTCTCTCTCCTCTCTGGAAAGCTGAGCTCAACCTACCTGCATGGGCTCGTGATCGATCGGTGGGCTGACCGCGTTCTCCTCCGCGAACTCGTGAAACATGGGGATTCCTCTTGTTCATGAGCGTTCATCATGTAGCTGTAATAGCGCATCCACTCGGAGAGCTAAATCTATAAGTCCATTCAAGTCTCTTGGTAACTCGAGTGCGTAGATCTCCTTGTGAACCTTGGTCAGCCAGCCCATGCAGGAACATATCCCACTGCGCCTCCTCGTTCCATTGGCACTCAGCAGCCAGGGACGGGTCGATGGTCTTGACGCAGATCTGCGAGCCTCCGGGCCGCCTCTCTACCCATTACTGCGCGGTCGCAGACCCGCCTCATTTCCTCAGAGAGTGCCTGGAACGAGGAACAGCACTGATGGTTATTGGCCCACACTGCCGTTCCCCACCGAGCCACCCGCCCAGACAGTAGAGTTAACACCAGTGCCACTCTCAAAGTCTCAGTAGCGAATGTAATCGGCTGTAATGAGAAATACACGGAGCATCTGGTCAAAAATGATCTGCAAAGGTTGGGTTCCCCTGAATACCTTTCTGGTGTGGGTATGTGTGGCTCGTGGTTGGGCGCTGGATTAAGGGGAACGGATGGCGGGGTTGGCGCAGTGGGTGTTGTTAGTTGTTGCATCCGGTTGGTGAGCTCGGACACCTGCACCGCGCGTGCAGTAGCGGCAGCCTGTTCACCCTGTTGATCCATGGGCTGGTTGATGGAAGTCAGATATTCCTGTAACTTGGATATTCTCGCTGGATCCATGAGGGTCAGAGAAAGACACAGAGAAACAAGGAAGTCCAGGAAGGCAGAGGAACAGGCAGGCAGGCACGCAGGCAGTGACGCAGGGAAGCAAAGTGCCACTCCATGGCCGATCCTCCAGAGACTGGAACAGATGAATCTCCCAGGAGACGACGGCAGGCATGCAGGCACATGCAGACACACGCAGACACACGCACACGCACACACACACACACACACACACACACACATGCACAGGTCCTGGAAGCCTGCAACGATCTGACAGTGAATGTTTTGGTGAGTAAGGTGAATAAATAGGGAGAGATAATCATGTGCAGCTGGAGGTGATGAGGAGAGAAGCAATCAGTAACCATGCCTCCAACACAACCACACAAACACAAAGGCCGCATTTACACTGCAGGTCTTGATGCACAATTCCGATTTCACAAGTTCACACGTACATCAAATTAAATGGAGTAAAGATTATGCGTATTTGGCGTGCTGTCCGGGGGAGGGCTCCGGGCTCGGAATTTGGCCCAAACCCAGAGTATCCCCCCCATGATAAAGATAGTTTAGAAATAGACTGTATTTTATTATGGATTGTGTTGACAACTAATGAGTTTATTAAATCAAAGTGAGGAGATGGGGTGGTGGAGGGATGCTAAAAATAAAAACGGTCAACGAAAGAAGGTGAATATGCTGTATATATACACACACCTCTTATCGTTGATTAAATCGATTGGCTTGATGTGCTCCACATGTGTTTAATTAGGTTTAATTATCTGAGGGTGCTCCACTTGGGTTTGATTAGGTTACATTATCTGGCGTGCTCCATTGTTTAGATAGGTTTAATTATCTGGACGTGCTCCTCCCGAAATTAGTTACTAAAACTTCACTTCACGAGTTCACACGTACATCAAATGAAATGGAGTAAAGATTATGCGTATTTGGCGTGCTGTCCGGGGGAGGGCTCCGGGCTCAGAATTTGGCCCGAACCCAGAGTATCCCCCAAAATGCAAAGAAACGGACAGCCACCAGAAAACCCCCAAATACACAGATAATTGGTGGCCTGGTGTTTTGATAAGCCTGGTTGCTAGACCAGGAGGGCCCGTGTTGCCTCTGATGGGAGCAGCTCACAGCGTCGGGCGGACGGGTCCTACTGGCCGATGTACTGGGAGCAACCTTGATTTGGAACGATCGATCGGGAAGGCTCTTGCCACGTCTGAGGGGGGCCAAGCTCACTGCGACAGACGAGAAAACAACCCTACCGACCGATAAACAAGGAGTGGCCTTAAGTTCAAATTACCGATCGGGAAGGCTCTTACAACATCTGAGGGGGGCCCGGCTCACTGCAACAGACGAGAAACAACCCTACCGGCCGATAAACGAGGAGCAGTCTTAAATTAAAATTACCGATCGGGAAGGCTCTTGCAACATCTGAGGGGGGCCCGGCTCACTGCAGCAGAAGAAAAACCTCCCTACCGGCTGATAAATGAGGAGCATCCTCAAAATGACCGATTGGGAAGGCTCGTGCGACGTCTGAGGTGGGCCAGGCTCACTGTAACAGACGAGAAACAACCCTACCGGCCGGAAAAGACGGAGCAACGAGATGTAACGTGCGCGTAATTACTTAATTTTTTTTTTTTTAAACGGCCAATCGGGAGGGTTCAAGCCACATCTGGCGGAAGATTAGACTCTCGGTGTCAGATGGGTGAGCCCTACCAACCGATAAACGGAGCGTCCTAATTAAAGAGGATGACTGACCGAGGGGGCCCACCCAGCCTCTGTCTGGAGCGGCTTCCTGGCATTAGGTGAGTGGGTCCTATCGGTCAACGGTACAGTGAAAGAGATGTGAAACACCCGGCAGGAGAGCTCTCACAGCATCCGACGGGAGATCGAGACTCACTGCAATCGGATGGGTAAGCCTCGCTGGCAGACGGGTGGAAGGTAAACGTAGAGGTTTGTCCAGGAGAGCCCTCGCTGGACAGAAAAAGAGGAAAGATAAGCATTTGGCCAGGAGAGCTCTTGCAGCATCCGAAAGGAGAACAAGACTCACGGTATCGGACGAGTAAGCCTCGCTGGGTGAGAAAAAGAAAAAGTTGGATAGTGACCGGGAGGGCCCTGGGAAGGGGAAGTGGAGAAAATATCCAGAGAAACTGAGCTCCTGCGGGAGCAGAGGGAGAAGCACTGCTGTGGCAGTGGAGAAAATATCCAGAGAAACTGAGCTCCTGCGGGAGCAGAGGGAGAAGCACTGCTGTGGCAGTGGAGAAAATAGCCAGAGAAACTTGGCTCCTGCGGGAGCAGAGGGAGAAGCACTGCTGTGGCAGAGGAGAAATTAGCCAGAGAAACTTGGCTCCTGCGGGAGCAGAGGGAGAAGCACTGCTGTGGCAGAGGAGAAATTAGCCAGAGAAACTCAGCTCCTGCGAGAGCAGAGGGAGAAGCACTGCTGTGGCAGAGGAGAAAATAGCCAGAGAAACTTGGCTCCTGCGGGAGCAGAGGGAGAAGCACTGCTGTGGCAGAGGAGAAAATAGCCAGAGAAACTTGGCTCCTGCGGGAGCAGAGGGAGAAGCACTGCTCTGGCAGAGGAGAAATTAGCCAGAGAAACTCAGCTCCTGCGAGAGCAGAGG
Source organism: Gobio gobio (assembly GCF_949357685.1). Classification (NCBI taxonomy): domain Eukaryota; kingdom Metazoa; phylum Chordata; class Actinopteri; order Cypriniformes; family Gobionidae; genus Gobio; species Gobio gobio. The sequence continues at coordinate 51,547,666 of NC_137106.1, forward strand.
GAGAAGCACTGCTGTGGCAGTGGAGAAATTAGCCAGAGAAACTCAGCTCCTGCGGGATCAGAGGGAGAAGTTAGCCAGAGAAACTGAATTCCTGCGGGAGCAGAGGGAACAGCACCACTGCTGCACTGGAGAAAAGGTTAGACGGACAATGGAGAACCACATTCATATTAGGGAAACAGCTATGACATTTAAATCTAGCATTTTTTATGTATGAGCCCATACAGTAGCCTAGTGAAATAATTGTCCATATTTTCATGTAATTTGACAGTTTATTTTTTTAAATCTAAAAATAAAAATCTAAAATGTGTGCATCAACCTGACACCTAGATGAACACTTTACAGTTGGTTTTATGACAAAGCCATTCTCTTCAATACTATTGAAGTTAGAAACATGTGTAACTTTAGAGACAGTCCCTAAAACCGCGGATATCGAATGTCCAATGTCATGGAGCTTACTCCAGTTAATTTCACCTGTAGGTCAGTCTGGCCAGTAGGAATTCACAACCTTTGGATCATGAAAGCCAAATAATTTCGCTCGCTAATTTACCATGGCCCTGTAAAAATTAATTTGAATGGTTTGTTGAGATTCGCTTTGCACTGTGTGGTGAATTTGCAGACGGTCCCTAAAGCAACCTAGGCGGATACTTTACCTTGCTGAAAACGGCTCCTTTAAGGCGGAACACATTCTCTCACTCACTCGCTGATGAGTGGGCAGTCCGTAGATGGAGCGCGAGCTGTGAACGTTGCATGCGTTCTAAATTCTGTTGCTCTTGCCGTTTATTTTTTCTGTTCAGTAACGCAGTTGTCAGTCAGGAGTGTATGCGAATCCCCCATGTGTGCGTTGGGATCGACGCGGATAATAAACCCCATGGAAGATATGTGAGATTGCTTACACTTGGCAACGACCATTCAGGCCAGCTCTCCGGCCTCTCTGTGTGAAGAGCTATGCATGTATACAACAAACAATATTAAATCACAATAAAGAAAACATTGTCATTGTTCATAAATATTCGCTTGGCATAACGTTAGATGTGCGCCATTCATTGATTGTGAACTGCTCTGAACTGAAGCCTAGTTGTGCAAGCCCGTACAACGCTCGGAATCTAAAACGTGAGTTTCACATGTATTTATTGAAATAGCCTTTGAAGTTTGCAGTAACCTGATATGTTTTTCTATCCCCAAAATATAAGATGCCATAAAATAATCGTTAATAGCATGATATACAATATAGCCTACTGTAAGGTATTGATGCTACATTTAAAGAAATGGGTGCTCCAAGATACAGTGTACTAGTTTGCACACGTCTATTTATTGTCGCAAATGTGAGTACCTATATGGTCGCACTGTCGAGCCCTGTGTGACCGAGCTTATGTGAGCGAGCGTCAAGTTGAGAAGTATTGAATCAAAGCAGTGATTATCAGCTGGTTCCAACAAGTGGCTGATCGTTGGCATAATATGCCGTTTTGTACTGTCATCATTTTAGTGATTTAGCTTTACCAGCAAGTATATTTATAGTTCATTACCGCGTGCGTGTCCATGATGAACGTAGGCTACTTCTCGCGTGTGAAAATTATGTCTGTATAGGCTACACAGAGGCGGCAAGATCGCAAGAAAGGCTTGTTGTAGTTTCCCCTGTTGCAAGTCTGCGGAGTGCACTCTTTACACTGTCCGAGCACTTTCGTGGTTGACGCTGTCGTCATTTTTCTAAAACAACACGCTATTAACATGCATTTAGAACAACGATTAGCAAACACAATTAACAGTTACATCCGGGAAAAGCTGAATTTATTTTACCGTGAATGCTGATGGAAGCGGCCGAAATGGTTTCGAAATCTGTAAGGAAAAGATTTTAGCATTGTAGAATTGCTTCGAGCTGTTTGAGCTATTTTAGGCTATACAGCGTGGGCGGGTGGGGCGACCTTGCTAGCAGTCCATGCTAAAAATAAAAACGGTCAACGAAAGAAGGTGAATATGCTGTATATATACACACACCTCTTATCGAGGCTTTCTTACGAGGACACGGCATTTTGCCAGGCAATCTCGGTTCAGAAGCGCGTCGGCGTTGGATTATGGTGGCTTGCAACAGGTGCTGGTTATCGAACACTGGCACATCTGTTTGGCATAAGTGATGCATCAGTATGCCTAATAGTCCGTGTGTTTTCCCATGCCATACGAGATGAGATGATGCGCGAGTACATCAAGCTGCCAGAAGGTGAGGAGCTCCAAACCATCCTTCTTAGATTCAAGAATCACTGTGGTTTCCCTCAGTGTGCTCGGGCTATTGACGGGAATCTGAGAACCACTTATTTTAATTGCTATACATTTTAAACAGCATTCAGTGATTTTACAAGCAGTTGTGGACCACAAATACTGGTAAGGACGTGTTGTCTCTTGAGCAATACCTCTACCCCAACAGTTTAACAAACGTCAACATAGGATGGCCAGGAAGTGTTCATGACTCCAGGGTTCTTCGGAATTCTGTCATCTACGAGAAGGCAGAAAGTGAAGTCCTCTTTCCAAAAGTTAGTTATTTTTTCTTGTAAATTGAAATTCAGCCTTCAAGGTGTTAGTTATAATATTTATAGTATGTAGGTGTGTACATAAACGATACTTATACATGATACTGACGTGTAGGCTTATTATTTAACTGAAAACCTATACTTTGATTTGCATAGTAATGTCATTATCAAAGTATTTATCTTCAATAAGAGCAGTAATATCTGTTTAGATCTATTTATATATATGTATATCTTTTTAATATATATTTTCTTGACCAAAGACCACTGAGGAGATCCAGGGCACACAAGTGCCAATCATGCAGTTGGGGGACCCAGCTTACCCACTTCGGTCCTAGCTAATGAAGGGGTACCCAGAGACTGGGAATCTGACCGAATACCAGCGTCATTTTAACAAAAGACTAAGCAGTACTAGAATGACGGTATAGTGTGCTTTCAGGAGATTAAAATGTCGGTGGAGGTGTCTGGCAAAACGTCTAGATGTGGACATATCACTGGTCCCCACAATTATCTCCACATGCTGCACACTGCATAACATCTGTGAAAAACACAATGAGGCCTACAGTGAAGATTCTAGTGCAGCTGGACCTCCTGACGTACCAGAAGAGGCTGTTGACCCAGTTGGCAGTGCAGACACCAGCCACTACGAATCAGGGAGGCACTGACCCAATATTTTGCTGAATGATAATTATAAACAATGTAATAAAAGATAAGACAACATTCCTCATGCTGAACTTGTATTTATTTTAACTGTATTTTAGCAGTATTCAAACATGTAACATTTCCCAGTGTGTGTATATATATATATATATATATATATATATATATATATATATATATATATATATATATATATATATATATATATATATATATATATATATATATATATATATATATATATATGAAAAAATATATTCTGAACATAAATATCCAACCCAGCCTTTCAAAAAGTATTTTAAGGATACACTGAAATTAAATGTGACTGAAAATCACAAAAATGTAATAAACATTACAATAAGAAAATGTTCTCCAGAAATATAAATTAACTAAAGGTTAGTCTGAACTTGACATTGTCCAAAATAGTAACCCTGAAAACACTAGAAAAACATGAGATAATGTCTAGTCATCCTCTAATGGCGGGGGTGATGAAACTTGTAACTCTGGGATGTTTGGATTTGGCTGGGAGGAACTGACTTGCTTAGAGATAATGCGGCCCTGTTGAGAGGGTGGAGGTTGAAGGCTAGTGAAGGTTTTTGGAGTCGGGGTATCAGGAGGAATGAGGGTTGTACGGTCGGTTGAAAAGAATGGAGGGTAGGAATAGTGAAAGCGACATAATCCTGGTAAAAAGGGGGACAGAGGTGGCCATCATTTTGAGAGAAGTTTGGGCGTGTGTGATCCTGGGTAAAGGGGCCAGGGTGGGAATAATCTTGGCCAAACCTAGGTGGGTTAACCTGATCTGGGTAATAGCTTGACCCGGTGGCATGGCCTGGGTGAGGGTGTGGCTGGTTTGGCAAGAAACTGTGTAAACATTGTCATCATTTTTAATTCATGGGCGTGCTGGGCTGCCTGAAGTTTCAGCTGTAGCTCAGTATCGTCTGCCTGGCTGAGGGCTTCTTTGAATGTCTTTGCAAAAATATCCATTGTGGATTCAATCTTATTTTTTCGCTTCCTCCGTGTGGTAGGTGCACCTGTTAAAAGTTTTTACTTAGTGAGTTATGTGTTTATTGAGTACTATATGATTTACCAATATAAAGGATGTCATTTACACACAAAAAATAATAATAATTACGTTAATACAAATGACTATTAAACCTACCAGTTAAATTACGCTCCTGTTGGTTTGAACTAGGTGTTGGTGTTAAGGCCCTTGTAGAGACTTCTGTGGTGCTCACACTGGATGAGGCTGTCTCACTGAAGGAAGTGTTGGATGAACCACTGCTCTCACTCGAGGCGGTCTGTGGTGTGCCAGGGGGATCATCCGTTTCAGGACAAATGTTTACTTGTAATAAAAATAGTGGCTAATATGAACTAAATATATTAGAAATTACTCTAAAGTAGTATTACTAACAGTTAAGTCAGTGTATGATGAAAAACAATTAAATTCAAATAAAACAAATTTAAAAAAAAAAGTAATTTAATAGACAACTGAAGTACTAGCCTATTGCATATTATCTATACTATTGTAGCATTCATCAGATTAGAAAGTCATGTTAGCTATCATACTTGTAATGACTATAGCTAGGTGGCCGGTCCCAACATTACGCGTTGTGTCGAATGCTGAATGCTAAAATAATATATAAACTTTTCTAATCTGGCAATTGGTGTAACAACTTAATATGCTTGCTAATATATGCAAAGAAAAAAAACTTAAGTTTATCCTTACCTGTAACTTTAATGTCTGCCGGCTCTTCAAAGTCCAATGATGACGTGACATCATCTTCTCTGCAACTATCCAGTATTTGAGGTGGTTGGCAGCTCGGCTTGTCCCCCAATATGCCATCCATTTGATCATAAAATTGAAAAGTAATACGGCTATTGCCACTTCTATTATTGTGGTCTTTCACCGTTTTATACTTGAATTTTAGGCTTTTTATCTTTCGTTGGCACTGAAGCCACGAGCGCCCAAATCCACGCCTCACCATCTCGCCTGCAATTTCTTCAAATACCGATTTGTTCCTATTACAACCCTGCATTTTCTTCGCCCCAAAGGCTTAAAAGACATGAAACCTCCGCATTACTCCACTGTGTCGTGCCTTCATCTTCCATCGCGCCATTAATGTCATGTGATCGCAGGTAGTTTGTGTCAACCTGAGTTGACGTCATTCGCCTTTTTCAATGACGTACGACGCGCATTTACTGGGGAATATCCGATTTGACCGCTTACATGGCAGTCACAAATACACGTATCCGAATCATATCGGATTTATCACCACATATGAGTGAGGCCTGAATCCGATCTGTTGATATCGGAATTCATGCGTTTTTTTCCTGCTTACACGTTCACATGTCATATCTGATCAGTGCCACATGAGAGGAAAAAAATCGGAATTGGGTCACTTGAACCATGCAGTGTAAATGGGGCCAAAGAGAGAATGAATCAATGAACCCATGAACCGTGACAATTGCAGCATTAAGTATGTCACCGTTGTGGAGATCATCGGCTGATTCTTGATATCTGTGTGCGTCTAAACTAGCCTGGTTACAACCAGACCATTCTCAGTAGTAACTGAGTTATGGTCTGGCAAAGCTTCATAGACAAATCATTTCCAAAGGGTCGTCACCAACGGGCGTCGCTCAAATGCCTCTGCGCGCAATTGGATAGACCTCAAACCAATCAGAGCCTGAAACACATTCGTGTGGCTATTATGTTTAAGAATTGTTTTTATTTTTATGAAATGAGGCAGTGGTGTTTTATGACATATTTCGTACGCGAACTTCTCCTACTCCGGAGAACGAACTCCCGAGGACGGGAGGACACTAGTCCGCCTAGAATGCTCTTGACAGTATCACTCAGTATATATTTGTATATGTAGTGCAGGCAATGCATATTATCTTCAATGCATGTTTATAACAAAACGAAATATAAAAAACCCAGCCTCTTTTCGTTTACATTTAAAAAAACACACACATAATATAGGCTATGATTATCACTGTAATAAATTAAATATGACATAAAACACAACCCAGTCTCTTTTTGTTAAATGTCAGTTTATGTGTGATCATCAATAGCAATTATAAAAGTATAAGTAAAAGGTATAAGAAGCTATACAATAAATAAAGCAATTCAGTCAAAGTCAGCGCTAGGAGACAACAACGGTAAAGTTTAATGTCGTAAAAATATAAAGTTATGAAACTTCACTTTGCCCTCAGACAAAACGATCTGTCTAGGAACAAATTATAGATTAATGAGAGCAAAGATCAGCCGTTAGATCTACACAAGACGAGACGAATCATATCTTATGTTTAACTACTACAGAGACATCAGAACCAGCGGCAGACGGCAGAAGGACTGGCCGAGGAAAGGCGCCTCTCGGCGGGCTCAAAGAGCGATTGAGCGCCGCTGAACCACTGGAGCTCACAACGGCAGATCAAATTTAAAAAAAGGCGCTCTCTTTATAAATAAACCACATATTTGAGCTTTAAACAACTACATTCTCGCCTGAAAAGGACTTAAAACTATATTTTATAAAACATTAACACTACCAGAGGGCTCTCGCTAAGACCCATTAGTTTTTATCCACCAAGGGGCAAGCTGGTATATCAGACTTTTGCCGAATCCAGTCGGTAAGACAGCGATAACATCTTTTTTAGATATGAAGGCTTCGAGTGTTGTTCTTTGCTCGGGTTTTAACGAAAAAGAAAAGTTTAAATCGCTTAAAACAGACGCAATAGCTGATTCGAACGAGTGATGCTCCACAGCAGCGGCAAATCTGCTTCAATGTCGCTGCGCTGTCGTCATCGTGTAAAGCCCGCCCCAACGTTTTTAATTGGTGCCGCGATTTCTAGGGATTAGAAATGGGTTTGAATGGGGTCTTCGCCAGACTACTTGCAGAGCAAATCTAAATTTGCCGGAAGTTGTCTGGGTTTTCCCAGGCTACGTCTAAACTTGTTTACCCCTAGAATGTGTTTAAAAATAATCAGAATTCAGAAAGTCTGATCTGAAGCAAGAAAGTATTGTTGGTGAATATTATTTATTAACATTTTTAATCAGTGATGAGTTTAGTCAAACAATTTTCATGACAATTTTTGTTTATGGTTTATTTTGATTTGAACAGATTATTTGTTTTAACACTGTAACAAAAACCACAAACTAACATAAAAAGCCAAGAGTCAAACTCAGGGGTGATTATATGATTTTTTTCAGGGGGGCCAATCATATGTTGTGTTTTATATGTAAAACTGTAGATATCCAAATCATTTAAAGTTCAGCAAGCTTAAAAATCAGCGATTAACATAATACCTTATTATCTTTTAATGTCATTCAGTATTTCCCATAGGATTTAGTGAAACTGTGGGTGGACCTCTGTCCCTCTAGGGTGGTTCGGGGGCATGCCCCCCCGGAGGAAAATTGTGTGCATTTTTATGTTAAATTCATTAATCTGGTGCACTTTGAGATATCAAAATTAAGATCTCCAACCCATATTCAGTGCGCAAATTGAGCGAAGAAAAAGTCTTGACTTCAAGCATTGACTTGAACCTCAACTTTAAACAATGCGACAATGCAGATTTCATTGAGATGTCAGATGAGAGCAGAGAGAAGTAGGGGACCGTGTGTGTGATGGCTGTTGAGATGTGTGTGTCGGTTTGTGGTGTGGAGAATTGGCTGCTGATGGAGGAGGTTTTGTTTGTGAAAAATGAAGTAAAGCCATCAGCTGTAAGAGTTGATGAAGGGGAGGGGACAAAGGAGCGAAGAGAATGTTTTGAAAAGTGCACAAGAGTCAGAGCAGTTGTTGATTTTGTTGTGGTAGTATGTAGTTTTAGCATTGGAGACATTAGTAGAGAAAGAAGCGAGAAGAGACTGATACAGGGTTAGGTCAGTAGCGTTCTTAGTTTTGCGCCACTTCCTCTCTGCCGCCCGGAGTCCAGAGCGATGTTCACGGAGAACATCAGACAGCCAGGGGGCAGAGGGGGTGGTGCGGGCTGGCCTGGATGAAAGGGGACAGAGGTTGTCTAAGCAAGATGTTAGAGTGGAGCAAAGAGTGTCAGTAGCACTGTTAGTGTCTAGTGCTGAGAACTGAGCAGGTGGAGGGAGTGAGGATGAAACCATAGTGGATAGACGGGAGGGAGAGAGCGAGCGTAGATTACGCCGAAAGGTGATCTGCGGAGGAGTGCGTGTTGTGTCCGGAGTCAGTATGAGGTTAAGAGTGATGAGAAAGTGATCTGAGGTGTGCAATGGAGTAACTAAAGTGTTGTCTGTGGAGCAGTAGCGTGTGTAGATCAGGTCCAGATAGTTACCTGATTTGTGAGTAGCTGTAGTGGATACTCGCTTAAGGTCAAATGAGGTCAGAAGAGTGGTGAAGTCAGCAGCCTGGGGTTTATCAAGGTGGATGTTTAAGTCACCAAGCAGTACCAGAGGAGTGCCATCCTCAGGGAAGTAAGAGAGTAAAATATCCAATTCCTCCAAGAAGTTACCCAGTTGACCTGGAGGGCGATAAATAACTACAACATGGATTTTAGCCGGGTGAGTGATAGTGATTGAGTGTTTGATTCAAATGAGCAGTTGCCAGATAGAGAAGGAATGGGCTCAAATTTCCAATCATTTGAGATGAGCAAACCAGTACCTCCACCCCTCCCAATCGGGCGAGGGGTGTGTGAAAAAGTGAAATTATTTGAGAGAGCAGCAGGAGTGGCAGTGTCTTCTGGTTTGATCCAGGTTTCAGTTAGAGCCATGAGACTGAGATGTGAATGAGTGGAAATAGATGGAATAACGTCTGCTTTGTTTACAGCAGACTGGCATTTCCACAGACCAATTGGAATGGACATTAATGTAGCAGCGGAAATAGGTACACTACGCAGATTATTAGGATTACGGCGCCTAGAATGTACTGAGCGTGACTTACGGGTATATGTGGTAATAGTAGAGATTTGGAAGCACATAGTGAATACGGGGTAGAGAAATAAACAGATGAAAACGAGTAAAACACAAAAGTGGACAAATCTTCAAGTGCCTTGTCGGTGTCCTTGCTCGAGTGGAGTTGCGCAGAGTAGAGTCGAATGGTCTTTACACTCTTCGGTCTTCACACGAGGAGGCTGAACGCTCCCGCTGACGCTTCCGCACCAGCGTTAACGAGCGTATTAAATAGATGCTAATCAACACGGCTTCAATTCGCTCCTTCACTCTCAGCGCGCTTCTCCTGCTAACCTACAACAAATTCGTAAAGTTGTTAAAGAAAAATTAGTGGAAAGGTTAGTTTTAACTTTAGATACGCAATCTGATGTGGACAGTTTAGCCCCAAAGGGTGCTTCCACTCCGCATTTAGCTGAACTAAACAGTGATGTGGGGAATTATGGTTTAACGTTCGAGCAACAAAAAGAATTGTTAGAATTTAAAAGCAAGGAACGCGCATTAGATCGTCAACTGGAATGGGAAAGGGAAAAGAGTAGGGAGCGAGAGCATGAACGAGAATTTGAAAAGTTTAAAGCTTGACATAGGTTGGAGGAGTTGAAATTGGAGCAAGAAAGGGAGCGGCTAAGATTAATTTCTGAGGGTAGAATTCCTAACGTTGATTCGGAAAGTTTAACAACTGATCAATCGGGTGGAAAAAAATAAATTGTCCAATATCATAAACATGGTAAAAATTTTAAACAAATTCAATGAGAAGGATCCGGATGTATTTTTTTCACTGTTTGAAAATGTCGCTGAAGATAGAGGGTGGGATGAAACAGAGCGCACCTTTCTTCTACAGAGTGTTTTAGAGGGCAAGGCAGAACGGGCTTATATTGCCTTATCAAAATCTCAACAAAAAATATATGATGTTGTAAAAGAAGCTGTGCTCAAAGCGTATGAACTTGTTCCAGAAGCATATAGACGGCGTTTTAGAGGCTGGAAGAAGGGAGAGAGGCAAACGCATGTAAAGTCGCGAGGGAGTTAACTGGTAATTTCAGTCGCTGGTGTGTTTCTGCAGGAGTGGACTCTTTTGAAAGTCTAAAGCGATTTAATGGTGTTGGAACAGTTTAAAAGCATAGTCCCGGATTGGGTAGCTACTTATATAAATGAGCATAAAGTGAAATCCGCTGCTGAAGCATTGGTCTAACGCGGCTCTAAATCATGATGGTAATCGTAGAGAGATTCGAAGTACGGACGCATTTCATTCTGTTAATTTGAAAGTCAATCCAAACAAAAAAATAGATCCGAATTCTACGTGTAATTATTGTCTTGAAAAGGGACATTGGAAGAGGGAGTGCCCTGTATTACAAGGCAAGTATAATAAGTCCATTCCTAAGCCTGTGGCTTTAGCCTCTGGACAATTGTGCTGGGACTCGAATACAGGTATCGACTCTGATATAAAATCTATGGATAGTGATTGGGCAGGGTCAAGTGGGCCAGTGCGTGCTAAGGTTGAAGCCATCGATAAGTTCCCGTCTCCCACCACCAAAAAATAATTAATGCGGTTTTTGCAGTAGGTTACTACCGCAATTTTTGCTCTAATTTTTCAACCGTGATGGCCCCGTTAACTAATCTCCTGAAGGCCAAAGTAAAGTTTGAATGGTCCTCTGATTGTCAAGATGTGTTTGAAAACGTCAAGTTTCTGTTGAATACACCGCCTGTTTTGACTGCACCGCGGTGGGATTGGGCGTTTCAGTTGTATGTAGATGCCAGCCAGGTCGGTGCTGTTGCAGAAAGATGATGCTGGAATTGATAGACCTGTAAGTTTATTTTCGAAGAAGTTTAATTGCCATCAAGTAAACTATTCAACTATTGAAAAGGAAGCACTTTCGTTGATATGGGCCTTGCAGCATTTTGACGTGTATGTGGGTGGGTGGACAGTACCCATTGTGGTATTTTTGGATCATAATCCCCTTACATTTTTGCACTCCTTGCATTCTCAGAATCAGCGCCTAATACGCTGGGCGTTGTTTCTCCAGCCGTATTGCTTGGATATCAGACATGTTCGTGGAGTTAACAATATTGTGGCAGATGCGTTGTCTCGTTCGTTTAGAGAAATGTAAATTGCCTTTCTGCTGTTTCTCTTTCCTTTTTTTCCAGATGTCCTGCTCTCGTTGGTCAACGGGCTTGATGTTGAAGAGGGCCGGGTGGTTTGGGGAAATTGGGGGTAATCTTTTAACGAGTGGAAAAAAAAAAAGGAAAGGTGATTGTATGGTTGGATTTATCTTTTGGATTTATTGGTTATTTGGAGAATTATTTTTGATTATTGAATATTTTTGATTTGGTTAATTTAATTTATATTTGGATAATTTATATTTGGTATTTGGAGAGAATAATTTTGGGGTTTGGAACAGAGACTTCAAATAGTCTCTGTCTTGAGGGGGGAGGTGTTACGGATAAGGGTAACATGTTTTCCTGAAACGGAACCTGGTCGCCTTTAGGTGGCGTTCTAGATTCTGTTGTGTCTGTGTTCGTCTTTGTGTTTTACAGGGTGGACTTGAGTTACAGGTGTAACAGTTTACCTATAATGAGTGGACTGATAAAAGGATCTGTCTTTCGAAAGAGCATGGTATCTGCGCCTGGGTTCCTGATTTAATTTGGACTTGATCTCTCTCCAGCACCAGTTTTTGTGTTATTGTTACTTTTGTTTGTTAGTTTATTATGTGTTTCCTCTCTAAATAAACATATTTTTGAGTCAACTTGAGTTGAGCGTGGCCTCCCCGTTGTGTTACGCTGCCATGAGCCAGGTAGCATGTAACAATTCACTGTGATCCGAGACGCTAATCGCGTGAGCGAAGTGCATACTTCTCTTTGCGCAGCGCAAACAGACAGCGTTTGTGATTTAATAAGAACACAAAACCTTATCGAGCTCTGATATCTATTTGTGGCAGTCAGTGTTGATATTGTGACGGGGCGCCACAAACAAATCAATGTATGGGAAACACTGGGCATTTATTCACTATCTATCTATTCTATTTTGGCTCCTGCAATGGGTAGGGGGTGTCCTATCCCTGTGCGTTGAGCCGACCAGATGAACCAGTTGTTTCCAGTCCTGACGGTCTTGTGCCAGCTGCTGTGCATCCTCCACAGCAACTCCATGTTGTTGGAAGTCGCCCGCAAGGACGTCAAGCCATCGGGTGTGGGGTTTACCTCGTGGTCGTCTCCAGCCTGCGGCTCTCGGATCAAACTGGAGAATGGCTCTCGTCGGATGGTCAGGAGGGAGGCGGAGGACATGACCGAACCACCGGGTGCGACGTTGCGCAGCTAGGCAGGATGCTCTGGGCTGGCACATGCGGGCTCTAAGCACTCGATTGGAAACCCGCTGGGGCCTCCTGATGTTCTCGAAGGTTCTGAGAGCCCTGCTATCAAAGCCATCTAATCTTGCAGCTAGTGTCTTATTTAAGGGCCAAGTCTCCGAGCCATAAAGCAGGATGGACAGTACTGCTGAGCTGTAAATCCGAAGCTTCGTCTTGCGTGAGATGGTCTGGTGCCGCCAGAGTGGTTTCCAGAGAGACTGCAGGGCTGACGCAGCCAGGGCTCTTCTGCGGGTAATCTCTGGTTTTAGGTGCCCGTTGTCTGTCACTATGGATCCCAGATACACAAAGTTCTTGACAGGCTCTACAATGTCATTGCCAAGCCGCAGGGAAGGTGGATGCGGTCTGTCAACGACGTACATGAACTTGGTTTTCGTCCAGCTCACCTGGAGGCCAAGCTTCTCAGCCTCTTCACTGTATATGCCCAGAGCGTCTCTCAGCTGGCTGTAGGACGTGCTGAGCAGGATGGTGTCGTCAGCGTACTCCAGGTCAGTCAGGGTGTAACTGCCAAAGGACACTCCGGGGACCCGCTCACAAACCCTGGACATCAGATGGTTAATGATGCAGTTGAAGAGGTCGGGAGCAGCCACGCAGCCCTGGCGAACGCCACTGGAGATGGGAAACCAGTCTGAGTCTCTGCCGTTGATGCGGACACAGCTCTGAGCGTTGCTATAAAGCAACTTGAACAGGGCAACGATCTTGGGTGGTGCTCCAAGGGCATGTAGGATACTCCACAGTGAAGTGTGGCAAACGGTGTCAAATGCAGCCTTCAGATCTATAAACCCGATGTTAAGATGGCGGTCTTTACGGAATTCATAGGTCTTCTCTATCAGCAAGCGAACGGCAGAGATTTGGTCAGTTGTGGAGCGGTTAGGCATGAAGTCAGCCTGCTGGGGACGGCGGCTGCTTCTGATGGCTGGGAGAGCACGAGTGAGCAAGATCCTGGTAAAGAGCTTGCCGGTGATGGAGAGAAGGGTAATGCCTCTGTGGTTGCCACAGACTAGCCTGTCACCCTTACGTTTCCAGAAGGGCAAGATGAATCCTCTAGTCCAGTCGTTGGGAAGCCTCTCTGTCTCCCACACCTCATTGAATATGCGGGTAAGCCACTCGATAATGCCTTCACCGCCTGATTTTAGCATCTCCACGTTTATTGCACAGATGCCGGGGGCTTTCCTGTTGTTAAGTTTTTCCAGCGGCTCTGACTTCCTCAGGTGTGACAGGGTCTGTACTACAGACAGCACTGGGTTAGCGGCCGATGAGATGGCAGGATCAGCCGGGGAGGTACCGTGCTGCAGAAGGAGGCTGAAGTGCTCTTTCCAGCGTTCGAGGAAGTTTGCTTCAGTTGCTATAAGGTTGCCATCAGAATCTTTCACCAGGGCTGTCTTGATGCGTGGGCCATTACGAGCTTTGCACAGCAGACTAAAGACACGACTCATATTGTTGTTATTGGCCGCGGACTCTAGATGTTTAGTTTCTACTTGCCAGAACTTCTCCCTATCCTCGGCTATAGCCACATTGTGCTGGCGGTTCAGTCGCTGATACTCCGTCAGGTCACCTCGGAGCCGGGCCTCACGCCGCCGGTCGATGATGTTAAGTGTCCTCTCCGATATCCAAGGCTTTTTTGGGGAAGCTCGAAAGCATCCGAAGACATTGTGAGCTGACTGGATGACACTTTCCTTGAAGGTCTGCCAGTCGTTCACCTTGTCGGTAGCCAGGTTATCAAAGGTGCTGTGGATGTGGGTGTGCTGGCTAGCTCGCAGTTTTAACTTGAGCTGGGCCACCAGCAGGCGATGGTCTGTGTTGCCAAGCTCTGCTCCTCTGTACACACGGCAGTTGGTGACAAACGGCTTCAAGCGTCGAGAAATGAGGATATGGTCTAACGCTTTCCTGGTTCTGCCATCTGGGCTGTACCATGTCCAGTGATGGATAAGCTTCCAGGGAAACCAGGTATCAGCAATGCAGAGGTTGTTATGGTGGCAGAGAAGGGGTAGACGGTTACCGTTGTCGTTTGTGGACCTGTCAGCAAAGGTTGTGCCGACAGCATGAAAAGTGGGATTTTCGACCCCATAAACACCTGTAGACTCCCGGAAATCTCCCTAATTTTCGGCAGTTTTCGACAATTTAGAGGCAGCGAACGTCGCGTTCGTCTGTGCCACAAATTGTCGTAAACGAACCATGACATAGGTGGAGAGCCCCCCGCTGAGAGACCGCGCGGGTTAGCATATGAATAGCAGCGAAACCAGAGAGTCAACGGCCTGACTTGAATTTACTCACTCAGTATTGGCTGAAGCCACTACTTTTAAAAAAGAAAAATCCCTCGTGATTGGTTGGCAGATCACTGCAAACCAATCATTATTGGTCACCCTGGCTCATTATAAATGTAAACCCCAATAATAATAATAATAAATATATAATTTATGTTGTAATAATTTATGTTTTATATTAATGTTATTGTGCTATGAACTACACTATTCATACCATCAAGGAATATATGGGAAAATTTGCCCGGACCGTGCCGTTTATTCAAAGAAAGAGCTTCATTTATAAACACACAGCTGTTTATTCAAAGAAAGAGCTTTATTGTTAAACACACAACTATGTACAGTGCAGCAGTAAAGTCTCTTATGTTGTCCTCCAAAAACGTCAAAAAGAAGCGGACAACACATTGCTGCGAGAGGGCGGTGGCCGCACAATCCATCCAGACACCCCGTCAACAATGCCATCTTTCTCCTCAGATATGAGTTCAATGGTCGCGGACTTCCAAATGTCCACCTCATCCTCAGCCAGCACACTTCGTCTTGCTTCCGGCAACTGTAATACAATCCATAAAGACAATAAGCAACCTGAAAAATACTCTCATTGACAAAAAACGGATCTAATATAATAAATCTTACCCTTTTTCTTCTTGATCGACTCCAAGCTAAACTCCGCCTGCGATGCAAGTTCAGGTTGTTTGTATCTGAAGCTCCGGCGTGTCGATTCATAATACGTCTTACAGGCAGCTGGAAAACAATTACATGAGACTGGTATTAATAAAAACAGTCACGGTAAAATTAAACAAGGAATGAGAAAAACATTAGAAGTAATACTTACACACAATATCGTCGTGATCAGCGGTTAAATCTGGACTCGTGGAAATCGCTCCAAGCAGATAAGAGCTCACAGCTTCGTTATGAGGCGAGGATAGTCTGTATAAACAAAATGTGCAGTTTTAAGCTCGGATCTATTAACGCATCCATGTCCTTATACAGCTGAATAAAAGCATATTCTTTAAATCGTAACGTTACATTACCCATGCTCTGGTTCATAGCGCCTGCAGTTTGCCTCAGAGTTGTGAAGACGCCACAGCTTTACCGAGCAGCTGACTGACTGTAACCAAACGCGATGCGCAGTTTGAAGACAGCTGAAAATTAGTCGAAAAAGTCAGTTTATGACAGTTTACAAAGAAGGGAGTCTAACAACAAACTGATTTTAAGAAATATAAAATTAACAAGAAAATGAAACAAAAGAATGTTAAGAGGTGAATAAAATAAAAAAATGTTGATGTATTTTGGCTGTGTGCGTGTGTGTGTGTGTGTGTGTGTGTGTCTGCCTGCACAGATGTGTGTGTGTGTGTGTGTGAGTGCGTGTGATTGTGTGTGTGTGTGTGTGTGTGTGTGTGTGTGTGTGTGTGTGTGTGTGTGTGTGTGTGAGAGAGATAGAGAATCACACGAGTCTGGAAATCAGTCCACAGAGGGGCTTAATTTATCCCTATATTCTTCAACCTCATTGAGGTTTCAGACCACCAGCTCCAGAAAAACCTATGATATTTATTTTCACTTTATTTAAGTTAATGGGTGTGGCAAAAGTGCTTCAATTACATATAGGCATAACACCGTAACTTTTTATTTTGTGTGTATTTTTTTTTACATAACATTGGTTATTGCTAATGACATACAGAGTAATTAATCTACTCTGTTAGCCCGGACAAGTTGAATCTACTTAAAAAATTGGAGCAAACTGGTTGCCCTAAAAATTTAGTAATGTGAACTAAAACGAGTACATTTAACTTAAAATGTTTTAGTTTAAAAAATTCAGAACCTAGATAAAACTCCCCCTGCTGCTAGTCTGATTTGCATTTGTGTAGCTCACAGCATGTTCATTTACATGATAAAGCCTCCCCTAGAATTAAGGGGAGGGGGGGTCATGGGAGGACAACTGCCAAGCAAGGCCCACGTCAATTTCCGACAATTTACGGCAGTTTTCGGTGTTGCCTGCAAATAAGTAAATGGGTCAGAGAGGTGGGTATAAGGAAGATAACATTTTATTCCAGATAAAATATTTGCATCAGACACAGGTTAAAAAGGTCGTACTTCACTTCAGGCAGAAGTCACTTTAATTTGTACCCTTAGACATAATCAACGACCGACATAAACATCAGGGCCCGTATTCATAAAGATTCTAAGAGTCCTCTCAGAAAACTCCTAATTTAGCTTAAAAACGTTTACATAGGAGTCTTAGCTTAAAATCTATTCGGGACCGATCTGAGAGCAACTCTGAGCAAGGAAAATACAAAAACTTTTATCTTAGTGAAGAGGCGGGGCTGACCCCGTTGCTGCGTATGACACAGTCTTTTGAAGACTGTGATTGGTTGGTTGTCCAAAAAGGGGAAAAAAGGAGCGCTTTTAAGTATAGGGTCTATTCTAAGCCTTCACTTTAAAATTACAAGAGCAAATTGTCCTATTTTACCGTTCTCTCTCACTCACACACACATTATATATATGTATATAAATCCTTTTATTATTTACCATGCTGTTAATTTCCTAAAAGGTATTTGATTGGCTTAGAATTATAAACATTGTTCCACTATTTCCAATTGCTGGCATGTCTATTTAATTGGTGGATTGAAAGTTGGATTTAATGCAACAAACATGATCCCTGCACGATCTAATCTATAGTATTTTATTAAGTCACTGTCATCCATTGTCTGCAACACATTTCTTCTCCCTCTTCGTCTTTCTGCCATTTTCTCCACTGCTAAAGAAACTCTTAAGCCTCTTAAAAGTCCTTGTCCGTGCTCCTAACAAATTTGATCTTAAGACCTCTTTTAAGGGTTAAGTTGCTTTCTGAATTACTTTTTTCTTTACTAGGATTTTTTAGTTCATTTTAAGAGTAAACGCCCACATTTCTAAGAATTTTCTCAGAATTTTGTCACTAGGAGCTACTCTTTGCATTAAGATTCTTTATGAATACGGGCCCAGGCTTACTGCTGGAAGGAGCCGAGGCGTGGCAACAGGGAGTCAAGTGCCCAATAAGGCCGCCACCGCAAATCACCAGTCCCACTCGCCTGTGCACAACCACGCTCCACACACACACACCAAGTCACAGCAGCACTCGTGCAGAAAAGGTCACCACCAGAAATCCACCCTGTATTCGGCACTCGGCTCCTGGAAGCAACAGACATATATGTTACACACAAATCAAAATAAACGTTCAAAAAGAAAGAAAATCAATAAATGAAAATAAATCAATTACTAATCAACAAAATGAATATTCCACTCACAATGGAAAGTAAAGTACAAAAATTAGGAAATCAAAAACATAATGGGAGGAATCATAAATGGGAAAAACAATGTTACAACAGGACAGACAAAAATTTGACAGTGAAAATAAATTCAAAACCAAAAGAATAATAATCCAAAGGACAGAACGGAAGAGTAATATTACAACATCAAAAGAGGGACCAACCTATATCATAATCTCAAACAATAAAACTGATACAAGAATAACAATGCTACACCGCTCCTTCCCAACACGCTACTGTCGTGAAGGAGGGGGGAAAAGGAAGAAGGGCTTAAATCCAAGACGGGGCTTCCGTTGCTCAGTATGTAACGCGATAACGCCACATATAACTCAGTGACATTTAAGCTTAAACCAGATCGGAAAATGCTGCTTAAGCAAAGCAATGCGATTTAAGCATAGCGACCCTCATTAGACAAAGTAATACTGTGTAAGTAGCAGTGTGATTTAGGCCAGGCAACACTCATTCAGCGAAATCCGATTTAAACCCCACAAGACTGGTCCGGCAAAGCAGCAATTTAGGCTCCACCAGACTGATCAGACGAAGCAGCAGCATCCCTGGCGATCGTTCCACCCAGTCCCACAGCCAGGAAGCTAATCACTCTGGAACGTGATTGGTCTAAACATGCAGTATCTGCAGAGAAATGCCGTAATAAGGTGCGATGTCTAGTACACGGATCCGTCAACAGGCACAGGCATGACTAGGAGGCTACGAGCCTGTTCAGTTTATCTGGCGTGCAGTGTGAACCGGGATGACCGAGTCCATTCATGTGAGGCGATCCCCGTACTTACGGTACCCGAATCGCTCGCCCAATCCTCTGTAGCGGAACAACGCCAGCCAATATCAGCCGCCGGGTTCCGTGCACCGCGCTGCGCGGCGACTAAGTGTGACGTCGAAAGAACAGGGCGGAGGCTCGTGACGCCATTGCAGCCCACGGGCCGGTTTATATACAGTACTTCTACCTGCCGATGGGGTAATTACGGGGCAGGATAATCAATTACACGCAGATGGGGAAAAAAAGGTTGTTAGACCTGCCACACATGCATTCCTAATATTGGAATCCGAATGAAGCTTATGCGGTATGTTTAGAAATTCAATCCGGTTTAGCTCCATGTAGGCCTGTGTTATGTTAGTGGCACGAGTCAGTGTGCGGAGCTACAGAATCAGGCGTTGTTCATCTTATGTTGAGGCAGCGTTTCACCTCACGATGACGTCAAGGGTTGGCATATTCTGATTTCGTTTGCTGGACCTGGTGTCAATAAAAGCTTTTCTTTGACTAACAAGGACGTTTTCAGCTCTGAAATGTACAGGATATTCTTATATCACATTTAGCTTTTAGTATATCAAAAGCTCAAGGGAAAGTTGATTTCTCAATTCATCACCCCTTTAAAAAAATTGTATACAATGCTCCTCAACTTTGTTTGGAAGAATAAAACTTATTTTGTTAGGAAATCTGTACTTAAGAACACCATTGAGAAGGGGGGTTTAAACTTTCATGATTTTACCACTTTAAACGACAACTCTAAAAATAAATCCCTATCAAATTATCCCTTTTCATAGGCAAAATATTATTAGCGTGGTGCCTTATTTTTAAACACCTCACTCATATATAATTTGAAATAATAATAACCTACTGTATAAGCATAAATCTCTTTTCTTTGATAGTTGGTTTAAAAATTTACTTTTTAATCAAAATGGTTCAATCTGTAATCATTCTGAGTTCTTAGTAAAGCATGGAATTCCTGTTACTCTAAAAGCAGGGCTCGACATTAACGCTTGTCCGGGACAAGTGGATTTTTTTGAAGGGGCAAGTGAAAGAGATTTTTACTTGCCCGACCGGACAAGTAGCCTGATTAAAACGTCAATAGGCTACCAAAAAATAACTAGGGAATCACCAAAATTCAAGAATGATTCTACAATCATGTGTAAGTGGCGATTGTTAGTGGATAATAATATATAATGTATAATGAACTGAAGGTTAAAACAAGGTTGCGCTCGAGGAGAAATCACAGCTCACACAGAGAAACGTCTCGGGCTATGACTATAACCCTTGTTCCCTGAGAAAAGGAACGAGAACTGCGTCCAAGACACTTTGGGAACAAATACCCACTAGGCCACACCGAACCATGCCCGTCCTAGTGTGAAGCTGGGAAACCAGGCACAACCTAGGACGTGAGCACCCTGGAGCCAGGCGTCGCAGGGAGATCCAGACTGTAAAACCAGATGAAGGTGTGTGTGGGGTGGCCCACCCCGCTGCCTCGCAGATCTCAAGCAGCGAAGCACCAGAAAGGAGGGCCACAGAGGAGGCAACGCCCCTCGTGGAGTGAGCCCTCACGGCTATGGGTGAAGGCAAACCGTGCACCCGATAAGCCATGGCTATAGCCTGGACAATCCAATTACTGATTGTCTGCTTAGCAGCAGGCAGCCCTGTCTTGGATGAGCCAAAACACACCAACAACTGGTCCGATCTCCTCCACTGAACAGACTTCTCCAGATAGATCCTCAATGCCCTGACCGGGCAGAGCTGGTGAAGTCTGGCTTCCTCTGCCATCACGTGAGGCGGAGGACGGAAAGCCTGAAGGACCACTGACCGCATCCCACTGGATGGCACCTTTGGCACATAGCCTGGCCTGGGATACAAGATGGCTTTCACCCCGCCAGGGGCAAACTCCAGGCAAGTTGGCGACACCGCCAAGGCCTGAAGATCCCCCACTCTCCTCAGAGAAGTGATGGCGAGCAGAAAGGCCACCTTAAGGGTCAGGTCCTTGGCCTCAGCCGACTCCAGCGGCTCGAAGGGGGCCTCAACCAGCCCTTTGAGCACCACTGCCAGGTCCCAGGCTGGGACCCTGGAACGAGCCGCAGGCCTCATCCTCCTAGCCCCACGGAGGAACCGTACAACCAGATGGTGTCTACCCAGAGGCCCATCATCTACTGGTGAGTGGAAAGCCCCAATGGCAGCCACATAAACCTTAAGAGTGGACGGGGTTAGACGGGCGGAGAAACGATCCTGGAGGAACTCCAGCACTGCCCCAACAGCGCAGTTAACCGGGTTCAACTCCCGTTCTCTACACCAAGTGGAAAAAAGATTCCACTTCAGGCTGTACAACTTCCTCCAGGAAGGTGCCCTGGAGCTGAGTAAGGTCGCGACGACACCGGCTGACAGGCCCTCCTCTAGGTACTGAGCCCCCTTAGGGGCCAGACCCAAAGGTTCCACAGCTCCAGCCGGGGGTGAAAAATTGAGCCCCCTGCCTGAGACAACAGATCCCTCCTCAGAGGGACCTGCCATGGATGGCCATCTAGAAGAGCCATGATGTCGGAGAACCATATTCGGGTCGGCCACCGGGGTGCTACTAAGAGAAGGCTGATGCCCTCCGGGCGGACCCGCTCAAGAACACCCGGGAGCAGAGTGATCGGGGGAAATGTCATGGCATTCAACCCAAGCGGGGCTGGATGCCTGAGGAAGAACCACAGTGGACAGTGGGACGTCTCTCGAGACGCAAACAGATCCACTTCCACTGGGCCAAACCTCTTGCATATGCCCTCCACCACCTCGGGGTGGAGTCGCCACTCCCCGGGCCTCAGCCCCTGCCTCGACAGGACATCTGCTCCCTGGTTCTAGTCCCCTGAGACGTACATCGCCCTGAGGGACGAAAGTTTCCCCTTGGACCACAGAAGGATCTGATGGGCCAACTTGCATAGAGGGCGCGACCTCAGACCCCCCTGGTGGTTCAGATACGATACTACAGACATATTGTCGGATCGTATCAGGACATGGTGGCCGCGGAGGTCCGGGAAAAAACTCCTCAGAGCTTTGTCGACCGCCAGCATTTCCAGGCAATTGATATGCCAGGAAGAATGCTGGGTCTCCCACAGACCTCTCGAGCCTTCCATGACCACGCCCCAACCAGTGAGGGAGGCATCTGTTGAAAGGATCTTCCTGCAACATGACGCTCCCAACACTGGCCCCTGGAACAGGAACCAAGGATCTTTCCATATGACAAGGGAACGAAGGCACCCACGCGTTACCCTGATCATATGGAACGGATTCCCTCTCGAGATAAACCCCTTGATCCATAGCCACCACTGGAGGGTCCTCATGTATAGCAGGCCGAACGGGATAACGTTGGACGCTGCTGCCATGAGACCCAGCAGTCTCTGGAACTGCTTCACAGTGTGGCTGTGATCTAGCTTCACCGCTGATACGCGTGGGGGACATTCGGGCCCGCATCGTAGTCAAATCCCATACCACCCCCAGGAACACGTCCGTCTGAGAGGGCGCCAACATAGTGTTCTTTGTGTTGAGCCTCAGCCCCAAGCACCTTAGATGAGACAGGATGACATCTCAATGCCGAACCGCCATCTCTCGCGAACTGGCCAAAATCAGCCAGTCGTCTATATAATTTAGCAC
Organism: Gobio gobio; assembly: GCF_949357685.1. Taxonomy (NCBI): domain Eukaryota; kingdom Metazoa; phylum Chordata; class Actinopteri; order Cypriniformes; family Gobionidae; genus Gobio; species Gobio gobio. The sequence continues at coordinate 51,570,074 of NC_137106.1, forward strand.
ATAGATGCCCTGGAGTCTGATTGACGCCAGAGCTGCATCCATGCACTTGGTGAAGGTGCGAGAGGAGAGAGCTAGGCCAAAAGGAAGAACCTGGTACTGGTACACTTCACCCCCGAAAGCGAACCTCAGGAACTTCCTGTGGGCAGGAAGGATGGAGATGTGAAAGTATATGTCCTTTAGATCTATCGTGACGAACCAGTCCTCAAACTGGATCTGACTCACGATGGCTGGGATAGTGAGCATCTTGAACCTGAATCTCCCCAGAGAATAGTTCAAGTACCTCAGATCTAATAAAGGACACAGATGACCCCTCGGGGCTGGTCTCTGGTACCCACCGAACCTCTTTCACGACCCCCTGGGGCGGTGAACCGGCAGGGTTCGATCGAGAAAGATATTCGGTGTGTGCTCGCATTTGCCGTCCCGTCGCAAGTCCAACTGGAGGCAACAGAGGTGGTACACAAGCGCGGGAAATCAATGAGGCCCGAAGCGTTGTAAACAGCGGGAGTACAGCATTGATTTCCCCAGAGCCGCGGGGAACGAACACGTCCGTCCCTAGGGGGACCAGCTCTGAGCGGTCTGGCCGCAGCTAGGACCGCTTGCCAGAACCCTTCTTCGCCTGAAGGACGGCCCTCAGGTCACCCTTCGGCTCAGAAGCCTTCTGACGAGAGCGCCACCTCCGTTGCCAGGCTCCCTCGGGAGGGTCGCGGGAGGCGACACTCTCTTTCTGCGCCTGCCGATAGGCAACGCTAGTGGAGCAGCCGATGGCACGGGCCGTCTCTTTGAAGACACGGAGAGACAAATCGGTAGCCTTGCTGAGCTCAGTGATGTCATCGGGGGACACCCCTCTCCCTCATCGAGCTCCTTTAACAGCTCCGCCTGATAGGCCTTCAGGACCGCCATGGTGTGCAGGCAACTATCAGCGCGGCCAGCCGCCACATAAGCTCTGCCCACCAGGGACGAGGTATCTCTGTATGGCTTGGTGGGCAGGACCGGGGCTTTAAGAGAAGATGCGAGGCATCTTCCCATAGCCTTGCTCAGCCATGCCCACAACACAGCCAAAATCCAAAACAGGCGGATCCGACAGGCGTGCTGAGTAAGGTTTTCCCCAAGATTTACACAACTCATTGTGTAAATCCGGGAAAAACGGCAAGCCCCGGCATGAAGGCTGAGCCCGCTTAGTGAAAAAGCGTCCATCCAGCTTATTTGGTGGCCGGATTTCCACTCTTTCCTGTGGCCATTCCAGATTTAATCTAGCCACAGCACGGGACAAAACCTCTACAAGCTCTTCCTGAGCGGGGGAATGAAGAGGTGAATGCACCTGCATTCCGCCCGCCTCAGCACAGAGCCCATCTGAATCCTCAGAATCAGAGAGCTGCAGCACTGGATGATCCACCTCGCGGGAAGAAGCTGCCTCGCGGGCTTCCACACGAGGTGGGAGAGCATCTGATTCTTCCGAAGAGGAGTGGGAGGATGCCTCAGCATACCCAGCTCCCCTTGAAAGATCCATTTGAGAGCCCCACGATCTGCGTCTCCGGGCTGCCTCGGCGACCGTGGGACCAGAATTGTGGGGCTCGCGAGCATGGCCGGCCTCATTAAACACGGCCCACCGCGAGAGTAGCACTCTAAGCGGCAGCTTTTCACACTCGCTGCAGGCAGCCTCCTCGAGAGCCGCATGAGCGTGCTGCACGCCTAGACACTGCACACACAGCATGTGTGTGTCCGAGCTCGTTAGAAAACACAGGCACGGATGCACACACCTCTTAAACTGCTCGCTAGCCATGCTTTCTTTTCTTTTGTGAAACAAACAACACCAAATATGACAAACAATATTCAGACAAAGAGTGCCTGGCTGAAGAGCAAAAGGGCTACCATTACTATGGGCTGGCGTGCATTTGTAGCTTCCGGGCTTGCCGTCACAGGCTACGTGATGACGCAGCACTAATCAGGATTGGAGACTGATTTCATTCATGCTTCAGACGTGCTACGCTAGAGGGCGTATCCCAAAGTGTCTTGGACACAGTTCGAGTTCCCTCGAAAGTACAGCGGTAAACATTCGAAATGTGCAGTTTTTATATTTATAACACATCATACAGTGATAAGCAACATCACACAGACAGGAGTCCTTCCTGAATACCATCACAATTGAAAATGTGACACTGATTTCATATGACAGTTCCATAAACAATTAATTAACATCAAGTCAATATTTGAATAATTCATCATAATGCAATATATATATATATATTCTTATTCTTCCCAACAGTGTCAATATTAGTGCAATCAAACTCAGTCTCTGTGGTTTAGTGCCAGTGAAGTGCCTTGTAGTGTGGGATGCAGTTCCTCCTTGCCCCCGTGAAGAGAGGGAAGCTTTAGCCGGTTTAGCTGGGTGATCCACACTCCCTTGGGGGAAAGTCAGTCGCTCTCTAGGCAAAAGGAGAGACACAGAGGTTAGACGTGCACCGTGTGAGAGTCAAAGCAGCTCTTCCTTTGTTCCTCTGTGTTGCCCTAATTAGCATTGCCATGGGTAACGAGTAGGGAGCCAAGACTAGCTTGTCACCCCCCCCTTTTCTCGCAGGTGGGAGAAAAGTACATCAACATCATGGAAAGTGCCCTAGGTGACACTTTTGAGGATTGGCTGTTAGTCCCGCCCGACGGAGTGCGCTTAGTACCTCCGTCAGTCGGAACAAATGTTCCTCCCAGGTCTCCGAGTGGTAGGCAGCTACATAAGCCTGGTGTGGTCGGGGCACCCGGTTCATCAGCGGTTGGAAGGTTGCTGGTGCCCCATGCAGGCCGAACGGTAGGACTCTGTAATGCCAGTGCCCTGATGGAGTACTAAAAGCGGTCTTCTCTTTTGCAGACGGAGAGAGGGGGACCTGCCAGTAACCTTTTTTTAGGTCCAGCGTGGAGATGAGCTCATCGACCCGATGCATGGGGTAGCTGTCAAACTCTGACACTTCATTTAGCTTCCGGAAGTCGTTACAGAATCGGAAGGTGCCATCCAGCTTAGGGACTAGCACAATCGTATGGACGAGGGCTCGACGACGCCTAGCTGGAGCATCTTTTCCACTTCCTCCTCAATGGCTTGCCGACGAGACTCTGGAACCCGGTAGGGCCGCTGCCGGATTATGACGCCTGGAGTGGTTCAAAGAGTTAGAGAACAAGTAAGTAAATTCAAGAACCGTGACAGAATCACAATCTGCCTTTTTAAATTTAGATTTATAAAGGTTATTATAGAAAAGACGAATTTCATTGCAATCTTCAGTTATAACATCATTAATCTCACGCTTTTTTTTCCCTTCTTTGTTTGTCTTTGTTTTTCAAGGCTGAAAAAATATAAACTTTTTTTCTCTCTTTTCAATCCACCGGGCTCTTGAACTGATATAAGCTCCGTTTGCTTTTCCTGAGTCCAACTCATCTAATTGAGATTGCAACTCTTGTAGTTTTGCTGTGTTTTCTGGTGATACTTGTGCATTAACTGCCAATAAATGTATTTCCCCAATCAATTTCTTTTGTTTTTGTTTTCTTCTCACTGATAAGATTTTCCCTGTATCAATGGCTATTTGTTTGACCTTAAATTTAAACCATTGCCATTTATCCATTCCCAGCCAGACATATCAAGCTTTTTAATCTCCTCAATGAGAGTCATCACCTGTTTACAAAAGCTATAATTTTTTAGCAAATCATTATTGAACTTTCTTTTTTTAATTTGATTTCGCCCTGCAGCTCAGTCTGGAAACCTGTACATTAATTTCTACTGCTTCTGTTACACTTTTGCGGGAACCAATCACAGACTGGCTTATCCACCTGGCGCTATTGGCGGGTTTAACACGATGACGGATAGAGAAGCGATGGGTCGTTGCCCGTTGATCATGCCTCTTAAGCAGTGGTGTAGTGGTGCCTGGAGAAGTGGGTATAGTCTTAATTTATGCCCCCAATTTTTTTTTAAAGTGACAGCAAACTGAACAGAACGACCCTCCACAGCTTCCTGCTAAAGCATCTGCAATGTTCTCAATAAATCCACCGGAATCCTTTGACTTTGCGAAGCCACAAGACTGGGAAAAGTGGATAAGACGGTTTGAGCGCTTCAGAGTGGCTAGCGATCTGGATAAGTCATCAGACACTAATCAGGTGAACACGCTAATTTATTGCATGGGGGACGAGGCGGATGATGTTTTAAAAGGGCTAACATTAACCGCGGAACAGAAACTGATATACAGCTCTGTCAGAGACGGCTTCACAAACTTTTTTGTGCCGAAGAAAAACGTGATCTACCAAAGAGCTAAATTTAACCAGCGAGCTCAGGGGCCGTCCAAATCTGCAGACTCGTTCATAACTGCTTTATACGCTCTGGCGGAAGATTGTGAATATGGGGCACTGCGCGATGAACTGTTGAGAGACAGGATCGTAGTGGGCATTAGAGACACTGTGCTTTCACAGAAAATGCAGATGGAGAGCAGGCTGGATCTGGCAAAGGCCATTAACATGGTAAGACAAGCTGAGGACATTAAACGGCAACAAACGGATCTGAGAGGAGATGCTGCACATGCTACTAAAACGACAGTGGATGCAGTACACACTAAGAAAGCAAAACAGCTAGCCTGGAAAAATAAAAGACAGCCAGTGAAACAGCACAAAGACAAACACGAAACACAATCAGGAGCAGAGCATAGGTCATGCCCTAAATGTGGTAAGTCACATGCTAAATTCCAGTGCCCAGCAAAGAATGCAGACTGCCACATTTGTGGTAAAAGAGGACATTATGGCAAAGTGTGCAAGTCTACTAAAAGTGTGAGTGCTGTCACAGAAGACGACGACGACATATTCCTGGGAACTGTTGATGCTGGAGATCATGCATGGACCGTAGACTTACAAGTGAGGCGTACTAATGTGAGATTTAAGATTGATACCGGGGTGGACGTTTCTGTCATACCAGAGCAGGTGTATAGACAGATATGCTGTGGCACCGCATACAATCTAACTCAAAGCAACAAAGCACTGTTTGGGCCAGGCCGTGTGCCTCTCTCTGTTGTGGGTGTAGCCAGAGAAGTACTAAAATGTGGTGATAAACACACCACAGAGGAGAGCATCGACTTAGAGTCTGTAAAACAGCAATATCCAAAGCTGTGCGGCAGGTTAGGTTTAGTGCAGCATCAGTACACAATCAAGCTCAGACCAGATGCCAAGCCCGTGTCCTTGAAAGTGCCTCGCCGTGTCCCACTGCCCTTAATGTGGACCAGACGCTAGGCATGCTGTCTGGTGCAAAGTTATTCACAAAGCTGGACGCCAATATGGGGTTTTGGCAAATCCCATTATCAAGAGACTGTGCCCATTACACCACTTTTATCACCCCATTCGGGCGCTACTTCTTCAACCGCCTACCATTTGGTATAGCCTCAGCTCCAGAACATTTTCAGAACCGGATGGTGACGGAGGTGACAGAAGGCTTAGAAGGAGTCGTCTGCCACATGGACGACGTCCTTATATGGGGTTCCACACAGGCAGAGCACGACACACGGGTGCATGTGGTTCTGCAGAGGGCACAGGCGGCTGGCATCACACTGAATACAGCTAAGTGTGAGTTTAACAAAACCAAGGTGAAATTCCTCGGATACATCATCTCAGCAGATGGGATAAGCCCAGATCCAGAAAAGACACCTGCTGTACGTGAGATGGATCCTCCACACAACATCAGTGAGCTCAGGAGCTTTCTGGGCATGGTAAATCAACTTGGCAAGTTTGTGCCCAACTTAGCCGAAAAAGATAAAGCTCTCAGAGACCTGCTTTCAAAGGAGAACCTGTGGTATTGGGGGCCTGAGCAGCAGAGAGCGTTCACCAGCCTCAAACAAGAGTTAGCGTCCACTCCGGTCCTGCAGTTGTATGACCCACACAAAGAACTGAAAATCTGCGTATGGGCTAGGCAGCGTACTTCTGCAGAAATGCCAGGAAACCTGGGCGCCGGTGGCATATGCTTCCAGGGCGCTCACAAGCACAGAAAGAAGCACTGGCCCTGACTTGGACATGTGAACGATTCAGTGACTTCATCACCGGTCTCCATTTTGAGCTGGAGACAGACCACAAACCCCTCGTGAGCCTGCTGGGCGGACAAGCACTGGATTCCCTCCCACCTAGAATACAAAGATTCAGGATGAGACTCAGGAGGTACAGATACACAATCAGACACGTCCCAGGGAAAAGCCTCACGACAGCAGACACACTGTCACGGGCGCCGCTGAAGAGTGGTGAGACGGATGGAGATGGCTTGATGGAGGAAACCAACATTTATGTGGACTCTGTAATTGCAAACTTACCAGTAAGTGAGACCTACTTATCCGAACTGCAGAAACAGCTAAGTGCAGACAGCGTGTGCGCCGAAGTGAAGAAATACTGCATCGAAGGCTGGCCTGACCGCAGTAGACTTGATACGCTGGTAAGACCTTACTGGACGGAAAGGGCTGTTCTTAGCACTCACAATGGGCTATTATAGCGGGGTACTAGGCTAGTTATCCCATCAGTAATGCGGAATGGCGTGCTAGAGAAAATTCACGAAGGGCACCAGGGAATAGTTAAATGCCGCGAACGAGCCAAACAATCCGTGTGGTGGCCTGGGCTAAGTAGCCAGATAGGTGAGCTGGTGTTGAAGTGCACAGCGTGCGTTAAAGAGCGTGCCAATGTGACTGAGCCCCTTATGCCTTCCAAGCTACCTGATAGGCCATGGCAGAAGCTTGGGGCTGATTTGTTTACACTGAAAAACAAAGAATACTTGCTTGTTGTGGACTATTTTTCCAGGTATGTGGAGGTGGCCCAGCTGAGCCCGACAAGAAGTGTGGATGTGGTAAAGCACCTCAAGTTAATTTTCGCCAGGCACGGCATACCGGAGATTCTAGTCTCGGACAACGGGCCTCAGTTCGCAGGGGCTCACATGACAGCTTTCGCCACCGAGTATGAGTTTAAGCATGTAACGAGCAGCCCAAGATACCCTCAAAGCAACGGGGAGGCCGAGCGTGCCGTCCAAACCATCAAAAACTTGCTTAAGAAAGCAACAGACCCCTTCCGTGCGCTGCTGGCTTACACTCCTTTGAGCAAAGGTTTTAGTCCGGCCCAGCTGCTCATGGGGCGCCGCTTGCGCACAACAGTGCCAGTTCTCCCGGCGGTGTTGGAGCCAGCTATCCCAGACCTTCAGTCGCTGCAGCGTAAGGAAAGAGAGAAGAGATGGATGAACTCATGCAATTATGACCGCAGACACAGAGTGAGAAACCTCTCTGACCTGTCACCAGGAGATCAAGTGTGTATTACAGATACAAGATCTACAGGTACTGTGACATCTGCACATGAAACACCAAGATCTTACCTGGTCAGTGGACCACAGGGTACTGTAAGGCGAAATCGCCGCCACCTTGTGCCCATGTCGGCAGATAACAGCAGTGAATTACATGAACATGCTGCAGGGGTTAACCTGCAGGATACTTTGACAGGCACTGGTCATGTGTCTCCAGAGGGGCCTCCGTGCTCTCCTTAAACTGTGAGAACCAGGTCTGGCAGAACTATCAAAAAAACAGATAGACTGGACCTGTGAGAACTAAAAAAAAAATGTGAAATGTGAAAAAAAAAGTGAAATGTGAAATGTGAAAAAAAGATGAAATGTATTGGTGGGGCAATGCAGAGTAGTTTGTTTAAGTGGTCTTCTAAGGAGTTTAAGGGGAAGTTTAATCCTGTTGAGTGTTAAATGTTTATGGAGGCTATTGGTGTTCATTTCTAGCCTAAAAGAGACCTAAAAGAGTTAATATTCTTGAGTGTAATCTGGTCTCTATGTAAGTTATGGGGAAAGGAAAGAGTTAAATAGATTTTGTAAAGAAATGTTATAGTAGCCTTGATATTTCATAGTGTTATAAATGTGAGATTAAAAGTTTGATGTAACTGTGATAAAAGATGTAGATCACAGTTTATTGCTTTTCAGAAAGGGAGATGTGGTGTGATCTATAATAATGTTACATGCCTGGGCGCTAGGGGGCGGTAGAGAGCCTTCCTAACAAGACAGCGGGAGAGTTCGTGAGTGAATAAATGAGGTTAAGCCATGTAAACATGCGCTGCTGCATCTTTATTCATTTTATCAAGAACCCAACACGACAGTCTATTATTGTCTATTGCGAGTAGCTATTTTGTTCAAATACAAGGGTGTGTTAGCTAGCTATACCTACATGTGCGTCAAAGCCATTCAAATCTAACTATAATTTCTCTGTTGTTTTGAGAATAACCGTTTTGAGAATCAGAATCAGAATGTTTTATTTCCATTGTTGATGAACAGAATTCACAAATAGAAAATTGCTTTGGCTTAAAAGGTGCATAACAGAAAATTACACCATGTAAACGACCTGATCCGATTACTTTGAGTGTACGTCTTTCTGTGATGTGATTTACAGCACGCGCGCCTCCACAACTGAAGAGTGCGCGCCACGCACACACCAGGCTAATGTTGACAAGAGAGGAAAGTTAATTTTTCAGAGGTATTAAACTTTTTTTTATTTCATAACAAGTTATGAACATAATGTTGGAATAATGACACAGACATAGCCTGGCTACACCATCTCATCTTGTCAGCGTTTGTCCTAGGCTTCAATTTATTTTTCTGAGGTGATTCTTACACTTTACAAAAAATAATAAATAGCTTTTATAAAACTGTATAAGTCCTGGTGGGCGTTGAGAGTTGCCATTGCAACGGGGAACATTCAAGCTGCTGGAGAGGATGTTTCGATATTTCTCTCTGTTTCACGTAAGTTATATAGACTATATATATATATATAAAAAGTTCTACAACTACTTCAAATTGGTTAAGTAACATTACCCACGATGTTTAATTACTTTTGTTAATATTTATACCTCTGTGATTATGGTATCTTTCCTTAATCATCTGAAATATTTATGCGTTTAGTATGTATATAGCCTAACGTTAGTAATGATGCTGAGCAATGTTTGTCGGACCTGCTCACATAGTAACGGTTGCTATGATGTGTGATTGGACAATGGCCGTTTAGGGGGAGGGGCCGGCGAAAGGCTAATTGCATACAGAGTCATTTAATTTATGCCCGTTTATCACGCCTCTTGTGGTCTGATTGGTTGAAGGACTATCCAATTGCATACAGAGTCATTTGAACTATGCCCATTGATCACGCCTCTTGTGGTCTGATTGGTTGAAGGACTATCCAATTGCATACAGAGTGATTTTAACTATGCCCGTTGATCACGCCTCTTGTGGTCTGATTGGTTGAAGGACTATCCAATTGCATACAGAGTGATTTTAACTATGCCCGTTGATCACGCCTCTTGTGGTCTGATTGGTTGATGGACTATCCAATTGCGTACAGTCATTTAATTTATGCCCGTTGATCACACCTCTTGTGGTCTGATTGGTTGAAGGACTATCCAATTGCATACAGAGTCATTTAATTTATGCCGTTTATCACACCTCTTGTGGTCTGATTGGTTGAAGGACTATCCAATTGCATACAGAGTCATTTAATTTATGCCGTTTATCACACCTCTTGTGGTCTGATTGGTTGAAGCACTATCCAATTGCATACAGAGTCATTTAATTTATGCCCGTTGGTCACGCCTCTTGTGGTCTGATTGGTTGAAGGACTATCCAATTGCATACAGAGTCATTTAATTTATGCCCGTTTATCACGCCTCTTGTGGTCTGATTGGTTGAAGGACTATCCAATTATGTATAGAGTCATTTTAACTATGCCCGTTGATCACGTCTCTTGTGGTCTGATTGGTTGAAGGACTATCCAATTGCATACAGAGTCATTTAATTTATGCCCGTTTATCACGCCTCTTGTGGTCTGATTGGTTGAAGGACAATCCAATTATGTACAGAGTCATTTTAACTATGCCCGTTGACAGGGTTGCCAACTCTCACGCATTTGGCGTGATCCTCACGCTTTCAGGCTTTGTCTCACGCTCTCACGCTGCCCAACTTAATCTCAAGCCAAATTGCCAAACCTGCTTTTGATAATAAACAAAGTCTAAGCTTTCACTTTTTTTAAGTTTTAATGCGAAATTCAAGCAATAAATAGCGTTTTGGCGCTAATATGGCATAACAGTTAAAGCCAGAGTGTTGAAAAACGGAGTTGCGACATGCTCTCTCATCTCCCGCGGCGCGCGCGGTCACGTGCTTCACGGAGCGCTCAATACTTCTAGCGCTCGGTCAATACATTTGAATGGCTTGATACACAACAGCTCCACTTTACATGTGTTTGCAGCAAGTTTTGGTAAACAGTACAGCATAGTGTGCATTGATTATTACGTCAACCTTACATGATCGTTTTATAATGGAGAGTGATGGAGACGCAACAATGTTAACATTAATGTTAATGTTTTTTATTGTATTTAGCCCTCAGGTATTCCTTACTTATTGGTCACACTCATACTCATTGGTCAAATGTAACCATACACCTTAACTGTTTTTCAATTGAATAAATGTTCTATATTTTAGTTAATAATATTTATTGAATATTTTGAGATATTTTGGTACTAAATACTATTTTTCCAATAATTATGGTCCATTAATGACCACTTAAAATATTTTTCTTCTAATATTTGTATTATTTATATTACAATTAGTTTAGTAATTAAGGTTAAATTAGAGAATTCTTATTCAAAGAGGCAAATTAGAGTAATTTTGTGGCTCGAAAAATAATAATTTCCATTTTACCCACTGGTGCCTGTATGGCTCTTTAATCAATATACATGTATCTAATCTAGTTGCTCCAAAAAGTATTGCGGTTTTGCATTTTAATAAATATTTATATATGATCAAACACTAGATTTCTTTAAATGTGAAATTTTAAAATGTTAATAACGTACATATCCTTATTTCCTTATATGTACAGTAGGCTATGAATTGATACTGAAATCGAAATCGACATACCGTCATATACCGTCAGCCATCAGAAAATCTCACTCCAACCTGATCTTAAAAGTTGGCAACCCTGCCGTTGATCACGTCTCTTGTGGTCTGATTGGTTGAAAGACTATCCAATAGCTTACAGAGTCATTTAATTATTGCCTGTTGATCACGCCTCTTGTGGTCTGATTGGTTGAAGCACTATCCAATTGCATACAGAGTCATTTAATTATTGCCCGTTGATCACGCCTCTTGTGGTCTGATTGATTGAAGGACTATCCAATTGCGTACAGAGTCATTTTAACTATGCCCGCTGATCACGCCTCTTGTGGTCTGATTGGTTGAAGGACTATCCAATTGCGTACAGAGTCATTTTAACTATGCCCATTGATCACCCCTCTTGTGGTCTGATTGGTTGAAAGACTATCCAATTGCATACAGAGTAATTTAATTGATGCTTGTTTATCACGCCTCTTGTGGTCTGATTGGTTGAAGGACTATCCAATTGCATACAGAGTCATTTGAACCATGCCCAAAACAAAACTGACAAAATTCAAAGGGCTTTACATAGAAAATGAATTAAAATAGTGATAACATATGCATAAGAAATAAAAATACCATGTATAAGAATTAAAAATAAAAACAAGGACATTTAAAACAGTTGTAAAGAAAAAAAAATGATGATGAATAGATCCCTAACTGCCTGATTCTCTAAATTCGGGAATCCCCTATCTGAGATAGAGCAGGTTCGCATGGCTCCTGGACCTTACAAGCCGGCCCAGGGCGGGCTCCTGTAGGGGACGTTACTATGCCCCGCAGGGCCTCCCCTTTCTTGAGTCCGCTTCTTTGCACTGTCTGCTACCGTTTTACCTATGCCTTTAGCACGTAACTACGCTATCAGCAACTTCTTATACCATTAACCCTCAGTATAATTATGCCTCCCTCTTCACAAGCAGAATGAAGCGAAGCACACTGCTCTCCTTTTCTAATCTCTTCCAGTCAGAAAGCCCTGACCAAAAATAATAATCAACAGATGCATAAGAAATAGAAATATACGGTTATAAAGAGAACTTATTTTATTCAGATAAAATAACAAGTACCAAAGATAAGAACAAAGGTAAACTAAAACAGTTACAAAAGGACGATACATAGTTGGACGTACAGGGGCACAGAGCACATTCAGTAAATGCACAGCTAAACAGACGTGTTTTGAGTCTGGATTTGAATGTAGCTACTGCTAGAGCACATCTGATCTGTTCAGGAAGCTGATTCAGCTGCGGCTGGCATAATAGCTAAAAGCAGACTCTCCTTGATTTGAGTGTACCCGTGGTATTTCTAACTGATCCTGATGATCGGAGTGATCTGTTGGGTTTGTATTTAATCAGCATATCAGCAGTGTATTGAGGTCCTAGGCCATTGAGTGATTTATAAACAAGTAACAGTACTTTAAAATCGATGTTAAATGTAACTAGAAGCCAGTGTAAAGACCTGAGGACTGATGTGATACGGTCATATTTTCTGGTTCTGCTCTGTGTTCTGTAGGAGCTTCAGATGTCCAATGTTTTTTTTTACAATAGTCCACCCTACTGGTGATGAATGCTAGCCTGGTCCTATCAGACTCTTGTACATTTAATTTGTACAGAGAGTCTGGCCACGCTCCATTGACAAGCGTTAACTTCCTTGAAGGCGGGTACTCTGTTGAAGTTTAAAACTATTGGATCTGCCCAGAGCCGCTCTGGATCTGCCATAACAAATCGCTTACGTTTGGTCGTGACGTATTGTCATCTCAAACTAGCGCACGACATCAACGTCATTGTTCTTGCAATATTTTTCAGATGACAGTAATCTGATTTAGTTATTGCTTTGACATGACTACTGAAACTCGGCTCCGACTCTAAAATCACACCAAGATTCCTGACTTGATTTTTTGTTTTTTGTTGAGTTTTTAGACCTTTAGCCTCAAGGTATGCATTCACCTTGAGAATTTTATCTTTGCTTCCAAATGCAGTGAGTTACGTTTTGTCTTTATTTAACTGAAGAAAGTTGGCACATCCAGTTGTTAACAGAAAAATACTTAGCGTAGCTGCTGTTCAAAGCATTAAGCAAAGACAATCATGTGCACTGACATAACTGGAGTACAAGGTTATGAGATGCATAATGTGAATGCCTGGCTAAAGAGATGCGTCTTTAATCTAGATTTAAACTGGAGGAGTGAGTCTTATTAGGAAGGCTATTCCATAGTTTAGCTGCCAAATATGAAAACGTTCTTCCTCCTTTAGTGGAATTAGATATCCTAGGTATTACCAGAAGCCCAGAGTTCAGTGATCTTATAGATCGTGATGGGTTATAAGGCAATAGAAGATCAGTTAAATTCACAGGAGCTAAACCATTTAGGGCCTTATAGGTCAGTAGCAACACTTTATAATTGATACGAAACTTAATAGGTAACCAGTGTAAGGATGTTAGAATTGGTGTAATGTGATCATATTTCTAGACCTAGTAAGAACTCTAGCAGCTCATTTTGGTCTAATTGTAGCTTGTTTATTGAGGATGCAGGACAGCCAGCTAGTGATGTATTATTAATCTAGTCTAGAGGTCATGAAAGCATTAACTAACTTTTCCACATCAGAGACAGATCGCATGTTCCGTAGCTTAGCGATGTTTCTGAGGTGGAAGAAGGCTGTTTTTGTAGTATTTGAAATATGATTTTCAAAAGACAAGTTGCTGCCTAATATAACACCCATGTCTTTAACTGTAGCAGATGAAGTAACAGTACATCCTTCTAAGTGCAAGTTATAATCTAAGAGATTCTGTGTACCAGTTTTTGGTCAAATAAGTAATACATCAGTCTTATCTGAATTTAATAGGAGAAAATTACAGGTCATATATATTGAGAATAGCAGAGGGCCTAACACAGATCCTTGCGGCACTCCATAATTTACCAACGTTATCTTAGATTGTTCTCCATCTAAATAGACAAACTGGTAACGCTCTGATAGATATGATGCCTGTCCCTGAGTACCAGTGTAATTTTGTAGACGATCTAAGAGTATTTTGTGATCTATGGTGTCAAATGCAGCACTAAGATCAAGAAAAACTAGTAATGAGACACAGCTTTGGAAAGAGTAATTCATGTTGTTCATTTGAGATGTACATGTGATTTATTGATATAAATTTGCAATAACATCTCCAGGGGATGGTGCTGGAAACCCTTCGGTGGACGGTTCTCTGACTCCGGCGCCTGGGCGACAACAATGGGCCCCTCCGGCCTCAGGCAAACGCTGGCGACTCTTCCGCTCCCTCTTGACAGATAGACAGATAGAGTCCAGTTCCTAAAGCGCACTGCCATCCGGCCTTCCAGCAGCCGGGTGAACTTCTCCAGGCGATGGCGCTGGAAACCCTTCGATGGACGGCTCTCTGACTCCTCCCCTGCCTCGTGGACGACGACGGGCCCCTTCAGCTTCAGACACCTGGAAGTGAGTCCCCCGTTCCCTGCTCCTCCTCCCTATGATAAACTCTATCTATCTATCTATCTATCTATCTATCTATCTATCTATCTATCTATCTATCTATCTATCTATCTATCTATCTATCTATCTATCTATCTATCTATCTATCTATCTATCTATCTATCCATCCCGTCTGTCCGTCTATCTATCTATCTATCTATCTATCTATCTATCTATCTATCTATCTATCTATCTATCTATCTATCTATCTATCTATCTATCTATCTATCTATCTATCTATCTATCTATCTATCTATCTATCTATCTATCTATCTATCTATCTATCTATCTATCTATCCATCCCGTCTGTCCGTCTATCTATCTATCTATCTATCTATCTATCTATCTATCTATCTATCTATCTATCTATCTATCTATCTATCTATCTATCTATCTATCTATCTATCTATCTATCTATCCATCTATCTCTGTCCATCTATCTCTGTCCATCTATCTATCTATCTATCTATCTATCTATCTATCTATCTATCTATCTATCTATCTATCTATCTATCTATCTATCTATCCATCTATCTCTGTCCATCTATCTATCTATCTATCTATCTATCTATCTATCTATCTATCTATCTATCTATCTATCTATCTATCTATCTATCTATCTATCTATCTATCTATCTATCTATCTATCTATCTATCTAGGAGGAGCAGGGAACGGGGGACTCACTTCCAGGTGTCTGAAGCTGAAGGGGCCCGTCGTCGTCCACGAGGCAGGGGAGGAGTCAGAGAGCCGTCCATTGAAGGGCTTCCAGCGCCATCGCCTGGAGGAGTTCACCCGGCTGCTGGAAGGCCGGATGGCAGTGCGCTTTGGGAACTGGACTCTATCTGTCTATCTGTCAAGAGGGAGCGGAAGAGTCACCAGCGTTTGCCTGAGGCCGAAGGGGCCCGTCGTCCCCCAGGCGCTGGAGTCAGAGAGCTATCCAAACGAGGAGGAGTTCGGTGGATTTCACCCAGGTGATTTTTTTCTCTCTCTCTACCCTCGTCGCTTCTCATCCTTCCATCTCCTTTTCTCTCACTTTCTCAATGGACTCTCGATTTTCACCGGTTCCTCTTTCTTTTTAGCTTTGATTGGAGGCAGGATGCGTAGCACTGGTATTTCTCCAATCTGCAATAGAGACATGATTTTTAAGTTGGTCACACTATGGATCCATGTTACAATATTTGATGAGCAAGACAAAAGTATGGGGTATGTAGTGCTGGTTCTGTGTGGCCCTTACCATTTTCGGTGGAGGAGGAGCAAAAGCTATCTCCAGTCTTTTATTCCTCCGTTCCGCATGCCATGCTTCCAACTCGAGTCGGTTCTTTTCTCTCCCACTGTAAAGGAGGGAGATTATAAAGAGATCACACAAACCATACAATTATAATAGCCACTGATGATCATCACAGTAGCTTTATCGCTTTGTGTCATGAAGACATGTATTTTTATATCTTACGTGATATCATAGGCTTTGAAAAGCTTCTTTCGTATTTCACGGCATCCCTCAGGCAGCATAACTTCTATCTTTTCAAAAAGCCTTTCTTCCAAATTTGGCAGCACTCCTAATACGAAGTCAGGGCAGCAGAAACGGCCTAAGGTCTCCTCGTAAAAAGCAGAGAGCTGTTTACATAATTTTCTGATCTGGTGAGGCAAAAGCAAAACGATGAGATCAGCCATACAGTCCTTTAATACATTTGGATGTGTGTGGTGGTGTGACGGCTTTAGATGGGACACGATGTGCTTACCTTGTTTCTTGTAGGGATTGGGTCAGATTTGCACGACTCCAGGTATTCAAGCTTCTTTTCCATCTGTGGTATGGCTTTACTGTTCTTTGCCTCCTGTTTCTTATTTAAGTCTGACTGCTCTCTAAAGGCATCTATCGTCTTCTTTCTGTACAAAAACACACAAGACAAAAAGATGGTCAAACACTGTTACTGTCTTCAGTTCCCAGACTTCCCACCGATTGAGAGTGTGTAGAAATCAAACACATGGTTGTGCACAAGAAACATACATCTTTTCCTTTTCTTCCTGATAGCGGATCTGATCACAGTGATGTTCTTTCATTAAATTCATGTACATCATCCCTATAAGTTCATCAGAGTCCTGTTCTTCAGAATCATTGACGACTTCACTGAAACAGTAACAGAGATGAAGAATGTTATCAGAAGCAGTATCTTCACTGTACATATGCAACATCATACATTAGGGGTGTAACAATACATCGCTTTTTTATATCTCGATATACAATGTAAACGATATGATTCGCGTTATAGAGTTGTTTTATCCAAGGCTCAGCTTACTGTGTTTATAAGGTATAATTCAGCCAGAAATGTAAATCCTGTCATCTACTCACCCTCATGTCGTTTCAAACCTGTACGATTTTCATTTAACTTCAAAACACAAATGAAGATCAATTTCAAGAAACCAGAGAAAGATTTCTGTTCCTCCATTTAAAGTCCATTCGTAAAAATAATCAAGTATACAAAAATCGAGTGTCTAATCCAAATCCAAGTCTTCTGAAGAGACTCGATGGCTTTATATGATGAACAGATGTACTGTAGTAAACACGGACCTTTAATGCTTGCGTGCTAAAACAACATGAGAGTGAGAAATATGGGATGATTTTAGCCTGATCTAAGCTCTACAAGAAAGCATGTCAAAATGATTATTCTCAAACTGTAAATGTTTGGTTCTGCATTTACGCTATGGGATGATTTTAGACTCAAAATGATTAATAAATGCACACACACTTATCCATGAACTTGGTAAATGTTGCAGACACGTTTTACTAT
Source organism: Gobio gobio (assembly GCF_949357685.1). Lineage (NCBI taxonomy): Eukaryota > Metazoa > Chordata > Actinopteri > Cypriniformes > Gobionidae > Gobio > Gobio gobio. Next base: position 51,587,273 of record NC_137106.1, read on the forward strand.
CCACAAACAAATGCCTTTTAACTTGTGTGTGCAAAATACAGAATTACATGAATATGCAGCGATTTGTACAAATAGAGTCATAGTTGTGAATACAAAACTTTGATAAGTGTGTGTGCAATTATGAATCATTTTGAGTCTAAAATCATCCCATAGAGTAAATGCAGAACCAAACATTTACAGTTTGAGAATAGTCATTTTGACATGCTTTCTTGTAAATACGTGGGCGTTCTGATGAGAACGAGCCTGTAATAGAGACAGAGCGTATTTAGGCCACGCCCACACCGGGGGGGGGAACAATCCAACACTCTCCATTGACTTTGCATTGCGTGAGGCTGCCTCATTGTCATTTCGGACTTATAACAAAAAACAGAACAATGTCTAAAAGCTAATATGTGACAAGGTGTACAGCAAACAAGCTAAAAAACAGAAATAAGTTTTTATAAGCTGTCGACCCAAAAAAACGAGCGTTTAAGAAGATAAAAGTGGATAAAGGCAATACGAAGTGAAGCTTCAGCTGAAGAATGGGTCAATTTTGGGATCCTGACACTCAGTAGGGTTGGGCGATGTCCCCTAAATTGGCAGTTGACGATGTTTACAGTAAAACATCGTGATGGTCGATGATATCGTCGTTTTGGGGGGGGGGGGGGTAATTATGTAAATAGGTAGATAATATACTATATCTATTTACATAAATACTATTTTCTACTTAAAACTATAATTTCGTTATTTTTACTAACCCAAATAATGAATCATCCGCTATAGGTTGCACGTGAGGGGAAAAAAATAGGTTCCTTCCACTAAGAGTTGAGCTCTTTTTTAAAAAAAATTATATCTCCTTACATAAATACTATTTTCTACTCTTAAAAAATAATTTCGTTATTTTACTAACCCAGTGTTTTGTATGTGAATGCTGTTGCAACTTGCACGTGAATATTACTACAGGAGTGAAGCACAAAGCTTTTAGCCTAGAAAGGAAATAATGGTCAGATAGCACTTTTTCATTCTGCTTTGCGATCTGGATCTGGTCACTCGATTTTCCGTGAATTTTAACAATAGGCCCAGTCCATTTTATCCCAATGGACATGGACATCTCGTTTCTTTTCCTAAATCTTCACTCACGTCGCCATTTTCGCAGGGGATTATAATCGTTTCTTCCTTTCGTTTGCTTATAATTAAGTCTATTAACTATTCACATCCTTTACTGCGGTAAAGTATAAAAAACACTGAAGGACGAATACCTTTTTACTTCAAATTGTATTTAACACAGTTTGTTCTTGTTATTAAACTTGGTTAGGCGCGTCAAGAATAGCGGTCTATTTGAATAGCGCATTTCACACACACGCCGCGGTGATTTTAGTTTCGTTTTCTCTGGCAGTGAATAATCAAACATTGCCTAAATGTCTTGCCCTTGTGGAAGATAAAATCCGCTCTTCAGAACTTTTACAACAAGTGTTGCCTTGCAACATCAGGAGAAAACTTGAAGATATTCGAGAAGGTGTCTATCCAGCTCGTGTCCCACATTCCTCTCAAAGCGCAGAGCGGTAGGCCTATATGACGCATCTTTGCAGGGAAATAGTATGAATAAAATATTTTTCTAACTAATATTTAATTTTCTTATATTCTTGAGGTAACGATTATTTACTGAAAATCGTTTAAATGTTTTATAGGCTGTGTTGTTTCACTGACGGAAGTGCTAAAATAAACACGCATGCATATGGATGTTTCAGCCTCAAATGATTTCAAAATGTAGGCTATGCATATATCTGGCATAGACTACAGTATTTAAAATAGCATAGGCTATATGCATTAGTTACATTCTCAATTTAATTTACAGAGTAATTCCTGCTACGTTTTTAGTTTAACTAATACTATAGAAGAGATTAGTGTGTGTCGCACTCGCAACGGGGGCGTGGCATCACGATGGTCGCGCTCCATCGTGATGTCGGTCTGCCATCACGATGGACGATGATATCGTCCATCGGCACAACCCTAACACTCAGTGTGTCTCAATATGTGTATGTGTGCAGTAAACATTTTGTCACTGTTAAGTCAAATATCCAAATGTCCGTTTTATATATTATATTTACTGTCGCTGATTACGTTCCCCTCTAGTCGTCGTAGTTCTCAGTGTAATATGACCCGCGCGCTCTGTCTCAATGGCCTGAATCCACTTTTTTGTACTTAAACGCTCGTTTTTTGGGTCAATAGCTTATAAAAACATCTGGGTTTTTGCTTCTGGGTTTTGTTTAGCTTGTTTGCTGTACACCTTGTCACATATCAGCTTTTATACATTGTTCAGTTTTTTGTTATAAGTCCGAAATGACAAAAAGGCAGCTTCACGCAATGCAAAGGCAATGGAGACGGTTTGATTGTTTTCCCCCCCGGTGGGCGTGGTCTTCAGATTATGACGCGTGTCGCTCTCTCTCTATGAGTGAAGCGGACCGGTGATGTTCCAATGTAGTTAACTAATGAACCTTATTGTAAAGTTTTACCGTTGTAGTATTAGTTCTTACTTTGCTAAATATATATATATATATATATATATATATATATATATATATATATATATATATATATAATTTCTGATTCAGGCATAGCTTTCTGCCCACCCAATTAGGCTAATAAAGTAATGATTAAAAAACACAAATGCTTGATCAAGGGCCAACCCGAGGATAGTGGCGGGAAATATCGGCCCGACTCGGCCCGCAAGTTCAGGCTCGGGCAGAGAATCTAAACTCTACTTTCTTGTGATTAGATCTGTGACTGACTGCATTGATCATCTGAAGCGCACACACACTCCTCAAAGTGAAAGCGCAAACATCATTTAAATCACCAGATCACATCTAGTTTTAGTAATAGGATTATTCGAAGAATTTGAGATGGTTTATTCTTATATGTTAAGTGCATTAATAACAGGAGTGAGCGCGGATGAACGTTTCAGTGACATTACTACATTAACCACTATATGTAGTGTTGAATATAATACATAGTAATGCAATGGGGGAATATTTGTTTGTCCTGATAATAATATAATAACAATAATATAATTTAAATAATAATTAAAAAAACATCTCTTCTTTATTTATATCGCGATAAATATTGCATCATGAGTTTAGTCTCAGGCGTTTGCATGGAATCGTGACACGAGTGCATCGTTAAAGGGTTATACATATGCAAAACATCCATTGTGCACATTGGCATGACAGTGCTATTGTGCTGACCTTTCCCACACGTTAAGCTCTTCCGTTTCTCCTGGAGTTCTGGTCCAATCCTGATCTCTGAAACATGACGAAATAAAAAAACAATAAATCAGTGTCTGGCAACCAAAACTGAAACAAATTAACATGTAAAAGTACTTACTCTTGTTCGGCCTTCAGGTCAATCGTCTCGCTTTCTGGCGTTTTGTGAGACATATGATCGGCCACTCCGGAGTCCTCACACTTTTCGGAGCTTATATAATGCAATTCCATGGGGTCTGCAGTTGTTTCAATCTGGAAAAAGTCCCGAATCTGGAGGGAGAATTACAAAAACATCAGCTCGCGTGTTGCATTTTATCCCACATTGCTGTGTTCTGACATTACTGAACCTTATTTTCATTTTAAAATCATATCAAAAACATATACAGATTCTTTCAAGATTGGCAGTGCATTATTCACCACTTTCAGCTGTTTCATCGGGTCCTTAATTTCCGGGTGGCTACCGTCCATGATCCTATCAAACACCTCCTGGACCCAGGTCTTGAGTATATAATAGTTGTGGCTCTGTTGCTGAATTTCTCCAGCTTCCCTTTCCTGTAGAACACATGAATAGTCAGTGATCTTAAGAGCCAGAACTGTCCAGAAGACATCAGTGTGTCTTCTTGTCCATGTAAATGTATGTGTGTATTTACCAATTTAGTTATTTTTGATGATAATCTCCACTTCTTTGCCTCTTGTACTTCTATCCTACACTGTGAACGTGAGTTTTGGAAAGAAATTTCTTTGAGGACAGACCTCATTTCCTCCAACTCCTTCTTCATTCCTTCCTTCATATTTAAAATATCACTCTGTATGTCAAGAAAAGCTGCACTCCTTGAAACCCTTCTCTTAGGCTCCTCTTCTTCTCTTTCCTACCGTAAATATATCACAAATGTATTATTATTAGTAATATGCATTGCTAAGGACTTCATTTGAACAACTTTAAAGGAGATTTTCTCAATATTTAGATTATTTTGCACCCTCAGATTTTCAAGCAGTTGTATCTCGGCCAAATATTGTCCTATCCTAACAAACCATACATCAGTTTTTAAATTTCATTATGACTGGTTTTATGGTCCAGGGGTGACATTAGGGCTGAAACAATTCCTCAAACTTTCAGATTCAGCTCATCTCAAGATCAGAGACTGCAAAGCGAGAGAGAGCGCCATCAGCACTGGTGATATCATTTAGTCTTTTTAAATGAAGACAGCTGAGCTTCAGGATGCGATGCTGAGCTTTTAAGCTTCATTTGCGTCAGCTGAAGAGATACGAGCAACTCGAAACACATGAACAGCATGAATGGAGTTTGCACACGCATCACCGTCATTGTGATGTGTAAGTGAAACGTTTAATGGGACTTTATATAGGCCTACTTGATGTCACCGAAATTCACCATTAAAGGGGTCATGAACTGGCTTTTTAAAAAATGTTATACTGTTGTCTGAGGTAAACTCATGACGTTTGTGTGGTTTTTGCATTCAGAAACATCATAATGATTAAGTAATAGGCTATTTTCTGCCCTGGTTTTGAGGCTCTCTGAAGAAACGGTCGGTTTTGATGGGTGTGCCGCACTGAAGACTTGGAAGTAAACGCCCACGGCTAGGATTGGATAAGATTTGCATATTTAATGAGCTTCAGCTCCTCTCAGTACATGTGGGGATTGTTTTGAAAGTGTCTGGGGAATCGCTCACAGGATTCTCAAAATATCTTTATCAAACAAACAATGATTCATCTCTCATCCACCCGCGATTGATTGGAATTTTGTCGCCCGATCAGTGAATATAACCGCGAACCGTACACACATACACACGCGCACACACACAAACACACGAGCGTGCGTGCGCGCAAGAAAGGAATTTTATTTCACTATTTATGATGGCTGAAAAGGCTGAAAAACACATAGCCCCGGGGACGTTGGGCCCTGGCCCATAACGTTACAAGTCCGAGTCTGATCCCGAATGAACCAATAACAGCTTCTCCAGCCTGTGTGTATATATATATATATTTATTTTATTTATATATTTGTATTTGCATTTTGAATATAATATGGCAATTGAATGCACTAAATTGGTTTAGTTTTCACAGATATTAATGTATGCAATTTCAGCAATAAAACTTAAACTTTTTCTACTTCTAAGGAAACAAATTAGTTGTTCATTTTAAGATGCACGTCTTATTTTCTCTTGTATATTTAGTATTAAATATAGAGACACTGAAGGAAATAATACATATTATCATTACATTTTACATAATAATACAATTAAGATATTATCGGAACACAGGATTAATATTAATAATGTCCCATGATGGTTGAGAAAACTAATTCAATAGTATGATAGCCTTCTTACCCTCTTCGCCAAAACTTTATACATTTTTGGCTTTGATGGAAGTGTCTTCAGTCCAGGTAGGCCTTTGGCGCCAATAGGTGGTGTGACACCTAAAGCCTGAACACATGAACACAGGATTAATATTAATAATGTACCATGATGGTTGAGAAAACTAATTCAATAGTATGATAGCCTTCTTACCCTCTTCGCCAAAACATCATCAATTTTTGGCTCTGATGGAAGTGTCTTCAGTCCAGGCAGGCCTTTGGCGCCAATCGGTGGTGTGGCACCTAAACCCTGAACACATGAACACAGGATTAATATTAATAATGTACCATGATGGTTGAGAAAACTAATTCAATAGTATGATAGCCTTCTTACCCTCTTCGCCAAAACATCATAAATTTTTGGTTTAGATGTAAGTGTCCGCAGTCCAGGCAGGCTTTTGGCGCCAATAGGTGGTCTGACACCTAAACCCTGAAGACATGAACACAGGATTAATATTAATAATGTCCCATGATGGTTGAGAAAACTAATTCAATAGTATGATAGCCTTCTTACCATCCTCGCCAAAACATCAGAAATTTTTGGCTTTGATGGAAGTGTCTTCAGTCCAGGCAGGCTTTTGGCGCCAATAAGTGGTGTGGCACCAAAACCCTGAACACATGAACACAGGATTAATATTAATAATGTCCCATGATGGTTGAAAAAACACATTCAATACACCCTTTTCACAGACTGTGATGACGCGTTTTTAACGGTCATCAATATCGTAAATCCTGCAACGGTTTTTGTATTTTCTTTTCTTTTATAAGGTAAATGTACCTATCAGGCTCACCAAAATCTACACTGTTATAATTTTATATAGCCGATATGACAGCCAAACAGTTTTTTTTTTAAGTGATTCCAATCATATTTCAAGCGACTCATAACGGCGCATCTGAAGTGTCTCAGCTGAAGGAAAAAATACATATTATCATTACATTTTACATAATAATACAATTTACATATTATCGGTTTTAATATATCGGACAAATGTTCTTATCGGGCCGATGACGATATCATTAAAAATACGCATATATCGTCTGATACCAATATGGTGGCTGATAATTTGCGCATCCCTAAAATGTATCTTGAAAAATGTATGCAGCCATGACTTTATGAATGAGACTTTCTGCTCTGATAAGGTCTTTTTAAGACTCAGAGAAGCCCTGGACATATGAACGCAGGCTTAATGTTAATAATGACTCATGATGGTTGAAAACACATTCAATAGTATGATAGCCTTCTTACCCTATGCCTCGAAAGTATTTCTTTTATATCTTGATATCTTGGTTCTGTCCACAGTCCAGGTAGGCCTGTGGCGCCAATCGGTGGTGTGACACCTAAACCCTGAACACATGAACACAGGATTAATATTAATAATGTCTCATGATGGTTGAAAAAACACATTCAATACACCCTTTTCACAGACTGTGATGACGCGTTTTTAACGGTCATCAATATCGTAAATCCTGCAACGGTTTTTGTATTTTCTTTTCTTTTATAGGGTAAACGAACCTATCAGGCTCACCAAAATCTACACTGAGACATTTTAGTGCACAGGGTATTGGTTTGAGTACTAGAAGTTATGTTAAAATAAAATATTAATCTCTCACACAATCATATTTAATGTTATTTTAAATGGCAAAAGCATTTCGATTAAGATGTACATCTTTGCCTCTGATTGGCTGTGGTCCAGATATTCCTGCTCCGTGCTGTGTGTGTGATTGAAATTGCGACCTGAGCAGCACCAGATAATTTCAACCCACAATAAATAAACACACGAGTGTTGTAAACTATATTCCACTGCTGTCACATACAATAGTCCATTAACTGTTGATCACCAGGTGGCACCATTAACCCTTTAGATAGGCCTGTGCTAAAAAAAACTTAGTTTCTGGCTCTTATATGGAGTTATACAGCAAATAAACGAAGGAGAAAAAGTTAAAATCTGATGCTGCACAAAAACTAACAATGCATCAAAGCCAATGTTTTTACTAATCTTTCACAGGTCCCAGACAAAGATATCCAGTGCACAATCACTTACAGTCATTTTGTGTGTTTTATCCCCCAAATCAGTGACATCATTTATGAACTTGGCAAGCTTAAAAATACTGGATTTTTTCAAACATTTAGTAAGGGTAGTATGATAGCCTTCTTACCGTCACGTTGCCTACTGGGTTGAGTTTGGGAGGTGGTTGTGGTCGCGGTAAAGGCTGGTCTCTTAACATTGGTCCGCTCTGAGCCGGACTGTCACTCAGGGGCCTGAACTTGCGATGTTTGCTACACATTATGATCTAAACAAATACAGCTGAGCCAAAATCTTATTAAGATCTAAAACTGTAACGTTACACAGATCCGAGATGGGGTGTGCAATTCCACTGTTCTCGTGCACAGATCTGGAAATTAATACTGATTAATTTCAAAAACAAGGCAGATGTAAAATGCTGACGGGAAGTCGTAGATCTGGTTCAAATGGCAAACTGAGAAAAAATGCAGATAATAAAATGCTGATGGGAAGTCGTAGATGTAGATCTGGTTCAAATAGCAAACTGAGAAAAAATGCAGATAATAAAATGCTGATAGGAAGTCGTAGATGTAGCTGGTTCAAATGGTAAACTGATCAAGAGCTGTAGGAATAATATGCATAAAGTCGAACACAGGCGCTGATAAATGTAGAACGAGTGAGAGCCTTTAAGCCTCTACTACTGTGACGTCACGAATGGAACGCATTCCGCAGCTGCCGCGGTGATTGTTTTGATTTAAAAACGGTTCAAGATAACCATAAAGATATACACGCGCTGCCTATAATACGACCTAAAAGTGTGTAGTCTTTTTGTGAGTGTGTAGCAGGAGAGTATGCAAGCTTTGGGACATACACCTTAACTCTGTCACCGCTGTCAAATCATCTTGCCACCGTTAAAATCCTCCACATTCAATTGAATTTCACGTTGATCTGCCATCAGTGGGTGTTTATTGTAGAGACAATTTGATGTATTTAAAAGTTAATGGTCAAATGTGTCATTGCAAAAGTTCTCAGATGAAATATAAATGTGGATAACGTTAAATAAATATCATTTCGTCAGGTTAGATACTGATAATTATCCACTCACACCCCTTTATCTTAACAGTCGGACTCGCGCATCTTTGCCATGTTTGTAGTTTTTTGACACCTTTTTATCCGCGTTTGTAGTTCTAATCGAGGCAATATCAGCCGTTAGAGTGTGAAATAGCAGACCATCCGGGTATCTTTGGAATACTTCAACATACTACGATGTGGGACGTACTAATTCTATGTTCAAATATTATTTATAGGATAGGAATGGGGAAATGAAGCCTCGTGAAGCAGCTGAGGCTTTCCCCTGACTGTTCCGGGAAAAGAGTCAAAGCTTCGAGAGTGTAGAGAACAGCGCCATCTGGAGCTTATTTAAAATAAAGCAGCCAGAAGCCTGTGGAAGAAGCTCTGTCAGATGAAGCAACCACAACACACTCAATCGTTTCAATGCTGTGTGTACAATACACACCTTACACGTTTGTGCTTAATGTGTGCATTAAATTAATTAATTTACCCATTAAATTGTGACAATAAAATATAATATGAGCTGAATATGATTCAATAAGATCTAACGTAGGCCTTCTCTCTCTCTCTCTCTCTCTCTCTCTCTCTCTCTCTCTCTCTCTCTCTCCCCACACACACACACACACACACACACACACACACACACACACACACACACACACACACACACACACACACACACACACACACACACACACACACACACACACACACACACACACACACACACACACACACACACACACACACACACACACACACACACACACACACACACACACACATTGTGGACATTGTGTGATAGGATCATCTGTAATTAAATGTGCTTTGACACTTGGCAGTGATAGTGCTGGTGTAACTGTAGGAATGACAGTAGGTGATACATTTTTAATTATTTAATTATGTGCTGTAGTTATTTGCTGTAGTTCACGCAGTATCTATGTTTACCCAGCCACACTTATATCAGTATATATATTATCAGTATATATTATCAGTATATATTATCAGTATATATATGGAAGCAAATTAGAGACATAATTATTTGAAATTTAACAGCCACTGAATACTTAGTTTTGAAATATTTTAGTTTTAAAAACTTTTATCTGAACTTCTTATGCTCTGAATTCACCCCTTTGAAATTATTTTACTTTGGAAACCATTCGAATTTACCTCTCAACCTGAATTTCGATTAATATTTTTCAATGCTCACAAATTCAGATACAAAAAAAAAATCAACTTGCAGAATTTCAGATAAAATAGATTCAGGTTGATTAAATTTGATTGCTCAAATTCAGATCTCAAATTTCAAGTTCATATTTTTCAAAGAAAACTTCAGTCTAATTCTACTGCTCAAATTCAGATCGAAAAATTCAAGTTAAATATTCAGACGGTAACATCCGGGCTACCCAGGATAGGAAAAACAGTTGAGCGCCTATCAGAGCACGACGACCTGTCTGTCGTGATGACTCGTGATCCAATCATCCAAGAAGTCGATCTGCACGGAGGGTATTAAGATGTCTTCCAGGGGAAATGAAGTAAGTTTGCTGTTTATGTACAATCAGACTCAGGGCTCGACAGAAGTATGTTGTTGCTAATTATGTTTGGAACACATAGCTATGGTTTGTGTGAATCGTCTCTCTTTGTAGACAGTCAGCTAGGTAACACGTTATAAGCTAACGTTAACGTTACTGAGAATGAGCGCTCAATGCGTGCTCTAATAACACACACACACACACACACACACACTGGACGCTCGTGGTGTTTTCAGCATTTCACTGTATGAGGACATGATGTAGGCTACATGTGAACTTCATGACAGAGCTGCTATGAGAGTCAGTTCACGAGAATCTCACCAATTCTTTTGATAAAACTATCGTCATTCATTTGTATCATATACACACAGAACTCTAGTGTCTTTACGACAACCTGTCAAAATAAAAGTTCGGTATCGCGAGGAAATTATAACAGAAATATATTGCGATTACACAGTAGAGTAGAGTATAGTCTACTTCAAGTAACTTTAGGCATAATAATACAGTAGTTTATTAAAACACACAGAAACTCAAATGTCTATAACCCACCGAAATAAAGGTCCGGTCTAACTCAAAGAAATTATGAAAGAAATTGCACAGTAAAATGTACTTTAAAATAATAATAATAATAATTTAAGATACTTAAAAAAAAAAAAAAAAAGGAATATCACAAGTTTTCATACAGGTTTTAATTCAAACAGTAAACTTGCCAAAACATTAACACCGTTTTGTTCCCCAAAAAACACCATTTCTAAAATTGAATTTGTATTTTGTGCCTATAATGTTTTTAAAAAAAAATGTTGTGTGTGAAAATTGTCAGCTGAATACGGTGTATCACGGTATACTCACTACAAAAAACTAGACTACTACACCACTGAGTATAACGTAACGTTACAGCGGGCTATTTGTCATATAAACAGCTCTCTATGCAGATTACCTATACTGACCATACCTGTAGGCTGGTCAATGATATCCCACATAAAACGCTTTTCAGAGTAGGATAAAGTTACATCACGCCAGACTTGGAGTGAATATATTAGCTTTAGGGAATCGGTTGGATAAGTCATGGTAAGCTAATAAGCTAAAGTTGGGGATTCATCCGTTGTGTGAGTTTTCAGTGATTTACTACGAGCCTACTACTAAGTTACTAATACACTCTTATCATAGTTCTAAGATAATAACCATTGCTTTAAACATATTGCTGAATATTGAGCCCTGAAACCGCATTTAAACTGTTGGGAGAATGTTAGGATTTGAAATGTAATTACTGTATGTTCATTAATGCAGCTGTTTTTTCTGACTTCCATTTTTTTGTTTCTAAGGAATGGCTGCTTGACCACATTTTGGAACGACTCCGCTCTCGTTTAGAGCATATTCTTGGACAATTGCCTCTGGATTTGGACTACTTAGAGTTCATTAGCACACAAGAATTTGTGTTTTTAAATGCCATATCCAGTCATGTAGCTGTTTCACAGCCTATTTTAGATGCCTTGACAGAGCTACATAGCCTTGTAAATGTAGAAAAAGAAAAAAATATGCAACACTGTAAAACTGTACAATTTGAGCAAGGACCAGTTGGACGACCGAGAATGGTCCTGTCTTTGGAGTACATTTCCAGCCTTTTGGACCTTAATCTGTCCATCCCATGCATAGCTGCGCTTTTGGGAGTGTCGAGGCGAACAGTCCATCGACGCATGGCTGAGGCTGATCTCTCAGTTAGGGCACTGTACAGCACTCTGACAGATGAAGAGTTGGACCAGTGTGTGATAGACATAAAATCCAGGCAGCCTCATTCTGGATATCGAATGGTGAAAGGACTTCTTCAAGCTCAAGGACTGCGGGTGCAGTATGAACGGGTCAGAGCTTCCATGCACCGTGTTGACACCATCGGAGTCATATCCCGAATTACAAACTTAGGTTGCATAGTTCGAAGAACCTATTCCGTTCCTAGCCCCCAGTCCTTGATGCACATTGATACAAATCATAAACTAATCCGGTAAGTTTTTAAAGTCCTTTTATTGACAAAGGACAGATTAATTAAAAACTGTAAGATAATATTGTAATCAAATAATTATACTTTTGTATAGGCCTATTCAGCATACCATCTTTATTTAATAGTGCTTTGACATACTAAATTACTTTTTGATTGCTTCTAAAAATGACAGTAATAATCCAGGGTTTTAGAAATTGCTGTATTTCATTTTGCAGTTGTTAAAATTCAGATGTTTTTTCAAAAGCTTACCTGTGAAAAAGCAAACAACTAACATTTTCTCTAAGTTATATTTATCTTTTTTGTATGTGTGTTTTCCTACAGCTACAACATTGTCATCTTTGGTGGCATAGATGGCTTTTCACGGAAGGTAAGCACAGTATTCAGTGATAAATACACAGTACACGTTTGTCATTCTTATATACATTTGTGTTTCATCCAAGTAGTAAAACTGCATTGTACTGCAGATTATGTATCTTGGTGCAGCTTCCAACAACCTTGCTGCAACATCCCTGGCATTCTTCCAAGAATCTGTGGAGAAGTTTGGTTTCCCTCTTAGGTAAGTATTTTACTTAGGAATGTTTAAGTTTTACAGTCATGCTTGAATGGTTTTAAACCTCTTTGAAATAACCAAAAGTACACTTTTGTGTGGTATTTTCCTAAAACACTGTTTCTATATTTGTATAAATTGTATAAAGATCATGCTGTACTTCAGGAGCCATTTATACAGGTTGTCTTTCGAGAGTACTCTCGTGTTGTACGGGAAAACCTATTATGGAAATTATCCATAATTTTTCATTTCTTGTCAACACATTGCAGCAGCAAGCAGACCTAGGTGAGCTGGCTCGCGCGCCCATTGGCTGCTCTGCGGCAACCTATCGACGAGCCGCCAGTGATGTCAGCACCTTGGCAGGTCATGTCCCACCGAAATAGGCGTGGCTCATGGCTATAAATACCGGGCTCGGATAAGCTAGCTTTCGCAACACTCGTTCCCGCTTCTAGAGAGAACCGAGGTTATGTTAGTAACCGAGACAATTTCAGTTATAGACTGTATAGATCTTTTTTTTGTTGTTGTTAAAATCTATATAGATATAATGGGGTACCCTTTATAACTAAGTTAAAAGCATGCATCATGTTCCACATTAATGTTTTGTTGAGATGTATATAAAAAAATAACTCTTGTAAATGTTACTCTGTTTCAATGGTACGGGCTGATCAGGGTGTGGAAAATGTAGACATTGCACGCCTCATGTTTACAGTCCGTGGCACTGGAAGGGGCAGCTTCATATCCGGCCGGCAAGAGTGTTCACAATCAACGGTCAGTCCAAAACTTCAGATAATGCTAGCTGAAAGATACCACTGGATACGATAGATACCAGTGGAAGCTGCTGTCAGTTAAAGGGTACTGAATAGCAACCTCCTTGCAAATTCAACAGCCTTTTTCTTGCTGCAAAAAAATAAGTTAGTTTTTTGCTGGGCAATGGGTCTGGAATTACATCTGTATGTCACTTCTGTTTTGATAGAATGCAGTGACATTATATTCCATTAAACATGGTTTCTTCTTCTAAACAAATAAAGTAGATAAAGAAAAACACAATTATGCATTGAACAATCTGATGAATTTTCCCTGTACATAAGTTTAAAGGTTCCTATTGAACTTCACTATTTTCCAGAATCGAGAGGCTTTGGAGAGACCTGTGGGTAGCTGTCACAAACATCTACTATGATGTTCTCCACTACCTTGAAGAAGAGGGCTTCCTCAACATCGCCAATGCTACACACCTCCTCTGTTGCCATTATGTGTTCCTGCCACGGCTGCAAGATTCCCTGGACACTTTCCGCTGTGGCTGGGACAATCATCCAATAAGAACAGAAGGCCATATGACCCCTAATCAGCTGTGGGAGCTGGGCCGAATCCATCACCCAATTCAAGGCCCAGAAAATATGGAGGTATGTACCAAATGTACAACTTGAATGCTTTCAATAGTATACATTTTTGCTTGCAAACATTAGTTATGAAGACAATGCACGTTTGTCAATACTCCCTTACCAAAGGCTGGCCTTAAAGGAATACTTTACTGATCAGCATTAAACTTTGTATCCGTAGTATCCTGGTGGTATTTTCGAACAAAAGTGCGTCGGTCCCTCATACCCCACTGCGACGAGAAGTTCTCATCGCAAAGGAATATGAGGAAACGACGCACATTCGTTTGAAAATACTATCGAGATACTACGGATACAAAGCCTTACGCTAATCGGTCAAGTATTCCTTTAAGTTAATAAATATTTAGCAAAGTGGTTTACAAAAGTGTAGGTTACAGTAAGTGCCATAAAGCCATTAGGATAAATAATACTGCAAACAAGTAAGGTTTTTCTATTTTGCTTTGATAGGGTATGGATATTCCTCACATTGAGTGGGAAAACAGTGGACTTACTGCTGATGGCTACTCCAGTGTCATCGTCCCAGACACAGAAAGCCCACTGACTGATGGACAAATGGCAGCTTTAAGAGAAGTTGTTGACCCAAGAGCTATATCCCAGTCCTTTGGCTGTGATATCTATGTTGCTGCTGTTCAATTTTGTGAGCATGTTCTATCTGAAAACTGAGAGACACACGCATGCCCCCCTTGTTTCTGTTCTGTTTGAAACTCAGGGCAAGCGAACTACCAACATTTACAGGACATAAATACATTTTAGGCATTTCTTATAATTGTTTTGTTTTATGAACAGGCCTTTATACTGTACAGATGTAAACAACTTAATTAAACTGGCAATAAAAACCCTTTAAGACTGGTAGCAGCTGCTAATGTGTCTATTTGAGCAAACGCCCCACAAATTAATCAGTACATGAGTTGTACTGAAAATCAAACTGACCCTGCATCACAATATACATATTTTTCTTGTATAACCGGTGGATTAAACATGCACTATTTTCATATTTAGGACGTTATGAAGTAAATCAGACTGAAAACTGTTGCTTAATTGCAGTCAAATGACCCTTAAAAGCACAGATGGGTGTTAAGATAATCAGTGTCGTGTCTTTATAGAAGTTATTTGGTACCAAAGATTGGAAAAGCATGTTTGCAAAAGCAACAAAGGTTATAGTGGATTTGTTCTAGGCATTGAACATTCACTCTGGAGACAGATGCATTCCTGCATAAGATGTTAAGCACAGCTAAATAAAACAGGCATCATATGAGTTAATCTATGAGTTTCCATCATTCTAATCTGAAATAATAAATGTCAATCAATGATGAATTTTTATGTAATGAAAACACTGATGGATCTGTAATGAACACAATGATACATTTATTATAAGTACCTCGCAGACAAACACTGATGAAGCAATCTGAGAACAGCAGCGGCAACAAAATATAAAAATACACTTCATCCAAATATTTCTGTGCTTAACTGCATTTGTACATTACTAAAATAACACTTAACTTTCCTTAACTTTTTTTAAAAGGACGTTAACTTTGAAGTTGCTACATTGCTATTGCTAGCAGGCTGCATGCCATTTAATACAATTATTCAACCCCCTATACTGTATATATCCATCAAAAAACAATGAACTTTATATTCGTAATTTAGCATATTAATATGCAATCATTTAAACATTTAACATTAACATATGGCGTTATTCACCACTGCTTTGTCCCTACACAAGACCAAATCCTGTTTGGCAAGTGCCAATACAAGCCAGGATGTCATTTTTAAAGGATGCATAGTCCTTGTAATGTCCTGGGATTCGCAGGGTCTCAAAACAGGTGGAGGCTGTTGGGAAGCTGCCTTTAACTACCTCAATGGATCGGTTATTCCTTGGCATAATCTCCCACCCTGTCCAGAATTTCAACAGGTCAGTCAATTCATCAGGTGATGCTGTGGATTAAACAAAATGGATCAAATGATAGGTTGCTACAAATAATGAAAATAATTTAGAAAATTAAAATAATGTTTAGTATTCAATAAATGTATCATAGTAGCTCTGTTATGTAACAAATAAAGCAGTTTCTTGAACAGAAATACCATAACACCATATACCCTGGTGAAATGTCAAAAAGGTATGAAAAAATCCTATTAATAAAGCTGTGTGCGAAGAGTGTGCGGTTATCTACTCTTTCTGTCATATATACAGGTGTGCAAAGATAGTCTTAATAGTAACCTTAATAATGAATTTAACAATTTCTATAACTAACTGTCTAAAAAGTAACCTGCCACTTATAAATAAAAACTTTGGGTGACTAACTTATTTAATTAACACGTTGGCAAGATTTCGAACTCTGTACACATACCATTTTCAATGAAGTGGCGAAGATAACCTGATATGCGGCATTTTGTGTCAAGTGAATAATCGTCATCGTCGTCATCATCTTCATGAGGCCAGGTGATGTGCTGTAGGATTATCTACATTGACAATAAAACAACATGACTTTAATATTTTTACCACTTTATCAAGGATTCTATCTATATAATATAATATACACACACACACACAAATAATATCAAATTGTATAAACTTACCGCAGGGTTACAATCCACTGCTCTCTCCTGTGGAAAAAGCTGGGCCACTGTGTCAGGTCGTTTGGTCAGCAATGTCCACATTGGTGTCTCTTTAAGACCACGCCTGAATTGTTTGATTTGTCGTGTTACACGTCCAATTACCTGTTGATGACATTACCGGACAGAAGGTGAAACAAGTCATTTTTTATGATTATCCCAAAGCCAGTTCTGAGGATGACTTGTGCCAATATGTGACTTTAAATTTCACGCACAGCATGGATCAACATCTTCTCAAAAAGCCATCTTCGGTTATTTCCAGTAAGGCCAGGGAGATCCCAAGCAAAGGCCAACTTCTGGACACTGGTTTTGTCCTTGTCTGAGAGTTCAGATTCCTCTTCAAGCTTTAAGACAGAGAGGGAAGCAAAAGGCTAGGCAAGTTTATCTATATAGCACTATTTAAATTGCTTTACATTCAACATTAAAAAGCAGTTTAAAATGTAAAAACATTCATTAAGGCGAATAAAAAAAAAAAAGCACAGTCTTCAGAAAATCCATGGGAAAGTCCAGAAATAATGAGGTTAGATAAAAAAACCATACAAGCCTGATTGTTTCACGGATGTCTAGGTCTGGACAGTCCTCTGGTGTTACTGTTGCAGTTTCCGGGCTTCCTCCAAACAGGACATGCACAACAGCAGGGCTAAGCCCTGACAGGCATGGTCCTCCATGAACAAAGGAGTGCCCCACCATTCTGCCTGCCATGACGAACATGTCACTTTCCACAAGAAAGTGAGAGGCTGAGGGCACTAAATGGCCTGGCTGTCCATCAAAGAGATGTGTAACAGCAGTGTTTGCTGTTTAAGAAATTTACAAATTAAGACAAAAGAAAATTCAAAATACTACATAGTACATATTCTATAAACTTTAGAAGTACCAGGTTAAAGCAAAAAAAAAAAAAAAAGTGTATATATATATATATATATATATATATATATATATATATATATATATATATATATATATATATATATATATATATATATATATATATATATATAAACAAACATAACAGAATTACAATATGTTTAAAAGAAAAAATGTTTAAACACAAGACTTTAATAACATAATATTTGCTAATGACAAGTCAGATTACACATAGCTACAGTCAACATACCAAAGTTGAAGCAAAACCCAGACTTTAGCTTGTTCATGCAAGTTGAGAGGAAAAAGCGACTCACACCCTCTCCAATGGCTGCATCACCTGTAACACAATGGAGGGTTTGATATAGTAAAAGGGAAAAGCAATACTTAAGGTAGGCTTTTACTACTTTGACATGAAATTTAAACTACCTTCAAGTCTGCAATTCAAGGGTCGTGCCCATTCCACATTCGGCTTCTTATAGAAGCAGATGAGTGCAGCGTCTTGTTCAGCAGGGCTCTTTCTTATATCCATGCTGAGAAGTAAGGGATTCTTACTTTGTTGATGGCTGAGAATAGAATCCCGAAACAGAGACATGGCCTTGGTAGGGTCTTGTACCGTGAGCCACTCTAGTGAAAGATAAAAAGAAAATGTTACCAATAAAATTACTTTGGATATGCAAGTTAATACGGAAAGAGTATTTCTTCAATTTTACTTTCACAGTTTACCCTCCATAACATTACTGTCCTGCTGCTAACCCTGAATAGGACCTACCATCTGTAACATGTTCACAACTGGACGGTCCAGGCATTGCTTCTTGCTCTTCAACAGTACTCCTATCCAACACCTCATACATTTCTGCACTGCCCACATTCACAACACAATGTTGAACACTATAATTATATTTGTTGCTGCTTCATGGTTTATATCTGATGGTGAGTGAAACAAGTACATACAAATAAAACTGAATTACAGTATATAATGTACCTTTCACCACACGAAGCAGCATGTACTTCAATAAAGTCAGTGGTAAACATTTCCATGCAGATAGGACAGGGCTCCTGAACTGGTGCTGAGAAAATGGAAATAGCAAAGATAATCAAAAATGTGACTTCAGCAAGAACCACTAAATTTAGTCATGGCGTTGTATTTTTCAACAAGACCATTTGCCCTTATCAAAAATTTTGATTTTAGGCCATCCATATTGAATGTCAAATCTATTGAAAATGCTTAATTTATTTTTTACATTGTCTCTCACCTTGCACACTGTTCTCCTCCACATTATCCAGATTGTCTTCATCATTGTCAACATCAATGATGTTGCAAGACTTCAAGTGTTCCATAAGGAGCTGCAGGGGAATGGCTGCTCCACACTTTTGGCACATTGCCTTGGGCATGCCACTGAATACTTCATTACTTAGTTGCAAAGGAGTAGTGTTAAGTTCGTCTTGAATTGGAGCTATGTAAAGAGGAGATTTACCCCCCTGGCTTGCAGCCTTTACGATCTTGCCTGTGTATCCAGTATGATCAGGTGCCACCAGGGAGAGCTTTCGGGAACCCCATCCTCCTATAGAAAACATGAACATGGGAAAAAAATCTAAAAATGCTTTAAATAATATGATATAAACTGTTTACACACACAAAGTTGTGCATACCTGTTGCTTTGTAAATCATCCAGCCTCCAGTTACAGCCTCAAATTGAGGATAGACACCTTTGAGTGTCTCACATATCTGTAAGCAAAGCAGATATACAGAACATTAATAATATGGGCCCCACTTTATATTAGGTGGCCTTAACTACTATAAACATCTTTGCTGATATTGAAGTGGGATATGGGTAAAGTTATGGACAGGTGTGGTGGTGTGGGTAAGTTTAAGGGTAGGGTTAGGGACAGGTGTGGTGGTATGGGTAAGTTTAAGGGTAGGGTTAGGGACAGGTGTGGTGGTGTGGGTAAGTTTAAGGGTAGGGTTAGGGACAGGTGTGGTGGTATGGGTAAGTTTAAGGGTAGGGTTAGGGACAGGTGTGGTGGTGTGGGTAAGTTTAAGGGTAGGGTTAGGGACAGGTGTGGTGGTGTGGGTAAGTTTAAGGGTAGGGTTAGGGACAGGTGTGGTGGTGTGGGTAAGTTTAAGGGTAGGGTTAGGGACAGGTGTGGTGGTACGGGTAAGTTTAAGGGTAGGGTTAGGGACAGGTGTGGTGGTGTGGGTAAGTTTAAGGGTAGGGTTAGGGACAGGTGTGGTGGTGTGGGTAAGTTTAAGGGTAGGGTTAGGGACAGGTGTGGTGGTGTGGGTAAGTTTAAGGGTAGGGTTAGGGACAGGTGTGGTGGTGTGGGTAAGTTTAAGGGTAGGGTTAGGGACAGGTGTGGTGGTACGGGTAAGTTTAAGGGTAGGGTTAGGGACAGGTGTGGTGGTGTGGGTAAGTTTAAGGGTAGGGTTAGGGACAGGTGTGGTGGTGTGGGTAAGTTTAAGGGTAGGGTTAGGGACAGGTGTGGTGGTGTGGGTAAGTTTAAGGGTAGGGTTAGGGACAGGTGTGGTGGTACGGGTAAGTTTAAGGGTAGGGTTAGGGACAGGTGTGGTGGTGTGGGTGAGTTTAAGGGTAGGGTTAGGGACAGGTGTGGTGGTGTGGGTAAGTTTAAGGGTAGGGTTAGGGACAGGTGTGGTGGTGTGGGTAAGTTTAAGGGTAGGGTTAGGGACAGGTGTGGTGGTGTGGGTAAGTTTAAGGGTAGGGTTAGGGACAGGTGTGGTGGTGTGGGTAAGTTTAAGGGTAGGGTTAGGGACAGGTGTGGTGGTAAGGGTAAGTTTAAGGGTAGGGTTAGGGACAGGTGTGGTGGTGTGGGTAAGTTTAAGGGTAGGGTTAGGGACAGGTGTGGTGGTGTGGGTAAGTTTAAGGGTAGGGTTAGGGACAGGTGTGGTGGTGTGGGTGAGTTTAAGGGTAGGGTTAGGGACAGGTGTGGTGGTGTGGGTCAGTTTAAGGGTAGGGTTAGGGACAGGTGTGGTGGTGTGGGTAAGTTTAAGGGTAGGGTTAGGGACAGGTGTGGTGGTGTGGGTAAGTTTAAGGGTAGGGTTAGGGACAGGTGTGGTGGTGTGGGTAAGTTTAAGGGTAGGGTTAGGGACAGGTGTGGTGGTGTGGGTGAGTTTAAGGGTAGGGTTAGGGACAGGTGTGGTGGTGTGGGTAAGTTTAAGGGTAGGGTTAGGGACAGGTGTGGTGGTGTGGGTAAGTTTAAGGGTAGGGTTAGGGACAGGTGTGGTGGTGTGGGTGAGTTTAAGGGTAGGGTTAGGGACAGGTGTGGTGGTGTGGGTTAGTTTAAGGGTAGGGTTAGGGACAGGTGTGGTGGTGTGGGTGAGTTTAAGGGTAGGGTTAGGGACAGGTGTGGTGGTGTGGGTAAGTTTAAGGGTAGGGTTAGGTGTAAGGGAAGTGTCAACAGTGTAATTACAAATGTAGCTACAGAAATTAATTACAGATGTAATTACATGCAGGTATTTTTTTAAATGTAAGTACAATGTAAAAACATGTATGTACACAATAAGTGCAATGTATCAAATTATTAATTAAAATGTTAGTACATAGTAGTTAAGGCCACCTAATATAAAGTGTCCATAATATGCATGTATCCAGAAAGGATGCTGAACTGTTGAAATGAAGGATGATTGTACTAGAACATCAGTCTTGATTAGATGCATTTTAGCTTATTAGAATTCAGAATTAAAACCTGTGCCAAAGGATTATAATTTTCAAATACATTAATGCAGACTATGTTAAAGGTATAATTTACCCAAAAGTTAAAATTCAGTCATTATGGAAGCTAGCGCAAATATACATCTATGGAATCTGCTTACCTCATCATGTGTTGTGCTCTCATCTAAATTAACAGTCCTGCGGCCCAGTCCTGCCTGCAAGTGGACTAGTTGGTCTTGTTCTTTTGGGGTTTTCTCATATTGTTTTGGTAAAAGGTAAAAAGCAACTTCTACTGGTTTAGGCCTTTTAGCAGGAACAAGATTCACTGCCGGAAAACGCCTCTTCCCTTTTCCCTTAGTGAACATACCTGGAAACGACCTGTAGGATATAGCACAGTCTGTTAAAACTTGATTACTATCAAATTAAGAGTTTTTATAAGATTCAATTAATCCAGAGAATATAATGCTGAACCTTGTCAATTCCATCTGAATAGAAGGTTTTGGTGGCTGATTGCCTGACCTCTCATTTTGGCCTATTTGCCTCCGTTCCCTGCAGTATAGTAACCAAAAATAATCATTAATCACAGATTTGAAAAATATCCATGTGAACAGATTTAAACATGTTTTTTAAACACTTAACCTTATATCCTGACTGCTGCAAGGAACATCACTAACGTTACTGGCTGCACATCCTCCCCTTTCAGATTCGGTCAATAAGGACATTAAGTGCCTGGCTGATCGTAACAGCTCAGCATGACTAGTACCCTGTCAACAAAAAACATCATACAGAAAATACAAAATAACATCACAAGAGAGAAAAAAAGGTTTAAACCCACTGACCATACGACTGATGTTAAAGCTACAGTGTAATCTGCATAGAGAGCTGTTTATATGACAAATAGCCCGCTGTAACGTTACGTTATACTCAGTGGTGTAGTAGTCTAGTTTTTTGTAGTGAGTATACCGTGATACACCGTATTCAGCTGACAATTTTCACACACAACATTTTTTTTTTTAAACATTATAGGCACAAAATACAAATTAAATTTTAGAAATGGTGTTTTTTGGGGGGGAAAACGGTGTTAATGTTTTGGCAAGTTTACTGTTTGAATTAAAACCTGTATGAAGACTTGTGATATTCCTTTTTTTTTTTAAAGTATCTTAAATTATTATTATTATTATTTTAAAGTACATTTTACTGTGCAATTTCTTTCATAATTTCTTTGAGTTAGACCGGACCTTTATTTCGGTGGGTTATAGACATTTGAGTTTCTGTGTGTTTTAATAAACTACTGTATTATTATGCCTAAAGTTACTTGAAGTAGACTATACTCTACTCTACTGTGTAATCGCAATATATTTCTGTTATAATTTCCTCGCGATACCGAACTTTTATTTTGACAGGTTGTCGTAAAGACACTAGAGTTCTGTGTGTATATGATACAAATGAATGACGATAGTTTTATCAAAAGTATTGGTGAGATTCTCGTGAACTGACTCTCATAGCAGCTCTGTCATGAAGTTCACATGTAGCCTACATCATGTCCTCATACAGTGAAACGCTGAAAACACCACGAGCGTCCAGTGTGTGTGTGTGTGTGTGTGTGTGTGTGTGTGTGTGTGTGTGTGTGTGTGTGTGTGTGTGTGTGTGTTATTAGAGCACGCATTGAGCGCTCATTCTCAGTAACGTTAACGTTAGCTTATAACGTGTTACCTAGCTGACTGTCTACAAAGAGAGACGATTCACACAAACCATAGCTATGTGTTCCAAACATAATTAGCAACAACATACTTCTGTCGAGCCCTGAGTCTGATTGTACATAAACAGCAAACTTACTTCATTTCCCCTGGAAGACATCTTAATACCCTCCGTGCAGATCGACTTCTTGGATGATTGGATCACGAGTCATCACGACAGACAGGTCGTCGTGCTCTGATAGGCGCTCAACTGTTTTTCCTATCCTGGGTAGCCCGGATGTTACCGTCTGAATATTTAACTTGAATTTTTCGATCTGAATTTGAGCAGTAGAATTAGACTGAAGTTTTCTTTGAAAAATATGAACTTGAAATTTGAGATCTGAATTTGAGCAATCAAATTTAATCAACCTGAATCTATTTTATCTGAAATTCTGCAAGTTGATTTTTTTTTTGTATCTGAATTTGTGAGCATTGAAAAATATTAATCGAAATTCAGGTTGAGAGGTAAATTCGAATGGTTTCCAAAGTAAAATAATTTCAAAGGGGTGAATTCAGAGCAAAAGAAGTTCAGATAAAAGTTTTTAAAACTAAAATATTTCAAAACTAAGTATTCAGTGGCTGTTAAATTTCAAATAATTATGTCTCTAATTTGCTTCCATAATGGTGTTTCTTCTTCGGCCCTGATGACATTGCCACATTCTGCCTTTAGCCGTTTGACAGCCTCTGTCATTTAAAGGGTTAGTTCACCCAAAAATGAAAATTCTGTAATTAATTACTCACCCTTATGTCGTTCGACACCCGTAAGACCTCTGTTCATATTCGGAACACAAATGAAGATATTTTAGTGTAAATCTGATGGCTGAGAAAGGCTTCAGATAGGCCTCCATTGGCATTCAGTACACTTATACTCCCAAGACCGATAAAAGGCACTTAAAATGTTGTTACAAAGTCCATCTCACCACAGTGACTCTACAATAATCTTATGATGCGACGACAATGGTTTTTGTGCGCAAAAAAAAATCAAAATAACACCTTTATCCAGCTTGTTATTGCCTTCCGCGTGTGTCTCCACGACGCATGCGTGAGAATATGATGTAGCGCCGGGGTTCGGGAATCCATGAAATGCTCACTTTAGCCCCATTTTGAGAACTACGCCGAGACCTAAAGCACGATCAGTGTAGAATCAACAGCTGAGACACGCGCGTCTTCCTCTGCTTGTCAACAAATCTCTTCTGGGTCATGTGTCCGAACGCCGGATCTGCGTCATATTCTCACGCATGCGTCGTGGAGACACACACGGAAGGCAGTAACAAGTTGGAAAAAGGTGTTATTTTGATTTTTTTTGCGCACAAAAACTATTGTCGTCGCATCGTAAGATGATTGTAGAGTCACTGTGGTGAGATGGACTTTGTAACGATGTTTTAAGTGCCTTTTATCGGTCTTGGGAGTGTAAGTGTACTGAATGCCAATGGAGGCCTATCTGAAGCCTTTCTCAGCATCAGCTTTACACTAAAATATCTTCATTTGTGTTCCGAATATGAACGGAGGTCTTACGGGTCTCGAACGACATGAGGGTGAGTAATTAATTACAGAATTTTCATTTTTGGGTGAACTAACCCTTTAAGCTTGGTTAAGGAAACCCAAGGTTTTAGAGTTGCCAGGGTCTGAGCGACTCCATATTCCAGATGTGTTCTCTCAGACGCCTGATGAGGTTTTCAGTTCCTTCCTTTGTGATGTCCATGGATAACCTATGAAATACAAAATGATTTACTCTGTGCAAAAATAAAAAATAAATAAAAAAGACATCAGAAATTGCTAATGAGTATTGTAAATAAATACAAATAAATACCTCATTTGCTCAGTCTGTGATGTATGGTGAATCATTTTTAGCAAAGGAATTTGGAACCAGACACTTGTTTTTCCTCGGACAGCTCTACAGTGGCCAGGTGGAACGGGGCGAGAACCATAGACTGTAAAAAATATGGGCGTAGTGTCCGTGACGTCACCCAAAGGATTCTGATGAGGATTCCGTCGCCATCTTGTCAGCGAATCACTCCCGGATAACAGAAAATGGGCAAAGAGGCGGGACGTGGGCGGAGCTGAGGTGACGTGATGACTAACAGACAGCAGACAAACGGCAATCCACCTGTCACTCAAAGTGGCCACGCCCTTAATTATGCTGAACTTTAAGGCTTTGTAAAATGTAAACGAATGAGTTATAAAATAATTCCCCCCCCCTCACAGTCGTCATGAAGGACAAAATTAGCCGTACAGACCAAAACCACAGTTTGTCCCAGACTGTAAACATGTGTTCTTCTGCTGTAAAGTAACTTTTCCGTCCGCTAGAGGTCGCCTGTTCAAAACAAAGGCGTAGTTTGATGACGGCACGTTTGAGCGCAGACTCTTGGGTCATGTGGTCTTCAGCTCACAGCCGGTGGGAAAGAATCGGGACAGGACTCGGGCAGAAATCATGTTGATGTGATTAATAACGTTACTGTGGTGAAGCAGAAGCAGGACGAGTGTTGAGGAGCTGAGGAACCGCTGGAGCCATTGTTCATAAGATGAATGCAACACATGCCTCGCGAGCAGCGGGACTTTTATTATGCCACAGTCGCCACTTCCGCTCCTCCGCTCATGAGTGTGAGGTAACGCAGCTCTGCTGATCATATTACACACATCTGAGTGTGTTGATGATGGGATGGCGTTACACTGTGCGTTCTCTCGCCGGCCTATGACACTTGATCACACTGCAGTGAGAGGAAAGCGTTTCTGCAGAATAAAACCAGTAACCGAGGGGAACGCGGATATGATGTCATCAACAGGCAACGCCTTCACAAGTCCCGGGTTAAAATAGCATCTCACGATTTACAAATAGTTGGAAACATTTGGGATGTAAGTACTCAACTGAACAAAATATATAACACTGGCCTAATGGTTTTTGGATATTTTACTGAAAAAATGTTACATAGTGCACCTTTAAGGATAAAACTGTGGGTCAGATTTTAGTAGGGTTAAAAATGTATTGCTAGTACAATCACAAAATAAATGGGCAGCTGTTTCTTCCACAAAATGAGCAAGTTTAATCAATATTAAGACATTTATAGATGTATTAATTAAACCTGTCACTCATTTCAAGTTGTTGCTTGTGATAACGTCGTAGGTCATGATAACATCAACATGGCGCATAAAGAGCGGAATCGGATCGCATTCATACACGATCAGATATAGTACCTGTACTCTTTTAGCGATCATTACTTATTGAAATTAAGCACCTACTCAATGAGTATGCGGTTTCATACGCAGCTTGCAATATGAGGAAACACATTTGTGTCGAAACCGATTATTCCGGGATATAAATTCACATTTCGAAGTCAAAAATAGTCATCAATATCTCATCACGGTAAGTTCATTTATCATCTTCTGATCATCATGTCCTAGCCTATTGTGCAGTGTTTTATCAACTCGATCTTCAGATATTAACGGACATTTGCAGAAGTTCATCTGATTAAAATGATGTCGAGCTGTGGGGAATCGTTGAGTTTACGGATTATTTACGATCTGAAATACAGATGTAAATATGAACATTTTGAGTAAATACTAAACACTCCTGCGATTCTCTAGGACAGACATCGATTCACAGGTTTAAAGAGATGTGAAAAGTGTCCATTAAATAGTTGTAACTATGATTATTATTATTTTTTTATATAAAAATATGTTCAGATGTGGTCAGGTGTACTCATACGGTGCACTGTGCACACTATACACCTGACCACATCTGTTCTGAATATTTTATTATTAAAAAAAAAAAAAAAAAAACGAAAAGGTGTCCTAGATATAAAGGTTAATAAATTGGGTTTCGGAGGGATGGTCATTCAAAATGGCAGAAAGACGAAGAGGGAGAAGAAATGTGTTGCAGACAATGGATGACAGTGACTTAAGACGCTATAGATTAGATCGTGCAGGGATCATGTTTGTTGCATTAAACCCAACTTTCAAACCACCAATTAAAGGGTTAGTTCACCCAAAAATGAAAATTCTGTCATTAATTACTTCCCCTCATGTCGTTCGACACCCGTCAGACCTCCGTTCATCTTCGGAACAGAAATGAAGATATTTTAGTGTAAATCTGATGCTCTGAAAGGCCTCCATTGGCTCAATGCACTTTACACTCTCAAGACCCTTAAAAGACACTAAAGACGTCGTTACAAAGTCCATCTCACTACAGTGGTTCTAAAATAACTTTATGAATCAGCGAGAATAGTTTTTGTGCGCAAAAAAACCCTACATAACGACTTACATAGTGATGGCGATTTCAAAACAAGGCATCATGAAGCTTTGAAGCGTTATGAATCAGTGAGTCGAATCATGATTCGGATCGCGTGTCAAACCGACAAACTGCTGAAATTTGGTGATTCAAACTTTTTGGGTGAACTAACCCTTTAAATAGACATGCCAGCAATCAGTGTAATTGGAAAGAGTGGAACAATGTTTATAGTTCTAAGCCAATCAAATACCCTATAGAAAATTAACAGCATGGTAAATAATAAAAGGATTTATATATATAATGTGTGTGTGTGTGTGTGTGTGTGTGTGTGTGTGTGTGTGTGTGTGTGTGTGTGTGTGTGTGTGTGTGAGATTGAGAGAGAACGGTAAAATAGGACAATTTGCGCTTGTAATTTCAAAGTGAAGGCTTAGACCCTATACTTAAAAGCGCTCCTTTTTTCCCCTTTTTGGACAACCAACCAATCACAGTCTTCAAAAGACAGTGTCATACGCAGCAACGGGGTCAGCCCCGCCTCTTCACTAAGATAAAAGTTTTTGTATTGTCCTTGCTCAGAGTTGCTCTCAGATTGGTCCCGAACAGCTCTCAAGCTAAGACTCCTACGTAAAAGTTTTTAAGCTAAATTAGGAGTTTTCTGAGAGGAGTCTTAGAATCTTTATGAATACGGGCCCAGTACTTTATGGACTTCAGAAGAAAAGGATCCTCCACAAACTGCTGCAACTACACAGTCTGAAGCACAGAAATCTCTAGAATGTCATTGTGTGTGTAATATTGGGAGTGTTTTCCCTGGACTTATAGGAATAGTCTAAATGTTATTTATGATTTGTTCTCAATGTTTCCATGTGCAGGTGTGAAGTCAGTTTCTCACTATGGAGAACAGAGAGAAGAGGAAGAGATCGTCATCTCCAGAAACCAGCTATGTGTCTATGAAGAGTGACAGATCCATGCCTGATCCTCCTGACCCCAGTGATGAAGCAGTGACCTCTGACCCCAGGTGAGTGTAAACCAGGGCCCATATTCATAAAGATTCTAAGAGTCCTCTCAGAAAACTCCTAATTTAGCTTAAAAACTTTTACGTAGGAGTCTTAGCTTAAGAGCTATTCGGGACCGATCTGAGAGCAACTCTGAGCAAGGACAATACAAAAACTTTTATCTTAGTGAAGAGGCGGGGCTGACCCCGTTGCTACGTATGACACAGTCTTTTGAAGACTGTGATTGGTTGGTTGTCCAAAAAGGGGAAAAAAGGAGTGCTTTTAAGTATAGGGTCACTGCAAATTGTCCTATTTTACCGTTCTCTCACTCACACACACACACACACACACACACATTATATATTATGTACACTGAAAAATTAAATTAAGCATAATTAATTTGTGCTCGTTTAAATAATTTAAATTTAGTTCTTTATTTTAATTTAAAAAAATGAATTGGTTTTATGGGAATTGCATGTGTTTTTGTTTCAATTGAGATCAAATAAATTGATTGCGACCACTTACGATAATTTTTTTTAGTAAATTCAACAAATCATTATTTTCAGTGTATATAAATCCTTTTATTATTTACCATGCTGTTAATTTCCTATAAGGTATTTGATTGGCTTAGAATTATAAACATTGTTCCACTCTTTCCAATTACACTGATTGCTGGCATGTCTATTTAATTGGTGGTTAGAAAGTTGGGTTTAATGCAACAAACATGATCCCTGCACGATCTAATCTATAGCGTCTCATTAAATCACTGTCATCCATCGTCTGCAACACATTTCTTCTCCCTCTTCGTCTTTCTGCCATTTTCTCCGCTGCTAAAGAAACTCTTAAGCCTCTTAAAAGTCCTCATCTGTGCTCCTAACAAATTTGATCTTAAGACCTCTTTTAAGGGTTAAGATGCTTTCTGAATTACTTTTTTCTTTACTAGGATTTTTTATTTAATTTTAAGAGTAAACGCCCACATTTCTAAGAATTTTCTTAGAATTTTGTCACTAGGAGCTACTCTTTGCATTAAGATTCTTTATGAATACGGGCCCTGTAGTAAACTCCCCATGAAAACAAATATAGTGAATTAATCTCTGTAGGCTGTGCTGTACATTATGTGCAATAAAGGGTTAAAAGATAAACACTGCGTT
The DNA here is from genome assembly GCF_949357685.1 of Gobio gobio. Lineage (NCBI taxonomy): Eukaryota > Metazoa > Chordata > Actinopteri > Cypriniformes > Gobionidae > Gobio > Gobio gobio. The sequence continues at coordinate 51,616,669 of NC_137106.1, forward strand.
CTAAACCAAAAAACATCTGACTGCTTACCATTTAAAGCAGAAGTTGAAATGACTAAATTATAAATGATAATAAACAAAAACAAAAGCACGAGGTAGGCTGTGAGAAACACACATTCACTCATCTGAACACAGTAATTATATTGCATTAATACTCTAGTCTATTCCAACAGTAGCCCTGCTTTCATAAAATATGATCACTTGTGTTACATGTACAACTTTAAACCTTCACTTAATTTATCATATAAAATATTTTATTCAGAATGTATATTTTATTACGCATTCATGCATGGAAATGCGCTAATGTTGGAAATCCTTTCTAACATTTACAGATGTAAATTAAGCTCTGAGAAAAACACGTCTTAAAGCAGGGCTGTACGTTATCTTTATTTACTCATAGCACTGGTGCTACAGAGGTTGAACGTTTTGCAGCACAGGTCAGCACAATTGATACACACTGAATGCACACAGACAGGATTTGACTCTTACACTCTCCAAAAAAAGAGTACAAAATTGTACCTTTTGAGGTACAAGTGGCCGTCACTGGGGTGGTTCCCTTAAGGGTACATTTCTGTACCACTAAGTCAGGGGTCGGCAAATTCGTTCCTAGAGAGCTGATGTCCTGCAGAGTTTAGCTCCAACCCCACTAAACCACCACAGTATAAAACTCATGGCTCCCAGCATGCATTGCAGCATTAAGTATGTCACCATTGTTGAGATGCTGACTCTTGATATCTGTGTGCGTCTAAACTTTTCCCCATAGAATGTCTTTCAAAATCAGAATTCAGAACATCTGATCTGTGGCAAGAAAGTATTGTTGGTGAATATAATTTATTAACATTTTTAGTCAATGATGAGTTTAGTAAGACATTTTTCTTCATGTTAATTTTTGTTTACGGCTTCTTTTGATTTGAACAGATTATGTGTTTTGTTAACACAGTAACAAAAACCACAAACTCACATAAAAAGCCAATAGTCAAACTGCACAACTAAATAAAACACTGATCTCCATAATGGTAAACCTCTGTTAATTCTCAATAAGAGCTTCTATAGAGTCTTTCATGGTTTGAGCCAAACTCTGCAGGACAGCGGCTCTCTAGGACCGAACTTCTGCTCTAAGTGAGGAAAACAATGGTATAATTGTACCCTTAGGACCAATTGTGTACCTTTTAAAGGTACAGTTATACGTTTTGTTCCCCAAGGAACAAAATTGTACCTCCACTGTACCTTTTTTTTTGAGTGTGCGTTCTTCCCAAGAAGCACATGTGCTCCTACGGTGAAAATTTTAGGAGCTCATTAAAAAACTTTAGGGGCAGAATGAAAATGTAATAAATCCATATGAAATGTAATGTAAATGTCAAATAATGAGATTTTCTTTAATAAAGGGATACAAGGAGACGTTTAGAAGAAAAAATATTTAATTTAGAATAGAACAATTACACAAATAAAATGTATTTAACAACTATGTAACGATACACCCATGCCACGGTTTGGTTCATATCACGGTTTTGGAGCCACGGTTTGGTTTGGTTCTGTTTGCTGTGGGTCAGGGCACCAGCAATAATAACACTAGATTCACTTTTAACTTAATAATAACAACAACAATAATTTAACTTATTAACTTTATCTTTATTATCTTTTGTAACACGGTTCGTTGTTATGGAAAGAAGGAAGCGGGAACCGGCGAAAATGTATCCAACCTGGCTAAATGGGGAAACTGGCTCTCTTTGTCCTTCCACCATGCAGCCTGAGCGATCGCCCAAGTCACATAAGGAAGACAACAGTTACTGTATATTTAGTAAAAATACAGCTCTTATTAGTTGTTAAAAGTGTACTAATTACTATTTAATCTAATGTTTAGGAAGAAAAAATGTGTTTTGTGGCATAAGTGAGAGCTGGGCCGATTCGAACCATGGGTGGTGTATCGTGTTTTTTCAGTTCGGTTTGAATATTGTTACACCCCTTGTGTGTTTGTGTGTGTGTGTGTGTGTGTGTGTGTGCGTGCATGCTTTTTGTCTTACCTTTATAAAATGAATATGAATCGTGTTTGTGTTTTATAGTGTTGATCATTGTGGAGAGGTCAAAATTACAGCAGGACTACACAAATGTAGGTCTACACACACAATCATTTAGTGATTTGATGTTGATTTGTCTCCTTTAGTGAAATGTTTCTCTCTTCTTGTGTTCAGATGCCTGTGATCTCACACTGGATCCAAACACAGCACACACTCGCCTCATTCTGTCTGATGAGAACAGGAAGGTGACGCATGTGAGAAAGAAGCAGCCATATCCTGATCATCCAGAGAGATTTGGTGAGTGTCCTCAGGTTCTGTGTGGAGAGAGTCTGCCTGGACGCTGTTACTGGGAGGCTGAATGGAGCGGATATGGAGCTGTTGTATCAGTGACATATAAAGGAATCAACAGGAAAGGATGGACTGACTGTGTGTTTGGATCCAATGACATATCCTGGAGTCTGAACTGCTCTGATGACGGACTCACTGTCGGTTACAATAAGAACGAGACTGATATTCCTGCCGTCCCTTCATCCTCTAAGAGAGTAGGAGTGTATGTGGATGTGTCGGCCGGCAATCTGTCCTTCTACAGCGTCTCTGACGCACACACACTCACACACTTACACACATTCAGAACCACATTCACTGAACCCCTCTATGCTGGATTTAGGCTTTATGAGTGTAACTCTTCAGTGTCTCTGTGTGACATTAAACAGCCTCCTGTGAGAGACAACAGTGATACACACACAACCGGGTGAGTTAAATATACTGCTTGTTAGTGAAGGATTTTTCCAGACTGAGACTAATAGTTCTTCATACACCACACGATATGCTGATATTTTTCATCATATTCTGGCCGATAGCAGATGCTGATACCAATATAATTTTCCCTTTGTTTGGAAAGAACACCATGTCTCTCCTGTGCGGGGACTATAAACAAATTATTTTTAATTTGAGTTTGTTTTGAGTAAAATCTATTTTACCTCATTCGCATGAATCACGCCGCAGAATGTCTATTTGCGTCTTTGCATTGACTTAACATGTAAATCACTTGGGCGAAATGCTTCATTCGCGAATCTGGTGTGAACACACCATAAAAGGTTTGGGAACCACTGCAATAATGTATTAATGACTGTTGAATTTAACATTAACTGAGATTAATAAACACTTTGGTGTTTTTCATTGTTAGTTCATGCTAACTAATGTTGTTAAAGTCACCAGCCAACCGTTGAGAATTAATTATTCATGTATTATTAAAGCTACACTGTGTGATATTTTCCCCCATCTAGTGGTGAACTTGTATATGACCATCCAGTGAATATTTAGGGCCCAAGCCCTGAAAGGGCGCAGAGCCCTATTGTTCTTCCTCTGTTTCTTATTATTATTATTATTATTATTATTATTTTATCGACTTCTCGGGCACTTTTGGGGCCCTTACCATGCTCAAAAACTCTTGAAACTTTGCACACACATCGGAATCCGCGGCCATCAGAGCCGGGCTGAAGCTGGTACCCGGGCGTGGCAGGGGGACTCGACAGCGCCCCCTAAAGTGGTGTCTGAAAACTTGGTCTATATATCAAACACACTTGCACGTACATGTATGAAACTCGGTACACATATAGACCTCATCGGGCCAAACAACTTTCGTGCTCTAAGTTACGTGTCAGCCCAACAGGAAGTGAGCTAATATGGGTTGTTCTGAAAACACATGCTATGGAATTTAATACACTCCTCCGAGGCCATTGTTTCAATCAGTGCCAAACTCGGTCAGCATGAAGTCAAGACACAGAGGATGCTAAATTGCGAACGGATTTTTGATATCTTAAACGGTTTGGCCGTGGCGAAGCAACGAATTTATGGCGAGAAAAGGTAAACAGGAAGTGTGTAATAACTTGTGCAAACATTGACTGATTTGGATGAAACTTCAGCTGTGTGTTCGTTGTAAGAGGCCGATCACATGGATATGACTTTTGTGAGTCAAAGTTATAGCGCCACCAACTGGCAGCAGGAAGTGTGTCACTTTCAAAAATGCTTTGAATCACCATCTTATTTTCACCAGATTGACTTCAAACTTCATCAGTATAATGTGAAAACATGACAGATAGAGACATATGAATGAATTCCTGATATTTCAAATAATGCTGCCATGGCCACATGTCAAAGTTTAATAATGTTTTTGGCTGTTTGTGTGCCCTCCCCTGTATCACCAAAAGGTGGCAGTGTTGTATTATTTTTGAAACTCCCTTTCTCTCTCTCTCTGTGCTTCTTTATGTGATTTATGAGGACACAAATGTGTATGATGACATACACTGGTATTACAACGTAGTGGTTAATGTGGACATGAACTATGACACTATATCACTACTAATACAGGACTAATTTTCTAAATGACATTTGAGTTCCAATTCTTATCATCTGACAGCCGTGATTTCATGTACTCATTCAGACAGAACTCTATGGCGGCATTTTAATGCCAATAATAACCGAGCGCACAGCTGACGCTTTCGCGCGCAGTAAATCACTCCCGCGAGTTAATAACAGATCTAAGCGCGAGGAAACGGCAGCGCGCGAGCTCCTTTTAAACCCGCGCGCGCGCATGACATGTACTCTGCGCGCGAATCAAGCCCTTGCAAGCTCGGACACGACTCGCAGCACGCGCGTCGTCATTCGCCACACTCGCGCTCGATACTCTATTTTGCTCGCGCGAAAACTTTTTCTTTTTGTCAGTCGTGGGGCGGGACTTTACGTCTTTCATTGTAACCTGAAATTTCATTGGTTAATTCCGTTTTCCCGGGCCGGAAGTCCCAGAGATGTATCAAGATGGACAATCAAAGCGAGGTAAGTTCGTTAGTGATTGCTAATTTTACTATTTTATTTTAACGTTTTATATTTGTGTGTGCTTACTGTTACACAATACTACATAACTTTTTATTCAACATGCTTTGTAGTTGTTTAACTAGCTTGAAGCCAACCCCACGACTATAAACTTTTATATGGTTTCTATACGTAAAAATAAATATCTGAAACTTTTTTATTTATTTATTGCATATATTCTTTATCTTTAAGCTATAAAACGATGATAAACATCTTATTGCCAGTAATTTTAGTAGACAGTCTATCAGTAAGGCCTAATAATGCTTTTCATATACATTAGGCCGAGTTGCAGAATGCTGCCAGGCATGTTGTGTCCCTTTTACGGCAGGCTCTAAGTGGTGAGTCCCCTTCACCATCGCGGATGGCTAAGTTAACGTTAATTATGTTGTGAGGCATTTTATTGAATTAAACACTGCATCCTGGTTTAGATTTAAATGTAATAATTATCATTGGTCATAATAATATGCTTTGCGTAGCATAGTCAAAGAGGGCATAGGTTTTGTACACAGTTTTGAATCATTTCAACAGATGAAGGGCAGGTTCAGAGAGAGCAGGTCACAGCAGGCAGGAGCCAGCATACAGGGTCACAGCTACAGGGTCAGGCAACCCCTGGCAACAGGGTGCAGTCTGCAGCGAGGCCGCAGCGCACCCTTAGTGGTGTTGCATCAGGAAATTCAGTGGACCAGAGTATGGCCAGGTTTGGATCTCTCAGATAAGCCAATTTTAGAGTTACATAAGAAAGTACTGGTAGGAAGCATAACGTGCATATAGTGGCAGTCCTTAAGTAATGCATATAGGCCTACATTTCATCATAATGTCCTAAACATTTAGAAGTTACAACTTTTTGTAATAGATGGTTTGACTCTATTGGGATTGTGCTTCAAGACTAATTTAATACATGATTAACACATTATTTTTTTCTCTTAGAGCATTTCCTGGTCTTTTCAAAGCACGAAAAGGCTTTATCCCAAATCCTAAAAAAAGGCCTGCCAGGTCAACACCAATCCAGTTTTTCCTGCTGAATAAAAGTGTTGAACGGACCCCAAAAGCATATGATGAGTTAACACTTCTACAGGCTGGACTAGGACGGAGGACTGTTGCCATCCCAGAGGATGCTGATCACTCCGAGGTCTTGCACTTCAAGTTCTACATATAAAGTGACTCTTTTAAAATATGTTGGTGCTGTTGTTTTGTCTGAAGATGCACAGCAATAATGTAGTTTTCTAGAGCATTCTTTATAAAACCTGTTTTTTATAGCCCTGTCTGTGAAGAAAATGTATTCATTCAGCTTAATTAGGCTCACTATATATAATTTGTCTCACTATATTTAATAGTGTAATTTTCTTAATGAAGTTTGAGGTTTTTAATACCACCAGATATCTAAACTATTGCTGGAGGCATATTCAAAAATTGAATCATTGGAGGGAGCCTGGATGCTCTATAAAGCTGTTGGTAAGATAACTTGGTTGATTTTATTGTTTAATTGTGATTTCAACTTTAAACATCAGTACACTGGATTGTTCCATTGAGTAGCATCTCTGCTTCAAAACTATTTAAAAACTATTTAAAAATGTCTACTTTTGAAACTGTCTTAGTTTGTCTACCCTGGCTATGCAATGTTACAATGAAAGAGAATATTAAGTTCTAAAACATTTTTATTATTCAGATTTGTCTTTTGAAACAAATAAGTGTGTGTGTGTGTGTGTGTGTGTGTGTGTGTGTGTTTTTCAGGTGGATCTGGTCAGCGAAAGCTGAATGTGGTTGCTCCGGAAGCTGAAGGATACACAGGTTCCTACCTCATTAAAACGGCTGGAGGAAAGGGGTGTTTATACATAATGCCAATTCAAAACACTCTGGACATCTCCCCTTTACCTTACTCATCCAAAGAATTTGTAAAAATGCCGAAAGCTCGATGTGTCAAATGTCACACAGACATGCCTGTTCAGCTGTTGGCTGTGCACGTCCAGAAGTGTGAGACAGACATATGGATTAACAGCAGTGATAGTGAATCGGTGAAGTCCATTTAATTTTTTTTTTTAAATAATAGTTTCATTGTGTTCACAAGTCAAATTTACAATTGTCACAATTTACAATCAGCCTTTATTTGTCATAGGAGCCTAGAGATCTGATACCGCTGATGAGATCGCTGTCATCCGATACCATTTTTACAAAAGTGGATGAAAATAATGCTAACGTAGGTTGTTCAATGTCATAATGCATATACCACTTTAACTTCTGAAGAATATGTACTACCCTTTTATTAATTATTTATTTACATCAACACATCAGTGACTGTAAATCTGATACCATTTTAATTGGTAGAAGGCAATTATTTTGTTACCCTTATTAATACAACCACAGCTGACAATAATTATTTTTTTTTTTCATGTAAAAGGATCCTGAAGACCCTACTGATGAAGAAGTGGCATCTACTTCAACAGAAATGAATCGGTGTAGTGGCAATGTAAGTAGTAATTTAAACAATAGATAATTATGTAAACTATTAAGTTAATTCCTTAAATTTGATCATGTTTTATATTTGTTTTCATCCACAGTTAGGGAATGAGTTGGATTTACCATCAGCAGTTATGGATGCCATGGTAAGACCAATGCAGGACTACTTAGTATATTTTTATAGAAGGAAATTTTGTAATTTTAAAAAAGATATTGCATTTTATTTATTCATACAGATTCATTTTCAGATTAATTAAATAATACATTTAATGACTGTAATCAATTTTACTTACTAATGGTATAATATAGGGCTGCACGATTATGCCAAATCATAATTTTCAGTTATTCCTTTGAAATTGTAATTGAAATTATTTACAATTTACATTGAATTATGTTTAATGGCTTTATACAATTGTAACTGTACAGCAACTGCATGCCATATTCTTGTTGAAAAGCTTCAAATGTAAACTATACACTGGTTTGGTTTCTTCTTTTTGTATATGGTAACATGCTACAATAAGGTGTCATTTGTTCACATTAGTTAATGTATTAACAATATTGACATGAGCTAACAATGAGCAATACATTTAATACATGTGTTTTAATGTACAAGTAAATGCTGAAATTAACATGAACTAAAATGAATAAATGCTTTACTAGTATTGTTCATGCTTTTGGTCATATTAACTAATACAGTTTACTAATGATCCTTATTTTAAAGTGTTTCCATATCATGTTATTATTATTATTATTGTTGTTGTAGTTGTGCCTTTTTTACGTAATTGTGGTTTTGTATGTATTTAAAGTGTTTTTCTGCATTTGTTTGTAAGGTATCTTGTCCCGTGTGTTCTGCCATGTATTCTGAAGACTTTATTGAAGTACATGCAAGTACCTGTGGGGAAAGGTTATTATTTTTTCATGAAATTATTGTTTTAACCTACATTCCTTATTGTTAGTTGTTTGTGTGTGGTAGTAATTTTTATTTAGCTAAATTGAATTTCTTTCAGAGCTAATGATAGACCAAACCAAGATTTGGACATAACGGGACAAAAGCAAGACAAGCAAAAGAGGTGCAATTAAGTTACATTTTTAGTGCCTATTTTTACATGGACCAAAAGCTAAAAAAAAAATGCATCTCTCTGTTTTCTTTTTCTCAAGCCTTACAGATGCAATCAACACACTTAAAGAGGCAATAGACCCTTCAACCATTTTCAGTGTCTGTGTCACAAGGGAGGACATGTTCTCCCGAGGCATAACACAGTGGAAGCGGCAGAAGAAGTCCTCTCCGAAGAATCCCCTCAGAGTCACTTTCATTGGAGAGCCTGGGATAGATAGTGGTGCTCTAATGAAAGAATTCCTGACTGGTATGTTTTTGTCCTCAGATGTTGCCACACCATTGCATAAATTATGCAGTTTTATAAAATGTAATCCTCTTATTAACTAACTTCAGTGCATTTGTTTATTAGTACTGGCAATTTGCTTTTTTCACAGAAATGATGGCCGGAATTGAGGAAAAATTCTTTGAGGGTGGCAGCACTGGGAAAAATCTCAAGTATTCGATTACGGACTTTCAGAATGACAATTTCAGGTAGGTGTATTTTCATTACGGCTGGGTAAAAAAAATATTGATGTCTCAATTTAAATCGACCCAATCTCATTTTAACGAACTGATTCGCATATCCCAAGAATTGATCAGTCTATTTAGTGCTGATAAGTGAAATTCAAACAATAAATATGACTGTGACACATTTTAATGCAGTGACAATCACGCAATGTGCCTCACTTCAAGTGAAGCAGCAGCATGCAGTGCACTTGAAATATCATGTCTTCCTATATTTTTAATACCAGTTTCAGGCTACAGCGCAAAGTAATCATGAATGAATGCCAAAAGGTCTGTAAACGGATACAGAACAATTCATTGACCTTAATCCTGTCTCATGTAATTGCTCAATCAGTGCTTCAGCCATTCAAAGCTTCAAAGATGTCACAAATAGCTTGACAACAAGATGTCATGTTTGTCTCCCTCTCTCTCACACACACTTTCTCTCTCTCTCTCACACACAGACACAGACACAGACACACACACACACACACACACACACACACACACACACACACACACACACACACACACACACACACACACACACACACACACACACACACACACACACACACACACACACACACACACACACACTCTCTCTCACTCTCTCTCTCACACACACACACACACACACACACACACACACACACACAGACACACACACACACACACTCTCACTCTCTCTCTCTCTCTCTCTCTCTCTCTCACACTCACCACACACACACACTCACACTCTCTCTCTCTCTCTCTCTCTCTCTCTCTCTCTCTCTCTCTCTCTCTCTCTCTCTCTCTCTCTCTCTCTCTCTATATATATATATATATATATATATATATATATATATATATATATATATATATATATATATATATATATATATATATATATATATATATATATATATATATATATATATATATATATATAAATCAAATGTTAAGTCAAATCGAATTGTCGAATTGCAAGCTTGTGAGTGGAAATCAAATTGTGAAATGTGTGTCAATACCCAGCCTATAATCCTATGACAGTTTGTCAGTTAATGCCTTTCTTTGTCAAATGAACTTCTGTGTTGTATTTTAGGGTAGTTGGTGAAATAATGGCAGTGAGCATTACTCAGGATGGCCCTCCACCCAACTTTTTCATGGAGTGGATATACAATTGTATTTCCTCTGGGGAGATTAATAAAGATCAGCTGACAAAGGCTGACATAACAGATGCAGATCTGCTTGGTCTTATTGACAAGGTTTTCTAATTCAACTCAATTAAGATTTATATACAGTATACAAATGTATACTGTATGTCAGTGTTACTCAGTTTTAATTTCTTTAGATTGAGACCGCAGACACCACGGCCTTGCTTGACCTTTCTGAAAGAATCGTAGCATGTGGGTACACAGGACCCCTAACATGTGAACGAAAGGAAGACATTGTCAGGTAAAGTATGTGATTCTGTGATGTTTTGTACTTTCAATCTGGCTCTCTACTCCTTTCTCTGTTCACTTTTTTGTTACATTGTACTGTAAAGTTGCATCTCCAGCTTTTTAAAGTTTTTTTTGTCTACTGTCATGAGAAAAAAAATACATATATTTTGTGAAATTTTAAGTGTAATTTCCAAACCTGAAAAAAGTTTAGTCTTAAGTTTTAGTCGGTGTAAAATTATAAGAATAGTATTTAATCACCTAAGCCTGTAAAATTTAAAAATACTTTTTCAATCTGACAGAGATTCTAACCAATTTTGTATACTTGGCCTTTTATTTAACATTCTTCTTATTGTTTTTTTTTTATTTAAGAACGTCTATTAAACTTTATTAACATAAGTTAATTTACCTTAAAAATATATATATATAATTTGTTATTCTTCTATGTAGTGCTGTTGTCCTGCATTCCTCTGTGCGAATCCTCCCAATGCTGCAACAAATGTGCAGAGGACTGGAACTCTATGGCCTCCATGAAATGATAAAACAAGATCCACCTTTATTTCAGCCGTTATTTGTTCCTGGCCACTTTACAAAAGTAAGTATTGTTGCTTGCATTTTCTTGTCGTGGTGGCTTTTGAGCTGTGCATAATAAAATGTTTCTTTTATTTTGATTTGCAGCCTGATGCAGATTTTCTTATTATGGCCCTGTCACCCGTTTTAAGCGAGGTGGGTTCAGTGAAGAGGCAGAGGGAATCAATGATTCTGAATCACTTGCAGGATTTCATCCAAAGCCTTGAAGATGAAGGTAACATCATTACTCTTAATACTTAAATTGCATAAATTCTAACAACCTACTGGGCCATCTGACCAGTCAGGGCAGAGAGGTGGGATTTAGTGAGAGTTTGGATTGTGAAAGCATAGGAAGACTTGCAAATTGGGAAATTTTCTTCTGGAGAACAAAGAAAGGACACCAGTGATTCAATTAGTAATTGCTCTGATTTAATGTATGAATATTTGAATGTATGGCTAACTATTAAATATAAATTACAAAACAACTAATTGGTATTCTATCCTAAATTCGAAATTATGATCTAATGGAGTCATAAATTAAAATAAATCCAGTTATTGTCTGTCCAAGTTCAGGTATTGTTAATACAAGCAAGTTTGCAGACATAGATATGCGTTTTTTCTTTTCTTTTCTTTTTTTTTGCAGAAGAAGGGAGCAGCAGAGTTGAGGACGATGATCGGGTTGATGAAACTATCTGCACTAAAGGAGACAAGATCACAGTCAGCAGTTTCATGCAGTGGATTACTGGTCAGGGGCATGTTCCCATTACTTCTGCCCAAAGAGAGAAATTTAAAATACATGTTGAATTTGAACACAATTGTCAGCTTCGATATGGTCAGCATAGTTTATGCTTCCCTCTAGTTAATGCGTGTTCGTGTACTGTGACCTTGCCTACACAGCACCTAGCGACATACTCTGAGTTCCTTGGCATTATGAGGCAGGCTGTAAACAACAGCAAAGAATTTGGTCGTTCATGAAATAATATAGTGTTTACTCACTATACTGTGTACCCTTGTCGTTAGAGAATAGAGGTGCTGTAGCTTGAATTTAGTTGTTCATGAACTTGAATCATAGTCTAGTTCACTATACCGTTTACCCTCTGTAACTCTTATTGCATTATTAATGTTAAAATAATAGGGATGCAGTAGCTTTTGGATATTTGTCTTGTTTGATTTTGATACATGTTAATGACTTAAAAAACCTTAAAGGGTTAGTTCACACAAAAATGAAAATGATGTCATTAATTCCACACCCTCATGTCATTCGACACCAGTAAGACCTTCGTTCATCTTCAGACACAAATGAAGATATTTTAGTGTAAAGCTGATGCTGAGAAAGGCTTCAGATAGGCCTCCATTGGCATTCAGTACATTGACATTCACAAGACCCATTAAAGGCACTATAAACGTCATTACAAAGTCCATCTCACTACAGTGGCTCTACAATCATTTTAAGAAGCGACAAGAATATTTTTTGTGCGCAAAAAATATCAAAATAACGACTTTATTCAAAGTTATTCTGAGTCTCTGACGTGAACTCGCGACGCATGCGTGAGAATCTGACGCAGATCCAGCGTTCGGAGTCTGACACATGACCCAGAAGCGAGGAGATTTGCCGGATTTGCTCGGTGCTTCCTGAGTTCACGTCAGAGGTTCAGAATAAAGTTGAATAAAGTCGTTATTTTGATATTTTTTGCGCACAAAAACTATTCTCTTCGCTTCTTAAAATGATTGTAGAGCCACTGTAGTGAGATGGACTTTGTAACGATGTTTTTAGTGCCTTTAATGGGTCTTGTGAGTGTCAATGTACTGAATGCCAATGGAGGCCTATCTGAAGCCTTTCTCAGCATCAGCTTTACACTAAATTATCTTAATTTGTGTTCTGAAGATGAACGAAGGTCTTACGGGTGTCGAACGACATGAAGGTGAGTAATTAATGACATAATTTTCCTTTTTGGGTGAACTAACCCTAAAAGCAGCCAAGATTTCTGCCAATTGTAATGTACATCAATACAAAGTAAGCTTCAACGCAAAATAAATCAATTATGCTGTTCAGTCTTAATGCTTTTCATTTATTTATTTTTAATTCATATTTGTTGAAACAAACTCCCGACAAAGCAAGTACAGTTCTTTGACAGGGATATTAGGACCAGGTGAATTCAGCAGCTGTTCAAGAGCCCTCAACCCATCTGAACTCAAAGGGGATTCAAATTCTGGAACAACAACTCCGAAATCTTCACAGGCATCATAAGTAGCTGCTACGTCCCAGTCTAGATCTGGCTCTTCGATGTCCTGAAGGTATAGCAGTTTATTGGTTAGGAATCCACTTACATAAACAGCAGTGTGGTGACAGAATAACTAAGAGAAAATGGTCTGTACAGCAGAACACAAGATCCAGGGGGCGTGGTTGGTCCAACTCCTCCCACTTTACATATCCCTAAACCTACCGGTCTCCATCCTCTGGATCTAGATCCAACTCCTCCCACTTTATATAGGCCTTAAACTAACCATCTCCATCCCCTGGATCTTGTGTGTTCTGCAGTGAGGGACTACTGACTAAGACAGCGTCACCATACCTCATATCTCTCAGATAGGTCATTATTTGTGTGCATCATTCCAATCTGCCACAGTTGCTCAGGACTTCGATTGCCCTCTGAGGACAGTGGATGATGATTCCAGGCTTCTGAAAACATGTCCAAGTCTGCCTGAAGTCTTGGGAGAAAAGTGTAGTGCACACTGAAAAGGTCCTCAACCACAGATATGTCGAGCAATCCTTCTGCCTCCAGCGAGTGCAGCATGTCAGAGTACTTGTTGGTGACTATCATTCTGACATCACGCCAGAGGCGCTCAATCCTATTAGAAACAATAAAATCAATTTATGGTTAAATCAATGCAGTGACAAATTATTTTGCTCACGATTATTAATTAATAATTGGTTACTTAAGCGACTTTGAAAAGCTACCTACAGATTACAAAGATTACTTTTCAGTTTAGTACTTCACCTTTGATTATGGACACTTTTGCCGGATATGAAACTTCCTCGGTCAGTGCCTCTTGACAAAAACATGAATCTGGCTACTTGTACATTCTCCACTCCTTGGTCTCCCCTGACCCTGATTTATATTTTAAAAAAAAAATCAAATTGACAGACATAAAATTAATATTGCTTTATCTTTACTATACTTACCTTGATGGTAAGCCAAATTTTTGGATTGCTTCTGAGAAGAAGTGGTATGCTGTCGATGCATGGTTGTTATTTGCCGCATTCAAGTACATGACCTGTATATACAAAGGAACAAACAATAAGCAAGTATAGGTAGGAGGAAATGCAATGTACATTGGAATTGAATGCATTACAGACTAATTTTTAATAAACATTAATTACTTTTAATAGACATAATGACCGGACTGATCTTAACAGCAGATTACTAGTAGCACTGTAAATCAATGGTAAAATTTGTGTTTTTATAGAAACAGAGTGTAAACATACCTTCCTGGAATAACCATCCACACCACCAAATATTACGATGTTGTATCTATTTACAAGTTAAAAAAGATAAAGTATTATTTGAAAAATTATAAACTACTATTATAAATGGTAAAATATTAAATGGAGATATATATATATATATATATATATATATATATATCTCATTACATACCGTATCAATTTGTGATTTGTGTCGATGTGCACAAGAGAAAGGGGCCCTCGAACTGAGTATGTTCTTCTCACTACACATCCCAGGCTGGCCAATCTCGAAAGGATTCCTATTGAATCAACTCGGTGCATTGAGGCAGCTATTCTCTTCCACTGCACACGCAGACCTAAAGACAACAACCTCCCTCTGACCATTCTGTAACCAGCAGCAGGCATATCCTCCTTTATGGCTCTCATGACATTGTCCAACTCCTCATCAGTCATGCAGCTATACAATCCTGAGATGGAAAGGCCAAAATCATTCATCCTTCTAAAGATGGTTCTGGTGGAAACGCCCATCATTTTAGCAATGTAACGAACAGGAAGGTTTGTCTGCAGCATCTCTTCTAACTCTTCTCTTTCCATTGCAAACCTTGGACGTCCTCTCAGACCTACAGAGGAACCCACCACTGCATGTGGAGCTGTGGAATATGTAGGTTGTTTCACCAGATCAAACACTTCCTGCAGAGCCTCAATGATTTCGTTGGGTATTTCCACATGTCTTGACAGTGCTTGAAGGAGGTACAGCTGCTGGCGACACACAAACTCCAAGTAATCCTTGTCAAGGGGAGATCTCAAAAGGGCTCTCTCAAATTTGGAGAGAAGGTCCTCCAAAATATGCCTTTTCAGAATTTGCTGCAGAATAGAGCAACATTATGATCATTTATGCTGTGTACTGTAACTGTAACTGCAACCTTTCAACAGGTTAAAGTGCTGAAACCTTTTTATACTGTATTTAATCTGAAATATATTAACCACTCAAAACTGACAAAGAATGGTAACAAAAAGCTTACACAACAACAATTGCTTTCTGATATGAAAACGTGATTTATCTTTCACCCAAAGCCACATAAAGCAATTTTTAATTTGTAGTAAAATTTACAACTATTTAATGGACGCATTGCACATTTCTAAAAGTTCTCAGAACTGAAATAATTGTGGCTGGGTAAACATAGATACTGTAGCAGTGAACTATATATATATAAATTTAATGCAAACAGTCATAAATAAAGATATATAAAAATAATAACTATAAATAAAATATAATAACTCACTTGCATCTGGTCCGTAGAAGCCATGTCTAATCGTTTTGCAGCAGGCGTCCAATCACAACGTACTTCCGGGAAAACGGAATTAACCAATGAAATTTCAGGTTACAATGAAAGACGTAAAGTCCCGCCCCACGACTGACAAAAAGAAAAAGTTTTCGCGCGAGCAAAATAGAGTATCGAGCGCGAGTGTGGCGAATGACGACGCGCGTGCTGCGAGTCGTGTCCGAGCTTGCAAGGGCTTGATTCGCGCGCAGAGTACATGTCATGCGCGCGCGCGGGTTTAAAAGGAGCTCGCGCGCTGCCGTTTCCTCGCGCTTAGATCTGTTATTAACTCGCGGGAGTGATTTACTGCGCGCGAAAGCGTCAGCTGTGCGCTCGGTTATTATTGGCATTAAAATGCCGCCATACACACACCAGGCCCGTCGCGACAAGGCAGGCAAACCAAGCAATTGCTTGGGGCCCCGAGCTGGCCTGGGGCCCCAAGACAGCGACAGGTTAAGAATAAAATGAAACGACAAACTGTGTGAGCGCCCCATTGATAGTCAATGCAGTAAAGTGCAATGACACTGTTATCGGGATCCCCCTTAAGGGGCCCCTCTCAGTAGTCGCTGACAGCAGCCAGCCAACCACACGATCTCTGCTGCGGCAAAATACAAAACAACCTCAGATTTGAAGCGGAATTTTATGCTTCAGGAAGCCAGAAAAGAAAATAGAGAAAGGAAGAGGAGGATAAGAAAAAAACAAGATAGAGGTATGTGATAAATTACACTGGATAAAATAGCTCTACTTGTCTTGTACAAAAATGGTGTAAGTTTGCAGCAGGTAGGCTAGCAAAAATATGTTTATGTTAGCTATCGCTACCTGCCTGACGGCAAATGCTGCTTGTAATGAACAGTTAGTGCAACTTTTTTTTTTCGAACAGACGAAATTACATGAGATTGCTATAGCTTTGTAATATGTTTTGATGAAAGTGGCATAGCATGCTATACTAACTATTATTTATGCTATGCATAAATAACCTGGAATAGTTAATATAGCATGCTATATTAACAATTATTATAAACATTATTTAACCAGAAAGAGGCAGAGGAACATTATTTTTTTCATAGCTTATCTTAGTGTGCTAGTGTCGGGATATATACGGTAGTGACAGTTTGCAAATATGACATTATTTTTATAAGTTACCAATGGATCTTGAACAATTACTTTATTCTGTGGCAATTTTTACACTGTTAAATTTTGAAGTACAGTATCAGGACAACCCACATGTTTTACTGGTACTGTTTATTAACTATTTATCAAGGTATTATAGTCATCTGTTGCAACTTTATAATAACCATCTAGATAATGTTTATAGACAGTTTACAAACCAACTAGTAACCCTTAAGTATTCCCAAAGTGTTAGGAATATCTGGTCGGTCTATCTATGTAATGTTTATAGATGTTTTAAAAATGGTTAAAGGTTTACAATTTTTTTTTTAATGATACGGTGGTGTTTTTTGCAAATGTTTTCAAATTTTATGGACAGTATATGCAACAACAGTATTTGCACTGTCTCTATGTCCATTTTGCTTGGGGCCCCCAAATTTCTTCAAACGGCCCTGTGTGTGTGTGTGTGTGTGATATGTAGGTTTAGGGGTAGTGTAGGGGGATAGAATGTACAGTTTGTACAGTATAAAAACCATTAAGTCTATGGAATGCCCTCTGCCTGTCTTTCCCCTTCCCCCTCACTCTCACGCTGTGAGTTTGTTTGTGTGCCTTTCTCTCAGTCCTTCCCCTCCCCCTCACTCTCACTCTATCACTGTGTGTGTGTGTGTGTGTGTGTGTGTGTGTGTGTGTGTGTGTGTGTGTGTGTGTGTGTGTGTGTGTGTGTGTGTGTGTGTGTCTTTCTCTCTTGATGATGATAATTTAACCCTTTTTATATAGGCTATCACAAATAACTTTCACTTGAAATAAAAACGTCATGTGATGTGTTTGCCAAGATCACGGATGATGCATATGTCTTTAAATTAATTATTTACTGATATAATATAAATGTATTAAAACATAAATTTCACATGATTTTATAAAAGTGTCTATTTATAATAAACTTCTATAAAATGTAGACACGCATCTTACTCTTACCTAACACTGATATTAAAATCATCTTTGCTGTTTCTGTGATTTGGTTCCATTTATTAATTTTGTAATTTATTTTTTATATTGGACCACACATATTGATTTCAAATATATTCAAAATAATTTTTTCAGAGAGTGAAATAAAAAAAACTTTCTCCCACCATTTAGATTATATTTCTTTTTGTTGTTAAAATCTTGTGAATCTTGTTCAATGTGCAGATTGCCTCTCTCTCAGTCCTTCCCCTCCCCCCTCACTCTCAGGCTCACCCTGTGTGTGTGTTTGAGTGTGTGTGCGTGCACGTGTGTGTGTGGTGTGTGTGTGTGTGGGGGGGGGGGGGAGGGGGGGTGTCTCTCTCACCCTGTGAGTTTGTGTGTGTGCCTTTCTCTCTGGGAATGATAATTTAACCCTTTCGTATCATAGACTATCACAAAAAACTATCACTTTAGTGTGAATTAGTAAAAAAGAACTACAAACACCTTGAATTAAATAATGGCCTTCTGGACTTACAAAATTTTGAGCAGGAAAATATAACTTTTATCTATTTTATCCAATGACATTTAAATTAATCTAGATTTAAATTACATCATGGGTGTGGCTTGTGGTGATAGTGGCACCAGTTGCTGCGGTAAATGTGGCATATTCGAGCGATTCTAAAATATTCTCCTGTTTAAATGCATATTGCCTGCCGTGCACAGTTAAGCTGATGCCACCGGCGTGGTGGTGCCACCGGCTTGGGCCCGTCATCGCTGCTCGCAGCTTTAATAGTTTCTGTTCCTCTCAATTCCGATTTCGTTTTAACTCCTACGGTGGCCGATTTAGTCCAAGATTAACATGGCTTCCAGTTCGACCTCGTCCACATTGGACACGGTGCCATCGAGTGTTAAAACGCCAAAGGCCAAGCTTGAATTTACGGGTATGTCCCTCTTTGGCTAATGTACTTTCAAGATAGAGGGGCAACATGGCGACCCGCATTCAAACCCTCACCCGTATTTATTTTCAATGGCATATTATAAACTTACGAGAATACTTTATTACTTGAAAGAAGTAAATATACATTAATGAGCACATATATTTTTGAAAGAACTAAGTGTTTTTAGCTAAGAATAAACTAAAAAAGTTACACAGTGTAGCTTCAATTCATTAATTTTGTACTCTGTTTGTGCATAAAACCATCTCTCTCTTTCATTCTGCCTTCTTCTGGTTCTTCACAGGTTCTCTGAGCCCAAACCTTCTGGGCTCAATATTCACCCGCTGCTGAACTGTCAGTCTTGCGTCCATATCGCTGATTCTGATCAGTGGGTTCAGATTGAGCCGTCGGCCTGTACAGATGAAGAAGGGTCAAAGTTCAGGGTCAGCACTGACCCAGGCCGTTACGAGTGTGTCAGGACCAGAATGCGATGGGTCTGTGACTGTGGCGTCACCCTTCAGTATCGTACCATAGACGGACACTTCCTCAACGCAGAGCTGGAGAAGCTGCAGTGCAACCGAGTCGCTCCAGTGATGGACGTGATGGTGATCTCAGGGAAACTGGAGGAAGTTCATCTGCCCCATTACGCCTGTTTAGGAGAGTCTGACCCCTCTCTCAAAGATGCTGTGAAACTCCTCACCGTAAAAGACGAGGGAATAACCACAGAACCTGTGCAGTTGAGCCGATTCCATGCGAAGATTGTTCAACCATCCTTCTCTCTTATAACATTAATTATAAGTTGGATAATGCGAGTGGACGAACACTGCGATCTTCTTCTCTACATGCCTTCTAAAGCGCCTCTCATTCTACATGTCTACATTTTTCCAGTTGATGATTGTGCAAAAGAAAAAGTTGAGAAGAGTGAAAAATCAAGTTACCCAATCAAGCATCCCAGACCTGACCGGCCCTTTCGGATGAAAACGCCACACACTCTTAATGTTCCTGGTGCCTTGACTATCCATCCCATAGAAGGGATCACACTCAGAAGAGAAACTCTCCCAAACTACTTCAAGGTCAATACACGTCTGGAGAATGATCTTCAAATGACTCTTACCAGAAAGGAGGATGAGGAGGAGGTCTGGACTGCAACCATTTTGAACAATGAACTTGATCAGATTCATCCTAAGAGAGACGAGCCGTGTCTGAAAAGTGAGGCAGGTAAAGCAAGATATTTCGATAACCATTGGCTAGATCTCATTCAGGGGGTTTGAAATGTCCAGATCATTGCAGATAAACTGTGTCAGCAGGAACTAATTCACGAGGAACAATATTCAGAAATCCGTCAGGAGAGCATGTGAAAGATCGGTGACATTATACGCAAACACACAGATGCTGTGAAAGATAAATTCATCTAAAAATGTTTTAATGTTCAATTGTACATGTAAAACAATCCACATTATGTTTCAACCCGTTCTCACTCCCAAGGCATCAAAATCCGAAGCATAGTCAAGTGCCTTCCGCGTCACAATGAAGATGCTAAAGGCACCCCTAGGCATTAATATATCGACACGCAGGTGCTCCATTGAGTTCAGTTGTTTACCCAATGCGTCAGATCAAGACGCATTTTATTCTTTGCATTTTTAAAAGCAGACATGATTTTATTAATATTTTATTAATATTTAAAGGCTACTTTTATATTTTGGGGCAACTAACCCAACTCCTACCCTAAACCTACCCACTTCTAAACAATATAAAACACGTAACAGGCAAATACAAGTACAGTCACATGTATTTATTGCAAAAGCAGTATAAAACTATTAACTCATGTTGCACTCCAAGTCTTCTGAAGTCATACGATGTCTTCATGTGAAGAACAGAGTTGATCTTAAAGAGCACCTATCATGGAATTTTGAAATGTACCTTTCATGTAGTGTGTAACATAGATCTAAGTGAACAAAAACATCCTGCAAAGTTTGAAATATGACAGTACACCGTATATATAGTTATTTTCTTTCAAAAGTAAGAGTCGACTCTGAGTCATTTTTAAGAATCGTTAGAAGACCGAAGCTTTTTCTCTGACTAGATGACGTCAACTTGTCAAGTTATTTGAATACGATACGCCCACTTATTGCGCTCCAAGACGCCCGTGAAAACTAGAAAACATCATGGCGACGAGACGCTGTGTTCTGAAGTGCCACTCAAAAGCAAACTTTTTTCATCTGCCCAAGGATGAGCATTTGAAGACTAAGTGGCTTGAAGACAAACCATACATTGTCGCGATTGTGTGTTTATTTAATCGTCAAATGTCTCTATTTGCATGTTTCGCGATCTCAGGAAGCTTTTATTATGGACTTCTATTATGGCACATGGTTCTTCTTCGTCTGTCTGTACCATATATGGACTACATGTGCCTCCGGCTGCCAGTATGAATTGAAAACAACACATAAGAGACTCAATCGCTCATGATTAGGCTACATCTGCGCATTTTGAGGAAGTATTGAATAAAAAATACTCCTCTGTTTAGAAATTTGACACAGACATATGAGAATCTATCAATATTTCTCCTATTTTTGAAATTGAATGTGTTCACAATCTTCAGCGGATGGAGACCCTGATCGCTTTTGGGGATTTCCTTCACACAAATCAATCGCTTGGCCTCGAAACACTTGGAATATTTGTACTTTTTGAATAAATTGTGCATGCATTCATAGCTGCCTGTTATATCTGTGTTTATATTATATAACACACAAATGGGTAGATTTAGGGATGGGGTTGGGTTGGGTTACACGTTAAAACGTGTCTTAATAGCGTAAATAAAATAAATGTAAGTAAAATTATGCTGGCTGATTAAATTGAGAATCACACTCCAACATGTCATAATGGCAAAATCATAACGCAATATATAAGGTTACTAGGTAAACTAGTAACCAACCGTAAATAAAACCCCATCGGCGGAAACAGCAGATTAGTCACGTGGGTTTAATGTTACGTCAGAATTCTGCAAATGTGTTCCCATCTCCCATTATTCGCATTATCTCTTTTTCGCTAAAAGTCAGCGAAAAGTTCAGTTTGCAAATGAAGGGATTTTTTCCCTCGAAATTTGCCGTGTCCATCACTCGTTTCATAAACATTTTCAAAATGCGCATAAAAACGGGGTGATGGAAACAGCTATTGACATACATGTACATACCCCTAAGACTAATATTTATGCGTTGAACTGTACTTTTAAAGTGAAATTGCTTTTAAGGCTTATTCCACGTGCAGTCCACTGTACATATTACACCAGTGTTTCCCAACCCTGTTCCTGGAGGCACACCAACACTACACACTTTGGGTGTGTCTCTTAAGCAAGGAACACACCAAACCGACGCCGACCAACTAGTAGCGATGAAAGCAGATTGCATCGACATCCGATGGCCAAGTAGCACGTCTGTTCTGCGCCTGCGTAAAAGTAAATAGCTTTCCGTACCAGCTGGTGGCAGTATCTAGGCTTTAAGCCCGGTACAGACTGTGTGATTTTAGCAATCCTATAAGATCATTATGCTGCGTTCACACCAAACGTGAATAGAGCGTCAAAATCGTGTCTAGTTTGACGCTTGAACATTTTGAATCCATTTTGAATCCAAATTGGACACGTGTATTAATCAAGCGTTTGAAGCGAAATAGATGCATGTTCAAGGCGCTCCAGGAGAAATATGTCACAAATCACCGCTCTGCCTCTTTTCATTTTCATTAAAAATATATATTAAACATTAATAGCCACACAAATGTGGTCCAGGCGACGCCTACATTATCTCCACTGCATGTGTATTTAAATATCCTAAAAAATAAAGTTATGAAACTTCTCTTTGCCCTCAGTCAAAACTATTTGGCAGACAACAAATGATGATTCATGAGAGCAAAGATCTGCCGTTAGATCAGCACAAGATGAATTATATCTGATGTTTAACCACTACAGGACATCAGAGCAGCGGCAGACGGCAGAAGGACTGGCCGAGGAAAGGCTGCTCTCACCGGGTTAATGAGCGCTGAGCACCGCTGATCCACTGGAGCTCACACACACACACACACACACACACCAGATTATTTTTTAAATAGGTGCTCTCTTTATAAATAAACCACAGATTTGAGCTTTAAACAACTACATTCTCACCTGAAATATCTTCCTCATCACGTCACTTAACCATGTGACAGCAGCTAGCAGGCTCCTGATTGGTTAACACGGCGCGAATTGACGCCAAAGTAAAAAAATTTAAACTCCGCTTCAAATGCGTGAATGCACAAAAAGCACCACGCGAACGAGGCGGAATCGCAGGACCTCCAGACGCGCGTCAACGCGCCTTTCCATTGACTTAACATTGAAATCACTCGCTCCTGATGCTCTATTCACGTTTGGTGTAAACGCAGCATTATAAATCACACTGTGCGACATGAACCATTAAACTTGCATGTAGACTGTACAATGATGACACCTATTGACTCTGAGGCTACGATGCACGTTTCTATAGAAGAATAAAATGTCATCAGTGTGTGCTAGTGATAAACAGGAAGACCACGATGAATCACACTTAGACAGCTGTAGTTTTTATGTCGTGTTGCTTTTATGTTTTTTGTGTTTTTTTATTGGCTGGTCAGTAGACGTAGGTCGTAGCAGAAGACACACTGTGTGGTGTTCATGCTGAATTTCTGACACTGTCAGAAAATGATCGTAGGCTATCTTTGGTCTCAAGACCGTGACAACGTCTGGGACAGCCGAAAATTGTACAGTGTGTCCTAGGCAAATTAGACAAGTACATGATATGAACAACTGCAGCGTTAAACATAGTTGCATACACAATCATGAAAATGAACACATACTGCGTTCAGAAAAGGCCCACTCAAGAGAATACATACACTGTTGAAGCCGCTGATCAGTTCGATGTTGTCGTGCTGTAGCTTGGATGATTGGTTACAAAAAACTTTTAGAGCAAACACAAGGATGGTTATAAAGAGAATTGTCATTGCTATTAAAGCTCTAATGTCATGACATCTCTGTAAGAAGCTTAAATATGTGTGTGTTTGTCTTTATTTCAGTGCAGATGAGCAGTGACACTGGAGTCAGTGTTGGAGTCAGTGCTGGCACAGGTGCAAGAGTAAATGCTCCAGTACTCTCTAGAAACACTTTCACAGGCACAGTAAACTTCAACTACAGCTAAACCCTGCAGTACACAATACGGCAACTAGGATCAATGAAGGTACTGTAATATGTTGAGGTTTAAATACAAATGTGATGATTTAAAGCAGGGGTTCTCAAAAGCTTAAATAGGTTCCAATGGGGACATTTTTGTCCAAAAGTATGTTGTGTACCTAGTAAGGATGCCACAATTCTCAATATAATATTGAACCGTTCGGTACGGCATTCACTTGTGAATTGCGTTTTTTTTTCGGTTTTGCATTTCATTAATTATTTTTCTACAAATTCTATAATTTGCCTCCATCCCAATATACTGAACAACGCGACATACATTCACTTCACACGTTAGTGGTGGAGTTATACTCACGCAACACTAGAGTTATTCACAATCACGAAAGTTCATTATTTGCATGCGTTTTAAAGCCTTGCTGGTTAAACATTTAATTTGTGTGCTTATGCGCGGTTTTCCGAGCAAGCGCACTAAACGCCTGTCAAACACGTGATTACTGGACGTCTTACTAGTCGTTACTAAGTAGCAGTGTTGGGGGTAATGCATTACAAGTAACTTGAATTATGTAATCAGATTACTTTTTTCAGGTAACTAGTAAAGTAACGCATTACTTTTAAATTGACAACAACATATCAAAATAGAGTTACTTTTTCAAATAAGTAACGCAAGTTACTTATGTTGAGTGAAATTGCGAGTAAATAGCGAGGCGTTGTGTTTGTGTGAGTGTGTGTCAGTGTGTATTGACCAATGTACTTTCTGCTGACCTTCGATGTTTCAGTTAAACCTTAGGCAAAAATAACTTTATTTTTTATTTTATTTTTATTGGTGAAGTGTTAAACTTTCTTCTCCTGCGTCCAATTCTACTCTAATCCAGAATGGAAGCACAGCTGAGAGGTTTGTTTGAGCGGCGCCCTCTACTGAACAGGCGTGAATTTGCATTTCCTTCCGCCTTATTATTCCAATTTTGATGTGAAAGGGTCTTTACATTTCCCCAAAAATCAAACTGCCCAGGCGAGAAAAAATTATGCAAAAGTAATGTAACGCATTACTTTTCTTAAAAAGTAACTAAGTACCACAATTAGTTACCTTTTAAGGGAGTAATGCAATATTGTAATGCATTACTTTTCAAAGTAACTTTCCCCAACACTGCTAAGTAGTCGTCTTACTGCGCTAATACTGTCAAATACACACAAGTTTAACATAAACACAGTCGGTTATGTCTAAAGTGAAAGTAAAAAACGGTGTGTGTGTGTATATTAGATGTTTGCAGGTCTTTAATTGACAGCGGCGCAGCCTATAGTGAACACGCTGTCCTTAAAGGGACAGTTCACCTCTAAAATTATGTCATTATTTACTCACTCGAATATTGTTCCAAACCTGTATTCATTTCTCAATGAAAAAATTTTCATTTTTGAGTGAACTATCCCTTTAATTTTAATACAACAACAAAAGACAAAGAGAAAATCACTCACTGCTCTTGACTGTAAAACTAATACAGCAGCTTTAATAAGAATCAATGTATATTTTATAGTGAATTCTATGTAGTGTTTTATTTTTACATTTATTCATTCAATTTTATACTTAAATGCTGCTGTACAGCTCTGAGCTGACACTGTAAATCTATATATATATTTATTATTTTATATTATACAATACACTAGGAATATGTACAAGGGTTTTTTTTAAAGTAAAGTTTTAGGTTTAAGTAAGGTTTTTCAATTTCTTTTAAGTAAAATAAAGAAAGAGTATTGCAATAAAAAATAGTCTTTTTTCTCCTTAACCTCTTGCTGTTCCTGTCGCCTAAGAATAGAATAACAAAAAACTGATGTGACAAGCCATCAGAACCGAACCGAACCGAAAACCGTGGTTAAAAACCGAGGTATGTATTGAACCGTGGACTAACTGTATTGTTGCATAACTAGTGCAAAATAGTTTTTTTAAAGGAAATGGGGGTGAAGTATTAAAATTCCTATAAAAACACTCGCCTGTGGCGAATTTTACGCAGTTAGCAAAGTTATAAAAAAAACCTTAAATAAAATATTTGCCTTGTAAAGTGTTACTCTCCGTTCTGCCTGCAATTACAGGCGGGCTTGTACACTTTTATGTTTCCCAACTCTGTATGTTCTCTAATAATAAACAGATTGTATGATTTTGTTTATTGATTTGCTGCTTGTGATTCCATACATGTTGTACCACGTCACCATACTGTATGTTACTATTATGGTGGTGGGATGGACGTTGATTCATATAAGTGGCCAAAACGAAGTCAAAGTCATTCCTGCGCCCCGGCTGCTATCAGTGGCTATCAGTCTCTGTTTCTAGCTCTAAAATGACTATTTGGAATTAGCAACGGAGGCTTGGGTTTAGATTAGGGCTGTTAACGCATGCGATTAATTTAAAGTCCTAAGCGCGTTAAAATAATTTAACGCAAATAAATTACAGAAGTACGTGAAGCTGCATCATTAACGTAATTTTCATCACGCATTAGATGATGTTAGAAGTAGAGATGCACCGATTGCAATTTTCTTGGCCGATTCCGATTTCCGATTTTTTGTTAATGAGATCGGCCGATAGCGATTTTTGCAGATTCCGATTTTCTTTCTAAGAACTATAATTGACAGCATATACAAACAAAAATCCACTTTTTCTTCAAAGCTAATTATTTTTTTTTATTATAAAATAAATTATTAAACATTACAACAGGATCTTCTCGCACTTGAACAACTCACAAAAAATAAGTGTTCTGTGCCTGGAAAGAAGTAGAAATAACAAATAACTGAAAATCAGTTGCTTATGAAAGAAAACATTATAAATTGACCTTTTTCTCTTTTTTACTTGTCTTACAAAAGACAAAAGATCCTATGAATGAACAAACCTGAAGTGTACAATACTCCTCCAAATAATAGTTCAGTAATTGGATAATAAATGTTGCCAGCTAGGGATGTCATGGTACAAAAATTCCAGTAGTCGGTACCAATACCATAAAAATGTTACAGTACTCGGTACCAATTTCAGTACCACAGCTAAATGATTTATATATATATATATATATTATTTATTTAACCATTTAATTTTTTTTTATTAAATGTATTATTTATGATGATAATCATTATAAGTAAATAATACATAAACATTTAAAGGCTGTATGCTGTTTAAAAGTAAACATTGTTTATAAAAAAAGATCAAGTGAAAAATAATGAACCATCTAGGCATAATTATTATTATTAGTAGAGACGTATTATTATTACATAGAGGTGCTAAATCTACTGTAGGCTACAACAGTAGCCCAATATATTCTGTCAATTTAATTTTTATTTTGACGGGTTGACGTTGCCCTTGAGTGTCTGTGTTCATGATATGACCGTTTTCTCAAATGAAACAGTAAATTCTCATGAAGTGGCGGTTTATGCGTTCGGCTGGTCATCCAGCGCCATGAAGTCCATAATTTCTATGTAATTGCTTTGGTCTTTTCGCTGCTTATACCAAGGAAAGATAGGAGAGGCTGCAGACCTATGGCTGGCTCTGAGCTCTGGCCAGCTTTAGCCGTTTTACCTTTACTAATGTTACCTTCTTCAAACTGGGAAGTTCCACGGGGTGATTGAGTTTTAAGTGTCTAATTAGGTTTGTCATGTTGTGCGCTTTCCTGGTGGTTCCCCCGCGGTTTACTTTAACCATTCAAGTTTTACAAATGGCATAATTAGTGTCTTCTTCGCTCACAGTAAAAAACGTCCATGCCAACGACATGTTTGCATGCGGCTGTGAGCCGATCGCCGATCATGCAGAAAATCGTCCAATTCCGATCCCTGGCCGATCAATCGGTGCTTCTCTAGTTAGACGAGATTATCACAATCACACTGAGCATCTACAGCACCTGTAACCCTGGTAGGAGGACATTTCCATTCTAACTCTTTAACTCAATTCTGCTTCTGTTTGTGATCAGGCCATTTAAACCCTGGGAAAGTGTTCAGTGATCCAGGAATCGAATTCATTCAAACAGGTTCAAAAAAGGTTTCTTTACTTTTAATGAATATGATTGTGTGTTGAGCACCTATGACTTTACTTTCAGTAGTTTGTGTGTTAGCTTGTTGAAGAGATACAGCTGCTCGTCTGCGGCGATGCATGCTTTAGTAGCGCCGTCATATCTGGCTATAACATGTCATATAGCCCATAACGCTCTCACACGTAAACATTTTTTAGCATTGTTGCGAGGAGTAAAATTTACATATGTGGTTTCAACAACCAGAAGCATTTAGACTTTAGCTTTCACTATAATGCGACTCAGACCACCTCATGATGGGGCTTTTAGTGTTTTGTGTATTTGTTCTAAACGCTCCTGTCGTCTTCTGTGCCCAGACTTGAGTTTTGTTTGATACATTCAAGAACCGTGTTTTCTTTGAGCAGGTAAAGGTTCAGTTCATATAACTGACAAAATTATATACATGAGGATGCAGTGCAACGTCAATGTATTGCGATGCATCGTGATATTGAACCGAATCGATGGCATGATAATCGTAATCAAACCGAAGCGTGAGACCAGTGTAGGTTCACTCCCTTGCAAACAAGAGCGTTTTAAGGACAAATCCTGACAAATCGTCTGAACAATGTCTTGCCGTGGGAACTGTAATAAGTGGAATAATTGACTCCGGTTCGTTGAACTATTATAAAATAATGCACACCCGAGGTGTAACGGCATTTCAGTCTAAACACAGTTGATAGTTTTAAAACCAGTATTGTGAGATCTCTTACTCTTTGACATGTTATCGCGCTTCCTCTTTCTCAAAGGCTCAACCACAGAGGACATGAAACTGAAACTGAAAGCCATCATCCGTCACATGAGGAAATCCAGGAGCCTGTACATCACGTGCCACATCCCAGTCATCTGCTGGATCTCTCCCACTGTTCTTCAGCCTCTGCTGGCTCGAGAGAGTAATGACAAAACACCCACAACTCCCACAGAGACGTCACCTGATCAAAGAAGAGTTTAATATTCACCATTTTCTTTAGTTATGTTATTGATCTGTGTGTGTGGATTGATTGTTCGGTATGTTGTTTTGGTGTTGGTATTTTCTTTTGTTTTCTTGCAGTCAGCCATTTTCTGATTGGTATTCTTTGCAGTCAGGTATTTTTTGATATGTATACAGTGGGCAAAAAAGTATTTAGTCAGCCACCAATTGTGCAAGTTCTCCCACTTAAAAAGATGAGAGAGGCCTGTGATTTTCATCATAGGTACACTTCAACTATGAGAGACAGAATGAGAAAAATATCCAGAAAATCTGATTTTTACATAATTTATTTGCAAATTATGGTGGAAAATAAGTATTTGGTCACCTACAAAAAAGCAAGATGTCTGGCTCTCACAGACCTGTAACATCTTCTTTAAGAGGCTCCTCTGTCCTCCACTCGTTACCTGTATTAATGGCCCCTGTTTGAACTGGTTATCAGTATAAAAGACACCTGTCCACAACCTCAAACAGTCAGACTCCAAACTGCACTATGGCCAAGACCAAAGAGCTGTCAAAGGACACCTGAAACAAAATTGTAGACCTGCACCAGGCTGGGAAGACTGAATCTGCAATAGGTAAGCAGCTTGGTGTGAAGAAATCAACTGTGGGAGTAATTATTCGAAAATGGAAGACATACAAGACCACTGATAATCTCCCTCGATCTGGGGCTCCACGCAAGATCTCACCCTGTGGGGCAAAATGATCACAAGAACAGTGAGCGGGGGGACCTAGCGAATGACCTGCAGAGAGCTGGGACCAAAGTAACACAGGCTACCATCAGTAACACACTACGCCAACAGGGACTCAAATCCTGCAGTGCCAGACGTGTCCCCCTGCTTAAGCCAGGACATGTCCAGGCACGTCTGAAGCGACAGCCCCAAAACATCACTGCTCTAGAGGAGATCTGCATGGAGGAATGGGCCAAACTACCAGCAACAGTGTGGAAAAACCTTGTGGAGACTTTTGACCTCTGTCATTGCCAACAAAGGGTATATAACAGAGTATTGAAATTAACTTTTGTTATTGACCAAATATATTTTCCACCATAATTTGCAAATAAATTCTTTAAAAATCAGTCAATGTGATTTTCTGGGGAAAAAAATGTCTCATTCTGTCTCTCATAGTTGAAGTGTACCTATGATGAAAATTACAGGCCTCTCTCATCTTTTTAAGTGGGAGAACTTGCACAATTGGTGGCTGACTAAATACTTTTTTGCCCCACTGTATGTTTATCGTTTTCAGTTAATTGATGTTTTCACTTTTATTCTAGCTATGTGATTTGTTTGTTGCCCTTTTTTGTCATAATCATGTGATCTAGGTTTGTAAAGACCTAGTAAAGAGATGAGTTTTTAGTTGAGTTGATAGGAAGACTGTTCCAGAGTTTAGGTGCTAAATAGGAAAAGGATCGACCGCCTGCAGTTGATTTCGATATTCTCGGTATTATCAACTGGCCAGAGTTTTGAGACTGCAGTAGACGTGATGGAGTATAATGTGTTAAGAGCTCGCTCAAGTACTGGAGCTAAACCATTTAGTGCTTTGTAAGTAATTAGCAAGATTTTAAAATGTATGCGATGTTTAATAGGGAGCCAGTGCAGTGTTGACAGAACTGGGCTAATATGGTCATACTTCCTGGTTCTATTAAGAACTCGAACTGCTGTGTTTTGGACCAGCTGGAGTTTGTTTATTAAGCGAGCAGGGCAACCACCCAGAAGAGTATTACAATAACTTTACATGGTTTGTGTGTATATAAGGGCTTCATTGCCCTTATATACACACAAACCATGTACAATTATTGTAATGCTCTACTGGGTGGTTGCCCTGCTCGCTTAATAAACAAACTCATGTCTTCATTGTCTGATGATGAGCCATTAGGCTCAAACGTCACCTGTGGTGAGAACATAACATAAATATATTTCTATTTCAGGAGTTGTGGTTTGCCAACTACTATAGTATTTATACTCTAAAGGATAGTTGTGGCGAATATAATCCAGCTCTCTTTTTATGTGCTTATATTCCTCTGCAAACACACAAAGTTTTGGTTTTCTTTATCTAATAAAAGCTCCTTTTTGTAAACTTTTTGTTGTCATAATTTAACATTAGGATATATTTGGGATATTTCACTATATGGAAATAAACTGAATGGTAGACATTTTGAATAATGTGCTGTAAAGTGAGACTGTCATGGGATAATGCACCAAAAAAATTATATTTTATTGATTTATTTTAAATTCAGATTCCCCAGTGACATCATACTTTACCCCTAATGTTGGGTAAGTTGTGCCACTTCTATATCACTAGCACTATTTCTGTGTTCTTGTGATCCTTTCCTTTATTTGTCATGGTAGAAGACAGCTGAAATATGATTTGTTGTATAATAATGCTGAAGCACGGTTCCAGCCCCTGACCAGCGTCCAGAGACGGTTCCAGCCATTGACCAGGGTCCAGAGACTGCTCCAGCCCCTGGCCAGCGTCCAGAGACGGCTCCAGTCACTGACCAGCATCCAGAGACGGCTCCAGCCACTGACCAGCGTCCAGAGACGGCTCCAGCCACTGACCAGCGTCCAGAGACGGCTCCAGCCCCTGACCAGCGTCCAGAGACGGCTCCAGCCACTGACCAGCGTCCAGAGACGGCTCCAGCCACTGACCAGCGTCCAGAGACGGCTCCAGTCACTGACCAGCATCCAGAGACGGATCCAGCCACTGACCAGCGTCCAGAGACGGCTCCAGCCACTGACCAGCGTCCAGAGACGGCTCCAGTCACTGACCAGCATCCAGAGACGGCTCCAGCCACTGACCAGCGTCCAGAGACGGCTCCAGCCACTGACCAGCGTCCAGAGACTGCTCCAGCCACTGACCAGCGTCCAGAGACGGCTCCAGCCACTGACCAGCGTCCAGAGACGGCTCAAGCCCCTGACCAGCGTCCAGAGACGGCTCCAGCCACTGACCAGCGTCCAGAGACGGCTCCAGCCACTGACCAGCGTCCAGAGAGGGCTCCAGCCCCTGACCAGCGTCCAGAGACGGCTCCAGCCACTGACCAGCGTCCAGAGACGGCTCCAGCCACTGACCAGCGTCCAGAGACAGCTTCAGCCACTGACCAGCGTCCAGAGACGGCTCCAGCCACTGACCAACGTCCAGAGACGGCTCCGGCCACTGACCAGCATCCAGAAACGACTCCAGCCCCTGACCAGCGTCCAGAGACGGCTCCAGCCACTGACCAGCGTCCAGAGACGGCTCCAGCCCCTGACCAGCGTCCAGAGATGGCTCCAGCCCCTGACCAGCGTCCAGAGACGCTCAAGCCACTGACAGCGTCCAGAGACGGCTCCAGCCCCTGACCAGCGTCCAGAGATGGCTCCAGCCCCTGACCAGCGTCCAGAGATGGCTCCAGCCCCTGACCAGCGTCCAGAGACGGCTCCAGCCCCTGACCAGCGTCCAGAGATGGCTCCAGCCCCTGACCAGCGTCCAGAGACGGCTCAAGCCACTGAGAGCGTCCAGAGACGCTCAAGCCACTGACAGCGTCCAGAGACGGCTCCAGCCACTGACAGCGTCCAGAGACGCTCAAGCCACTGACCAGCGTCCAGAGACGGCTCCAGCCCCTGACCAGCGTCCAGAGACGCTCAAGCCACTGACAGCGTCCAGAGACGGCTCCAGCCCCTGACCAGCGTCCAGAGATGGCTCCAGCCCCTGACCAGCGTCCAGAGATGGCTCCAGCCCCTGACCAGCGTCCAGAGACGGCTCCAGCCCCTGACCAGCGTCCAGAGATGGCTCAAGCCACTGACCAGCGTCCAGAGACGGCTCCAGCCCCTGACCAGCGTCCAGAGACGGCTCAAGCCACTGACAGCGTCCAGAGACGGCTCCAGCCCCTGACCAGCGTCCAGAGATGGCTCCAGCCCCTGACCAGCGTCCAGAGACGGCTCCAGCCCCTGACCAGCGTCCAGAGACGGCTCAAGCCACTGACAGCGTCCAGAGACGGCTCCAGCCACTGACCAGCGTCCAGAGACGCCTCAAGCCACTGCCAGCGTCCAGAGACGGCTCCAGCCACTGACCAGCGTCCAGAGACGGCTCTAGCCCCCGGCTCTAACTCCAGGTCATGTCCCCATAGCTCTGCCCAAGAAAATGTTGACCTCCACTGTTTTAGAAGAGAAGCAGTTCATGATGTGCTGACAGATGAGGCTTATATTGAAATATCTCAGTGCTGTGTGTGATTCATCTATCTTCATACCGCTGTAATGAGCTCTGTGTTCACACAATGATCGTGAGTGTTATTGATCACAAGTGCAGGAGATTAGAAGTCAGAGGAGAGAGAACAAGGCCCTAGTTAGACCTTGATTAGCTGGTTCAGGTGTGTTTAATTGGGGTTGGAGCTAAACTCTGCAGGACAATGGCCCTCCAGGACTGAGTTTGGACACCCCTGTTCTAGAGTGAGCTGTTGTGGATTGACCTGTAGGGGGCAATCTAATGCTGTTTCACTTGGCTTAAAAGTAGCAAAGAACAACTTGTGAACAACTTCAACGTTTAAATCATATAATAACTTATTATAACTTAATGTCTCATAATTATGACAATAATAATTTTTACTTACTGTACAATTATGACATACTCAGTAATAAATCATAATTATGAGATTAATTTAAATTATGACACTGTCATGATTATGGGATAAGTCAAAATGATGATATACCAAGTCATAATTATGAGATAGAAAGTTGAAATGATGACATATTAAGTAATAATTGTGACATTCTACCTTCATAAATTGTCATAACTTTGACATACAAAGTTTAAAATTATGACATTCTAACATTTAAATTCACGTCGTAATTCTGACATATCATATTTTTATCGTAGTATGCCATAATTATGATTTAGTATCGTCACAATTATTACTAATATGTCATAATTACGACAAAAAAAATCTAAATTATGACTTAGAATGTCATCTTTGACTTTTTTCTCATAATTTAAACTTTTAAATCTCATAATTATAACTTAATGTCTCGTAATTATGACAATAGTAATTCTGACTTACTTTACAATTATGACTCATAATTGTAATAAATCATAATTATGAGATTCATTGAAATGAAATTATGACAGTAAGTCATTATTATGAGATAAAAAGTCGAAATTATGACATTAAGTAATAATTGTGACATCATAACTTCATAAATTGTCATAACTTTGACATACAAAGTTGAAATTATGACATACTAACATTGTCATAATTATAACACTTAAAGTCACACAAGTCATAATTCTGAAATTTGAATCTCAGAATGCCATAATTATGATTTAGTATCCTCACAATTATTGCTAATATGTCATAATTTAAAAAAAAAATTTGTGTGTGTCATAATTAGGATAGACCAAAGCGTGTTTTCCTCTTCTGTGTTACTGTAGCACTAGTGTTCTTGAGCTCTATCATAATGTGTGCGCAGAAGCTGATGATTAACAGTAGATCACGTGCTAGAGTTTCTCATGTCATTCGGACTCGGAATGATGATGATGGAGAGTCTGAAGCTCGCGCGCATGAATCAGTGATAGAAGTAGAGTTGTGTCCTGAAGGATATGATGGTTTGGGGGCTGGAAACAAAGTCTGTCCGGATGTTTGGGGACTCGTGTGCTCTTAGGAACTTATGCGTCTGGAATATTTCCTAATATAATAGAGGGATAGGATTCTGGATTCATGAGCAGGTTTGACTGGCGGTAGATTTGATCTGTACAGTCACTTTGGGAAGGACGCTCTCCAGACAGGAACATGGATCACGCTGAAATCCCCGAACGCGGAGACATGAACCGTGTTCCCAACACTCGTGTGTACCGGAGACGGTGGCTCATTCTGCTCCTCTTCAGCTCATATTCACTGTGCAACGCGTTCCAGTGGATCCAGTACGGAATCATCAACAACATCTTCATGAAATTCTACAGCGTCTCTTCATTCGCCATCGACTGGCTGTCAATGGTCTATATGCTGACTTACATCCCCTTCATATTCCCAGTGACATGGCTGTTGGAGAGGAAGGGGCTTCGGGTGATCGCTCTGTTCGCAGCCTCCATCAACTGCGCGGGGACCTGGATCAAAGTGGCCAGCGTTCAGCCCGGTCTCTTCTGGGTCACTATGCTCGGACAGTTCACCTGTTCCTTCGCTCAGGTGTTCATTCTGGGCATGCCGTCTCAGGTGGCGTCCGTGTGGTTCGGCTCTGATGAAGTGTCCACCGCCTGCGCCATCGGCGTGTTCGGAAACCAGGTGCGTAAAAGCGCACGAAAGACGCAGAACACAGACCTCGCGCGGTGGCAGCGGAATGAGCTGCTTTCATTTAAATCAGATCAGGGTACACTAAATCCCAGATTAACGTTTCTATAGCGTTTTCAAACAACATCCCATAAAGTTAGATTTGGCTACAGGTTTGTCAGACTCGGATCACTGAATAGACGCTCAATGTGCACTCTTAAAAATGAAGGTTATTTATTTGACATGACATAACATGCATGGAGCCATTCATTTCCTTTTTGTGGAAGCGGTTGTTTATGTAAATGTTCATCACACTAAGAAAAAGAAGTGGTTCTTTTAAAGTCCCCATGAAATCAAAATGGAAGTTTTTTGGCTTTCAGTATGAATTTGTATAGGGGATAGGGAACGATCAGACAGTGCACTATATAGGGGATAGAGAACGATCGGACAGTGCACTATATAGGGGATAGAGAACGATCAGACAGTGCACTATATAGGGGATAGAGAACGATCAGACAGTGCACTATATAGGGGATAGAGAACGATCAGACAGTGCACTATATAGGGGATAGAGAACGATCGGACAGTGCACTATATAGGGGATAGGGAACGATCGACTATATAGGGGATAGGGAACGATCAGACAGTGCACTATATAGGGGATAGGGAACGATCGACTATATAGGGGATAGGGAACGATCAGACAGTGCACTATATAGGGGATAGGGAACGATCGACTATATAGGGGATAGGGAACGATCGGACAGTGCACTATATAGGGGATAGGGAACGATCGGACAGTGCACTATATAGGGGATAGGGAACGATCAGACAGTGCACTATATAGGGGATAGGGAACGATCGGACAGTGCACTATATAGGGGATAGGGAACGATCGGACAGTGCACTATATAGGGGATAGGGAACGATCGGTCAGTGCACTATATAGGGGATAGGGAACGATCGACTATATAGGGGATAGGGAACGATCAGACAGTGCACTATATAGGGGATAGGGAACGATCAGACAGTGCACTATATAGGGGATAGGGAACGATCGGACAGTGCACTATATAGGGGATAGGGAACGATCGGACAGTGCACTATATAGGGGATAGAGAACGATCGGACAGTGCACTATATAGGGGATAGAGAACGATCGGACAGTGCACTATATAGGGGATAGAGAACGATCGGACAGTGCACTATATAGGGGATAGGGAACGATCGGACAGTGCACTATATAGGGGATAGAGAACGATCAGACAGTGCACTATATAGGGGATAGAGAACGATCAGACAGTGCACTATATAGGGGATAGAGAACGATCGGACAGTGCACTATATAGGGGATAGAGAACGATCGGACAGTGCACTATATAGGGGATAGAGAACGATCGGACAGTGCACTATATAGGGGATAGGGAACGATCGACTATATAGGGGATAGGGAACGATCAGACAGTGCACTATATAGGGGATAGGGAACGATCGACTATATAGGGGATAGGGAACGATCAGACAGTGCACTATATAGGGGATAGGGAACGATCGACTATATAGGGGATAGGGAACGATCGGACAGTGCACTATATAGGGGATAGGGAACGATCGGACAGTGCACTATATAGGGGATAGGGAACGATCGGACAGTGCACTATATAGGGGATAGGGAACGATCAGACAGTGCACTATATAGGGGATAGGGAACGATCGGACAGTGCACTATATAGGGGATAGGGAACGATCGGACAGTGCACTATATAGGGGATAGGGAACGATCGGTCAGTGCACTATATAGGGGATAGGGAACGATCAGACAGTGCACTATATAGGGGATAGGGAACGATCAGACAGTGCACTATATAGGGGATAGGGAACGATCGGACAGTGCACTATATAGGGGATAGGGAACGATCGGACAGTGCACTCTATAGGGGATAGAGAACGATCGGACAGTGCACTATATAGGGGATAGGGAACGATCGACTATATAGGGGATAGGGAACGATCAGACAGTGCACTATATAGGGGATAGGGAACGATCAGACAGTGCACTATATAGGGGATAGGGAACGATCGGACAGTGCACTATATAGGGGATAGGGAACGATCGGACAGTGCACTATATAGGGGATAGAGAACGATCGGACAGTGCACTATATAGGGGATAGAGAACGATCGGACAGTGCACTATATAGGGGATAGAGAACGATCGGACAGTGCACTATATAGGGGATAGGGAACGATCGACTATATAGGGGATAGGGAACGATCAGACAGTGCACTATATAGGGGATAGGGAACGATCAGACAGTGCACTATATAGGGGATAGGGAACGATCAGACAGTGCACTATATAGGGGATAGGGAACGATCGGACAGTGCACTATATAGGGGATAGGGAACGATCAGACAGTGCACTATATAGGGGATAGGGAACGATCGGACAGTGCACTATATAGGGGATAGGGAACGATCGGACAGTGCACTATATAGGGGATAGGGAACGATCGGACAGTGCACTATATAGGGGATAGGGAACGATCGGTCAGTGCACTATATAGGGGATAGGGAACGATCAGACAGTGCACTATATAGGGGATAGGGAACGATCAGACAGTGCACTATATAGGGGATAGGGAACGATCGGACAGTGCACTATATAGGGGATAGGGAACGATCGGACAGTGCACTCTATAGGGGATAGAGAACGATCGGACAGTGCACTATATAGGGGATAGGGAACGATCGACTATATAGGGGATAGGGAACGATCAGACAGTGCACTATATAGGGGATAGGGAACGATCAGACAGTGCACTATATAGGGGATAGGGAACGATCGGACAGTGCACTATATAGGGGATAGGGAACGATCGGACAGTGCACTATATAGGGGATAGAGAACGATCGGACAGTGCACTATATAGAGGATAGAGAACGATCGGACAGTGCACTATATAGGGGATAGAGAACGATCGGACAGTGCACTATATAGGGGATAGGGAACGATCGACTATATAGGGGATAGGGAACGATCAGACAGTGCACTATATAGGGGATAGGGAACGATCGACTATATAGGGGATAGGGAACGATCAGACAGTGCACTATATAGGGGATAGGGAACGATCAGACAGTGCACTATATAGGGGATAGGGAACGATCGGACAGTGCACTATATAGGGGATAGGGAACGATCAGACAGTGCACTATATAGGGGATAGGGAACGATCGGACAGTGCACTATATAGGGGATAGGGAACGATCGGACAGTGCACTATATAGGGGATAGGGAACGATCGGACAGTGCACTATATAAGGGATAGGGAACGATCAGACAGTGCACTATATAGGGGATAGGGAACGATCAGACAGTGCACTATATAGGGGATAGGGAACGATCGGACAGTGCACTATATAGGGGATAGGGAACGATCGGACAGTGCACTCTATAGGGGATAGAGAACGATCGGACAGTGCACTATATAGGGGATAGGGAACGATTGACTATATAGGGGATAGGGAACGATCAGACAGTGCACTATATAGGGGATAGGGAACGATCAGACAGTGCACTATATAGGGGATAGGGAACGATCGGACAGTGCACTATATAGGGGATAGGGAACGATCGACTATATAGGGGATAGAGAACGATCGGACAGTGCACTAAATAGGGGATAGGGAACGATCGACTATATAGGGGATAGGGAACGATCAGACAGTGCACTATACAGGGGATAGGGAACGATCAGACAGTGCACTATACAGGGGATAGGGAACGATCGGACAGTGCACTATATAGGGG
The DNA here is from genome assembly GCF_949357685.1 of Gobio gobio. Taxonomy (NCBI): domain Eukaryota; kingdom Metazoa; phylum Chordata; class Actinopteri; order Cypriniformes; family Gobionidae; genus Gobio; species Gobio gobio. Next base: position 51,655,598 of record NC_137106.1, read on the forward strand.
ATAGGGGACGACTGGACAGTGCACTATATAGGGGATTGGGAACGATCGGAAAGTGCATTATATAGGGGACGATCAGACAGTGCACTATATAGGGGACAATCGGACAGTGCACTCTATAGTGGATAGGGAACGATCGGACAGTGCACTATATAGGGGATAGGGAACGATCGGACAGTGCACTATATAGGGGATAGGGGACGATGGGACAGTGCACAATATAAAGGGATAGGGGACGATCGGACAGTGCACTATATAGGGGATTGGGAACGATCGGAAAGTGCACTATATAGGGGACGATCGGACAGTGCACTCTATAGGGGATAGGGAACGATCGGACAGTGCACTATATAGGGGATTGGGAACGATCGGACAGTGCACTCTATAGGGGATAGGGAACGATCAGACAGTGCACTATATAGGGGATAGGGAACGATCAGACAGTGCACTCTATAGTGGATAGGGAACGATCAGACAGTGCACTATATAGGGGATAGGGAACTATCAGACAGTGCACTATATAGGGAATAGGGAACAATCAGACAGTGCACTATATAGGGGATAGGGAACTATCACACAGTGCACTCTGTAGGGGATAGGGAACAATCAGACAATGCACTCTATAGGGGATAGGGGAAGATCAGACAGTGCACTCTATAGGGGATAGGGAACGATCAGACAGTGCACTCTATAGGGGATAGGGAACGATCAGACAGTGCACTCTATAGGGGATAGGGAACGATCAGACAGTCCACTATATAGGGGATAGGGAAAGATCAGCCAGTGCACTATATAGGGGATAGGGAACTATCAGACAGTGCATTATATAGGGGAGAGGGAACTATCAGACAGTTCAATCTATAGAGGATAGGGAACTATCAGACAGTGCACTCTATAGGGGATTGGAAACGATCAGACAGTTCACTATATAGGGGATAGGGAACGATCAGACAGTGCACTATATAGGGGATAGGGAATGATCAGTCTGTGCACTCTATAGAGGATAGGGAACTATCAGACAGTGCACTATATAGGGGATAGGGAATGATCAGACAGTGCACTATATAGGGGATAGGGAACGATCAGACAGTGCATTATATAGGGGAGAGGGAACTATCAGACAGTGCACTCTATAGAGGATAGGGAACTATCAGACAGTGCACTCTATAGGGGATTGGAAACGATCAGATTGTTCACTATATAGGGGATAGGGAATGATCAGACAGTGCACTATATAGGGGATAGGGAATGATCAGTCAGTGCACTCTATAGAGGATAGGGAACTATCAGACAGTGCACTATATAGGGGATAGGGAATGATCAGACAGTGCACTATATAGGGGATAGGGAACGATCAGACAGTGCACTATATAGGGGATAGGTAACGATCAGACAGTGCACTATATAGGGGATAGGGAACTATCAGACAGTGCACTCTACAGGGGATAGGGAACGATCAGACAGTGCACTATATAGGGGATAGGGAACTATCAGACAGTGCACTCTACAGGGGATAGGGAACGATCAGACAGTGCACTCTATAGAGGATAGGGAACTGTCAGACAGTGCACTATATAGGGGATAGGGAACTATCAGACAGTGCACTCTATAGGGGATAGGGAACGATCAGACAGTGCACTCTATAGAGGATAGGGAACTGTCAGACAGTGCACTATATAGGGGATAGGGAACTATCAGACAGTGCACTCTATAGGGGATAGGGAACTATCAGACAGGGGATAGGGAACTATCAGACAGTGCACTCTACAGGGGATAGGGAACGATCAGACAGTGCACCCTATAGAGGATAGGGAACTGTCAGACAGTGCACTATATAGGGGATAGGGAACTATCAGACAGTGCACTCTATAGGGGATAGGGAACTATCAGACAGTGCACTCTATAGGGGATAGGGAATGATCAGACAGTGAGCTATATAGGGGATAGGGAACGATCAGACAGTGCACTCTATAGGGGATAGGGATCGATCAGACAGTGCTCTATATAGGGGATAGGGAAAGATCAGACAGTGCACTATATAGGGGATAGGGAACGATCAGACAGTGCACTCTATAGGGGATAGGGAATGATCAGACAGTGCACTATACAGGGGATAGGGAACGATCAGACAGTGCACTATATAGGGGATAGGGAACGATCAGACAGTGCACTCTATAGGGGATAGGGAACGATCAGACAGTGCACTCTATAGGGGATAGGGAAAGATCAGACAGTGCACTATATAGGGGATAGGGAACTATCAGAGAGTGCACTCTATAGGGGATAGGGAACGATCAGAAAGAATTCTTATCATGCTAGGTCACATAATGACACACGCTGACTGTAAGATATTGAGATGTGAGTATAGCGCACAACACTCGCATTCTGACCGTCTCGTGCTGAACTTATGGATGGGAGTGAGGGGAAGGATATTATTTTTAGCACTATTGCACTGAAGGCATGAGATGACTGTATCCTCAGACACATTTCTCAATTACCAGCTCTGAAATGAAATACGACCCCTGTGACCCCATGGCTTTGTAGCACACTAGTAAATAACAGAAATCATATTTCTCATCATCACTGAGCGCTTTCATCAATGGACCTGTTTCACTGTTCATAGCTGGATTAAGCTCACCTAATGGTGTGTAAATCATGTTGTAAAGAGCGTATTTACGAGTTAAACGCATATAAACGGCAACACAAAGTCATAAATACGAGTGGGAAGTAGAGGTAAGATCGGGCCTAAAAAATCCAGCCCGACCCCACCCGGGCCCGCGGGCATTAAAGCCCGACCCAGCCCGAGTCCGACCAATTAACTTGATTTGCAGGCCCGAGCCCGAAGCAAACCCGAAATTTCAATTTATCCCATAGTATTTTTGGCAGGAAAAAATGCAAGATTTCTTAAGGTTAAAATAATCTACATATTTTTATGATCATGATAAATGCATTTGCACAATGAAATAACGCTGGAACACGCACTCGCTTAATTACACGGAGAAATACTGCAACCCACTAGGCTTTAAATAGAATAATGCAAATCTAATAAATGGGAAAAGATATATGAAATTGTTATTTCTATAGTTTTGTTTAAACGAAATTTAAAATAAAAGCTTTAATTTGGTCTGAAAATGGAAAAGCTAACGAAATGATCTAAGAGCAAGAACACAGAAATACAATAAATCTACATAAATAAACTAGATAAATTAATAAAGAATAACATTCTTTATTTTAATGATTTGCATTGGAACACACAAAAAACAACCTGCTTTAAGAAGCATTGAAACAAAATAAATAGGAACATTTTCAGGAACACGCTTTTAGAATAAAAAAATCACACTATAGGTTGCTAACGTAAGAACAGACCTGCTGTAAAGAGTAATTTAACATAATATATAAATAGGCAAGCTAGATAAAATACAACATTACTAATTTGAATAAATAAGAACAAAAATAATGTGTTAAGACCATTATTAAAAAAATAAAGAACCAAACAAATTGCGTAAATGCGTAAAAATAAGCCTACTAATAATTACAAATAACTCAAACAAGAAAGAAAACAAGAAAAACTATCATGTTTGAATAAAAAGCAAAAGCTTAGTGAATGTATAATACAAAAAATGTCAAACATGAACAAACAAATAAACTTTACAAACTGAAAGCTTTCAAAATATGAAAGCAAAGCGCCACACTGACTACTACATTCAGCGAAGCCAACACAAGTTTCTGTATCATTTTCCACTATCAATTTGAAGCTTTTCCACACTTCACTCTTACCGGCGGTGCGTGTTTGCCTTTTCAATTCCCCTGTCTTAAGTTTATCCTTGACTTCTTGCTGCTCCATATCGGGGATACCTGGTCAAAATAGAATAGATGCGGACGGAGGGACATGCGGAGGGAAGATTACATTCACGACACGTCTCGTGCACAAAGCGTGCTCTGGCTCTGCTCTTCCTGTTTAGTAGTAGTTATATAGCAATTACCATCGCATTCTCTGTTTTATCCAAATTATTTATTTATAACAAGTATTCCTTAGTTTAGTATACATTTTTATAAAAATATATTTATTAAAAAAGTCAGCGCGAAAGAAGCCCGGCCCGACCCGACCCGAACGTAATGATTGACATTTTAGTCCCGACCCGACCCTAATTTCGGGCCGGGTCGGGCTCTGACTCGGGCTCGGGCTTAAGGTCTTACCTCTAGTGGGAAGTTGTGGATTTTCTTTAAGTTCATATCTTTAGGAGTTGGCGGTGAGAAATGTGGCGGAATACCACAATATTTACAGGTTTTTGCACTGTCAGGCTTTTCTTTTTACAACAAAATAAGGTTGTAATCTGCACACAATATGAAAGCATTGTAATATAACAATTGCTTACTAAATAAATTAAAAACATAAAAAAGAAAAGCACACCTGATTCACATTCTTTGCTCTTCATTTTCTAGAAGTAGAGTTTAAAAACCATGCAGTATTTTTGTGTGGTTAATTTAGAGAAGGTACTTACGTAAATACGAACTTCCCAAGAGGACTTGAATGCATCAATAAAGTGAATCTTAAAGACTTGTGTAGTTACACTAGTCTGTCACAAGCAGGGTTGGGGAGTAATGAAATACCTGTAACTTAGTTACATACTTAAAATACAAAATTTGAGTAACTGTATTTCATTATAGTTACATTTTCATTGGGTGGGGGTAATAAAAACTACAATTACATCCGAAAAGTATTTTAGATTACCAAAGTGAAAACTTTGAATTTGAATGTAATTTATGTAATTTTAACATTAATGTAAACTGCAACAACAATTCATGTAAACAGCAATCAGTGATTCTCAGACTCATAAGTTGTTAGATCCTCCAGCTGGAGTGCACATGATCTCCTTTGCTTTCGCATGAACTACATTTCCCATAACACATTGCCTGGACTCATTGTGGTCTGATTACTTCCACCTCTGTGTGATTAACTCGTTTGTGTTTGCCTTTATTAGCCCTGTGTTTTCACTCACTCATTGCAAAGTCTTGTTTATGTTACGCTGCAACTCTGAGCGTTTTATCCTGGTTTCTGTGTCATGGATCTTCTTCCTATTTTACTTTTTGCCTGTCTTGGACTCTCTTGCTATCTGGATTAGTGATGCAAAGTCCGATTCATTTCCGCTAACCCAGGGGTGTCCAAAACCGGTCCTTGAGGGCCACTGTCCTGGAGAGTTTAGCTCCAACTTGCCTCAACACACCTGCCTGGAAGTTTCTATGCCTAATAAGAGCCTTGATTAGCTGGTTCAGGTGTGTTTAATTGGGGTTGGAGCTAAACTCTGCAGGATAGTGGCCCTCCAGGAGCAGGATTGGACACCCTGCACAAACCGGACAGTTCAGCTCAATGAACCGGTTCAAAAAGCCGATTCACAGGTTCCTGACAATATCATGCAAGTATGTAACTATGCATTTCTCAATGTCATGTTATCTCAAGGAAACATTCAAATAAAGTAATCTGTGTCAATACATATTGAAACAATCGAATAAAGTTATTTGTGCATTTGCTGATTATTGCCTTAATTCATGTATCCTTCATGTCGGATTCGACTGAAAATCAGGCACTGATCAACAAACGCAGATATGTTACATGTCTAAAGTAGCCTATATATAGAAAAGTAGCCTATATATAGAAAGAATAAACTTATACATTTCGCCTAACAACTTTAAAGGGTCACTTCAGCGATTAGCATTAAGCTTTGTATCAGTAGAAACCCGGTAGTATATTCGAATGATCGTGCTTCCCCCCTCATATCCCCTGAGACGAGAGATTTATGTATTTTATGTTTGGAAGAAAGCCTCAGATGACGCAAATATCGTCATGTTGCATCATCAGAGGCTTTTTTGTCCAGAGGCTAGAGACTACAACCCGCCCATATGGATCTCACTCACAGAATGTAAATGAGCACGGCCGCTCAGGCATCATAACGGAGAGGTCGGAGCAACGCGAGTGTTCTCAATGAATTCTCATGAAAGTTAAGCTTCCATAGGCATGAACTGAAAACACACCAGACTCACTGTGAATGTCTGTGAAGCTGTGAATGAATGACGAGCGGCCGTGTGCATTTTACTTTCGGTTTAGAATTAGCACCAATTCGGGGACGGGTTGCTTGAATTGTGGGTTCATGAAAACACTACAAAATGGTACAAAGACAAACTCCCCAAAATAGGCGCTTTTACATTTCGCTTTGAACCCAAATCTTGCGCGATCTTCTGGTCTGTCAGCTCCTCGCTCTCTGATGAATGAGATCTGACTCCTGCTGTGTTTGTTCTGAGACTCTCGTTCAGCTCGGGCTGTATTGAGCAGTTCAGTGTTTAACTGTAGTGTCTGTTCTCCAAGTGAACTAAATGATTTTATTACTATAAAAATGAACACGACGGTCGGGCGGTGCCGTGGTGGGCAAGAGATGTAACCGGTAGGCGTGGCTTGGGAGTGGCCTCATAGTGTAATGACTTTGGTCTGATCCTGTTTTGTCTTTTGTCTCCGTGTTTTGCGTGCTTTGTTTTTCTTGCGCACATGGTCTGTGACTAGTTGGCCAGGTGTTTCGCTGTCTTTGTGGTGTTTCCCCTCCCACTCATTATCCCTAATTCTCATTTGTGTTCACCGTTACACCTGTTGCTTATTTCCCATCATTATTCTCCCCTATATTAGATCCTCTCTTTCTCACTTGTTTGTCCGACCGTTGTTGTATGTTGTGCACTGCTTTCGCTCGTGACCGATCTTCGTTATTGTCAAGTCTTGCCGTGTCGTGCTTTTCCAGACTCCTAGTACTGTTTGTTTTCTTGTTTAATATTCTTGGTTCTACCTCTCTCCTTCTCGCTCGCCAGACCCTTATTCCTTTGCTACCTGCCCAGGTGATCCCCGCTCTGTGGAAGCTCGGAATCATCGCTCCAGTCCCGCTCACCGCTCTCACCGCTCTCTTCAGGGAATTCCCTCTCTGCGTGCTCTTCGCCATCATCAGGGAATTTCCCCTCTGCGCGCTCATTGCGCCCACCGCGCCCCACCGCGCTCATCTGAGAACCCCTCTAGATTGCGTCATTGGTGACGTTGGGAACTGTCCTTGTTTAATAGTGCTCACCGGACCTGTGGACATTTGATTTGGATTCTTTTTCTGTTTTTTTTGTTCCTGCAATTTTTCGCTGTGTCCATTTCTGAGCTCGAAATAAACTTTTCTGTTACCTGCAACTGCATCCGTATTATTCCCTGACACAGGGCAGCGAAGCAAGTGCATTCTGGGAGTTGTTGTCTTTCATCCACATGAGCCAAAAATACATTTTCTGTCTTTTCTCGGTCTAGAAGGCCCAACTTCTAAAATAATTTCACATTTCTACTACATAAATGACATCGTTTAAATACACATTTATCTTTCCAGCGCTGAAGTATGCCTTTAAAATATAAACTACAGTAAAATGTATTTAAATCTCTCAACAGAAATGTTTTTGCAGGTTATAATGTTATTTAATAACAGTAGTCATAATAAGCATATTTCCAGTTGCCTATACGTGCCTCAGACTTGCGTCACCAACTCAATCGACTTATTCGGTTCTTTTTGAGTCGGACATGCTACTTGGGCTTTTGCGTCATCAACCCAGAACTAACATTCGATTAATTAATCGGCTTGAGTGGTTACTTACTGAGAACCGGCTCAAAAGAATGATTCGTTCAAGAACCGCACATCACTGTACATTATTACACCACTTTTTATTAAGAAGAAATTTATACTTATGTATAATCTTAAAATACATTTCATCACAAACAATGAAAGAGAAAGAAAAGCTGCATTATAGCTGGAGCTGAGAGGTTTCTCTGTATGTCATCGCAGATACTCGTGTGTTATAAAGGTGTTTATTCGGGGCCGGATCTAGGTTTGAGTGGAATTCTCTTATTATATGGAGATGGGCTGGGCGTGTTTTATGCAAATCACTGACCTTGGGCATGCGTTCACTCATTTAGAATACTCCAGATTCATTTACATCAGTATGAGGTTGAGAAATAATTTGTTTGCATATGTTGTGAATTAGTTGATTTGTTTTTGTGAGAAGTTCTCCACACTACAAAATAATCCATGCAGTTATTCGTGAATGAGACCTGATGTTTCCAGGCAGTCTGATAAAAGTGCCTCATGGCATAAAACCAGCCAATGAGATTAGAGTTTGTTTGTTCAGTTTCATGTGAGTTTTAGGTCAGTGTGGATCATGCCATCTGAGAATATGATGCAGTTGTAATTCTTTATTTCCTTCCCCATCAGCTTGGCATTGCTATTGGCTTCTTGATCCCGCCGGTTCTCGTGCCCAACGTTGACGACATCAATGAACTGGCTCAACACATCAGCATCATGTTCTACATCACGGCCGGTGTGGCCAGCCTCATCTTTGTGCTGGTGGTGTTCGGTGAGCACATCCTCTTCTGCTGAGGTTTTATGCTGTTGTTTTAAAAGTTAGATCATGTTAACTTGTCTGCGTTCTTTGAGTTTAGTTCATTCTACCCCTGCGTTCCTTTCTGAAGGGCTCATTCCTATGCCCTAATCCCCTCAAAAGGGTTTACCCTCCAGAGTGAGAGCTTTGAAGGAATGAAGGCTGTAGGGGACCGAAAAAACATAATCTTGAGCAAAGTGTACCCTTCAAAATCATTCCTTCCAAAGGGCACGTTAAAGTGGCCAGTTTTGAGCACCTGTTTTGGAGCGAATCTTCAATATGGCGGCCATGATTGTTCTCACTTCGAAGTGCCCTTCAAGCAGCAAAGTAAAGGGATAGTTCACCCAAAAATGTCATTAATTCCTCACTCTCATGTCGTTCCAAACCTGTAAGACCTTCGTTTGAACACAAATGAAGATATTTTTTATGAAATTCGAGAGCTTTCTGACCCCACAACAACACAACGACCACTTTTAAGGTCCAGAAATGTAGTAAAGACATGGTTAAAATAGTCCATGTGACTCCAGTGGTTCAACCTTTATGTTATGAAGTGACAAGAATACTTTTGTGCGCAAAAAAACAACTAAAATACCGACTTTATTCAACAATTGTAGCACCACGGGCCAGTGCGCAACGTTTTGCTACGGTTTCCGGGTTGAACGGCATGTTTCTTGGAAACCGTGTGCAACGGGTTTGAGATACGTTTTCTGTTGTTTGGTGGGTGTGTCAAATATGTCAGCCCAATCAGCAACAACATGTATGTAAACACAGTGTTAAAGAGACAGCTCGCACAATGGGTCCAAGTAAAGTCGTTTACAAATGTGTTCACTGCCGCTCGGTCTACGCAACAATTGAAGATATTAGAAGACATGATTTTCGTAAGAGCTTTATAGTTAAAATATAGCACATCAACATGATGATGTAGTTGTTTATATTTTTAGCTTCAAGTTTATTTATATACCAAATTTCATACACAATGGTAATTAAGTGCTTTACATAAAAATGAGAAAGAAAATACAAGGTATTAAAAAAGTGAGAACTAGAAATAATATGATTTAAATTCGAATTGATTACCAGGAATGGACTGAATTTAAATTTTTGGGTGAACTATCCCTTTAATAAATGTTGCTATGACATGGTTTGGTTTTTGATATTCTTAGAGGAAACACGAGTAGAACAAATTTCTGTGTAAATCGCTCAATAAATCCATTCTTATGTCTGAATGCAACAAGAAGTGGTGCAAATTACTGCTCACGGATAATGAACAAGGCTCAATGTTTTGCTCTATCATTATATCCATGATTATCAATTTTGAATAATTTATCAGTTTTCGTCTGAAAGTAAACAGGGTCATGTTGATTGATTTGATAATCTTCATATCTGGTTTAATGAATTACTTTTGTGGTATTCATGGGTTTGAATGATTATGTGCTTCAGTGTTTCAGGAAAAACCCGAAACGCCTCCGTCTCCGGCTCAGGTAGCGCTCAGAGAGATGCCCACGGGACAGAACTCATACATGGCTTCAATCGCAAGACTTTTCTGCAACAAGCCCTTCATCCTCCTCCTCATCAGCTACGGTACACACCGCTAATTCTTATACTTATTAACCTTTTTTGACACAAATGCCCCCCATATAGGCCTAGACATTTTCTCCAGTACTTCAAAACTTGATCAGCATAATCTGAAATCTCTTGTTGATATGTCTTTTGCATTTTGATTAAGTTAGATTGTTTTAATACAATACATTTTATATATTTAAGGCATTCTGTGGTAGTTTTCTGAGGTCCCTGCGTCTCGGTTCCATTATAATATTGATTATAATGCCTGTAAAAGAACTAGGTTTTGGACCAGAGCTGATGTAAGATAAATTTGTCGGAAAAATACAGAAATAATTGACATTCACACTACACTTTTCCCATCTATTGACTTGTATTAATGCTACAAATGTGGAAGATCGGAAACGCAAGCTCATGCAAAGCTTTGCATTTCGTGATTTTTCTTGATCTGTGATGTGTTGAATTGATTTGTTTAATATATAAAAAGTAAATTATGCATAATTACCAGTTACTAAACCAAACCCTAACCCTAATCTTAACCCCATAGTAAGTACATTTTGTTAAATAATAGGTTCTGTAATTATTTGCTTAATTAACAATGTCACTTTAATCTACAGTGTAACCAAAAAACAAAAACAAAAAGCAATCAGACCAGTTTTGAATGTACATGTCATTGCCGGCTGACTGTCTTTCAGGGGAATGTTATTGTCAGATCTTAAAGGAACACACCACTTTTTTTAAAAATAGGCTCATTTTCCGTCTCCCCTAGAGTTAAACAGTTGAGTTTGACCGTTTTTGAATCCAAAATGCCAATATGTCTAGGAACTATACTCTCATTCCTGCATAATAATCAAGAGCTCTGAGCCGTCCCATGAGTGCAGCGGCGCAATGATATTAGCCATAACATTGATATTAGCCTAGCCATATCGGCCTAAAAAAACGCAACATTTCATTTTCTGCCCATCTTAGTACACGATGCAACTACAGAAAAGTCCATTTTTAAATATAAAAAAATATCGATTTTGCGAATATTCGCATTTTTTGAGCGAGATGCTAACGGTCTAATCAGATTCAATGATCTATGCTAAGCTATGCTAAAAGTGCTACCGCCAGACCTGGAGATCGACTGAATGGATTCGAAAACGGTAAAACTCAACTGTTTAACTCTAGGGGAGACGGAAAATTAGCCTATTTTCAAAAATTGTGGCGTGTTCCTTTAAAACTGATGTCAAAGATTATGAGTGTTTAGCTTCTAATTAACCTAGACTCCCTCCAGTTACTGACACTCTCGACAGGCCTAGGAGGAATTTATACTCAATATAAATAGTCAAATATATATAAAAAAATAGTCATGACCCAAAAAAACAGCAGTGGAGTCAATATCATTATTTCTGGCCCATTTTGGCTGCTCAAATGAACAGATTGCGGTTGTTTTTCAAGTACACACCTTTAAATGTAGCCATCAAATTGTCATCATTCCACCCAATTTTAATCCTGTGATTACAAATTATTTGAAAGCTTTGTCCCTGTGTTTGTGTTTCCCAGGACTGAACGTTGGATGTTTCTATGCCGTTTCCACCCTGTTGAACAGGATGATAATAGAGCATTACCCCGTGAGTTCATGCTGTCCTGATCATCCTCATCCACATACAGACAGCTCTACTTCTAAATGATGCACACACTAACAAACAGTATTACCATGTTATTTTTGAAGATGGTGCCATTGTAATTGCATGGTATAATGTGGACCACTTACACCGATCAGGCATAACATTATGACATCCTAATATTGTGTTGGTCCCCTGACCCGTAGAGGCATGGACTCCTCTAGACCCCTGAAGGTGTGCTGTGGTATCTGGCACCAAGATGTTAGCAGCAGATCCTTTAAGTCCTGTAAGTTTCGAGGCGGGGCCTCCATGGATCGGACTTGTTTGTTCAGCTCATCCCACAGACGCTCGATTGGATTGAGATCTGGGGAATTTGGACTCAAACTCGTTGTTGTGCTCCTCAAACCATTCCTGAAGCATTTGTGCTTTGTGGCGGCGCATTATCTGCTGAAAGAGCCACAGCCACAGGGAAAACCGTCTCCATGAAAGGCTGGACATGGGCTCAGCAATGCTTAGGTAGGTGGGACGTGTCAAAGTCACATCCACATGATGGAGGACCCAAGGTTTCCCAGCAGAACATGCTCACGTGCCACTGTTGGTGCTTTGGGCGGGGTCAGGGGTCAGCATGGGCACTGGTCAGCGGCTGTGCCGCCCCATACACAACAAACTGAGATGCTCTGTGTATTCTGACACCTTTCTATCAGAACCAGCATTAACTTCTTCAGCAATTTGATAGAGACTGACCACTGCAGACCGGGAACACCCCACAAGAGCTGCAGTTTTGGAGATGCTCTGACCCAGTCCTCTAGCCGTCACAATCTGGCCCTTGTCAAACTCGCTCAAATCCTTACATTTGCCCATTTTTCCTGCTTCTAACACATCAACTTTGAGGACAAAATGTTCACTTGCTGCCTAATATATCCCACCCACTAACAGATGATGAAGAGATCATCAGTGTTATTCACTTCACCTGTCATAATGTTATGCCTGATCGGTGTATATGGATAATCCACAGCTAGGTGTGTATTACACGATTTTAATGCACAACATGGAGGAAAGAACCACCTGATGCAAAGTGTCACAAATGTTATTTTAACTCTTAAAGTCATTGCTAACATCTATAACAGCTTTAACTTGTTGGCAAGTAACCATTTACATTTACATTTACATTTATGCATTTGGCAGACGCTTTTATCCAAAGCGACTTACATTGCATTCAAGGTACACATTTTACATTTTGTCAGTTCTTGCTTTCCCTGGGAATCGAACCCATGACCTTGGCGTTGCTAGCGCCATGCTCTACTGTTTGAGCTACAGGAAAGCTAAGTAACCATGGTATAAGCAGGATAATCCCCAGCTAGCTTGGCATTTCACGATTTTAATGCACTTCACGAAGGCTTTGTGTCGGTTCTTTGCCTCCACATCATGCATTCAAATCGTGTAATGCACACCTAGCTGTGGATTATCCCCTGCATAGTACTGTGGTTTTATCATCTGATGCCATCACTGCACTATGGCACTGTCATAATACTTGCCTTTTCCCTTTTGGTGGATCCTTTTATATTTGCTGAAAATGTATAATTTATTCAATGTTAGTGGCTTTTCAGTTTCTTCCTCATTTATAATCTTAGCAAATGCTCCATTAAAATCCAATCAGACTCAGTGTATAGTGTCATCTAAACACATGACTACCTTGGACTGAAGTGCATGAGAACATGGTCTTATAGGTTGATATATTAAAGATATCTCAGATGTCATTATTGTCTGAAGCACAGGGTGAAGAGGTGAATGCTGGGAGAATTGGCTTGACTCTTGTCATTGCTGGCGTGGTGGGCTCTCTGATCTGTGGAATATGGCTAGACAAGACCAAGACTTATAAGTAAGTGAGGCATTCTCTATTATTACTTTTTTTCCCTGAGGTCCACATATCATGATAGCAAAGTTTTTTATTTATTTAAAGCTTTTAGTTTTTAATACAACTGCTTGAATTTGTGTTCTGGTACATTTTCCAGCTGTATTGCAGGCATTGCATTAGTAATCAATATTGGATGCATTTATCTACACATGCCAATCTGAACAAATGGACGTTTTGATGTTGCATAGCGTGTCCTTAAATAGATCCCGGAAATGCGCATTGACATTTGTAGCAATGTTGATGTCAAGGGAAGACGGAGGCGGGAACTGGCGAACGTTCAACAACTTTAATAAAATAAAATAAACAAACACAAAATTAAAGTAAAGCGGCTGCACCTCACGGACAACTGCTGCATAAAAACATAACAAAACACAATGTAAATAGTCTTTACATAGTAAATAGTTACTGTCGTCGCTCCTCCTTTTATGCTCCCATAGCTCCTCTGTGAGAAACTCATTAACACTCGCACCATCAGGCTCGCATCTGCATCATGGAGCACCTGGAGATAAGGACAGACGAGAGAAAAGGAGATGGAAGCATGTGAAAAAAATTCTTGGTCCGGTTCCCAAAACGCACTGCCATCCTCCACAATGCCTGGCGGTGGCGCTGTATAGCCCTCGGTGGACGGCCCACTGCAAATAGTCCAGGCCTGGTTCTCTCATCCTTTACTGTCGTCACTCTTACTTTTATGCTCCTGTAGCTACTCTGTGAGGAACTCGAGGCTCGATCATTAACACCACCGGCCTCATTCCATTCCCACAGCTCTCGGCCTCATCCTTGTCTGAAGAAAACGCACAGGCGTAACCGACCCCAGGGTAGTTAACTTGGTTCACATCACATAATGTGATGTTACCACCATGATACAAAGAGTTGCCATTTCAGGGTATACAACTTCCTAGTGGAAGGAGTTCTAATGCTGCGTTCACACCGAACATGAATAGAGTAAAGTCAATGTAAAGACGCATTGACGCACGTCTGGAGGTCCTGCGGCGTGATAGACGCGTTTAGCGCGGCGTGGTGGATGCGATTTCGCCTCATTTGCGCGTCCAGTTTGCGTGAAAGACGCGAATTGAGCATCTTGCGGTATAGGCGCGTTACACACAAGTGATTTTATTTGGTGCTTTTTGTGCATTTGCGAGTTTGAAGCAAATTCGCGTCTGACGCCCAACTTTGGCGTCTGTTTGAGCCGCGTTAACCAATCAGGAGCCTGCTCGCTGCTGTCACGTGGTGATAAACTAATGGCAAGTCAATAGCAGATGAGAAACCCCACGTAATTTAAAAATACTACTGTTATTGTGTCACAAAATATAGTTTTAAGACTTTTTCAGGTGAGTATGTAGTTGTTTAAAGCTCAAATCTGTGGTTTATAAAGAGAGCTCCTCTCTGAACATGTGATCTGGGCTGCGTTCAGCCCCGACAAAACGTTGCAAAACGTTTTTTAAACGGAAACGGTGCTGCGTTGAACACCCTGTTCTGTTGACGCAAGAGTTGTAACTATGGCAGCCGAGAAGGCCATTCTTTGTGTTCTTTTTGTGGAATTTTCGGAGCCTGATAAAATCTATATAAATACGTGTTTAATACTGCAAAATACATGCAATCACTGCCCTTACCGTCCAGAATAAAAGACAACATCCCAATCCCATTTAATGAACCTTTTTCATCTCCTGGTAATCAATTCTAACTTAAATCATTTTATTTCTAGTTCTTACTTTTTTAATAGCTTGTATTTTCTTTCTCACTTTATGTCAAGCAATTACCATATATGAAATTTGGTATATAAATAAACTTGCCTTGCAATTAAGCTAAAGATATAAATAAATACATCATCATGTTGATTATATATATATATAAATATATATATATATTAAACTCTTACGACAATCATGTCTTCTAATACCAGCGGACACATTAAACAACTTTACTTCCATTGTGTGAGCTGTCTCTTTAATACTGCGTGGTTTATATACATGTTGCCGCTGATTGGGCTGACATTTTTGACACACCCACCAAACGAGATCAAACGCATCTCAAACCCGTTGCACACCGTTTCCAGGAAACATGACGTTCAACCGGAAACCGTAGCAAAACGTTGCGCACCGGTTTGAGCTTTGAACGTGCCCCAGGTGTGTGTGGAGTTGATCATGTGATCTGGTGTGTGTGGAGCTGAACATGTGATCTGGTGTGTGTGGAGTTGAACATATGAGGCTTGTTCGACTTCACCCAGCGATGCGCAGACCGATCGGCGGCTGACTTGAAGCAGTGCATGCCGGTTAGAAATTTTGTCCGACTTGAGGCAGCGCCGACGCCACGTGACAGTGACGTATGTCAACAAAGTGCCGCGAGAGCGATTCGAGAGCAGCCGGCGATTACAGCCGGTGCAGTTTCTCCAAAGCAGCTGCTCGAGGCTGCACGGGCTCTGATGACGACACAGCCGTTCCACGATTGGCCAGATTCACCGCATGACAGCGATCACGTGTGTTTCGTGTTTATTCTAAAACCTTCAGCTCCACTAATGCGCACAAATCTGTTTTTTTATAACAGTAAAACCTCCTTTCATGTAGTCGCGATGTTATATTGTCATGTTTATCAAAATATAACTGATTAAAAACATAGACCCCACTTCATTGATAGTGTAGGCTTATATGTTGAACTTTATTCTTGTAAAAACACACGCTGTATTAAGCAGTGCATAAAGTATTACATGACAAGATTGTCTCTGAAACATCTGTGTATTGCCAAATATTGCATTTATTTCACTTCAGCTGATAAAGTGTGCAAACACAGCGCGAGCGTCACTGCGGGAAGCAGAAAGTGTTCGACTTCACGTCTCCGTTTGCAGCTCCTCCCCGCCTGCACGCGGCTACTCTCGCCGATCAGTTGCATCCAGCCGCAGCCGATGTCGAACACACCTATGATCTGGTGTGTGTGGAGTTGAACATGTGATCTGGTGTGTGTGGAGTTGATCATGTGATCTGGTGTGTGTGGAGTTGATCATGTGATCTGGTGTGTGTGGAGTTGAACATGTGATCTGGCGTGTGTGGAGTTGATCATGTGATCTGGTGTGTGTGGAGCTGAACATGTGATCTGGTGTGTGTGGAGCTGAACATGTGATCTGGTGTGTGTGGAGTTGAACGTGATCTGGCGTGTGTGGAGTTGAACATGTGATCTGGTGTGTGTGGAGTTGAACATGTGATCTGGCGTGTGTGGAGTTGAACATGTGATCTGGTGTGTGTGGAGGTGAACATGTGATCTGGGGCACGTTCAAAGCTCAAACCTGTGCGCAACGTTTTGCTACGGTTTCCGGTTGAACGTCATGTTTCCTGGAAACGGTGTGCAACGGGTTTGAGATGCGTTTGATCTCGTTTGGTGGGTGTGTCAAAAATGTCAGCCCAATCAGCGGCAAAATGTATATAAACCACGCAGTATTAAAGAGACAGCTCACACAATGGAAGTAAAGTTGTTTAATGTGTCCGCTGGTATTAGAAGACATGATTGTCATAAGAGTTTAATATATATATATATATATATATATATATATATATATATATATATATATATATATATATATATATATATATATATATATATATATATATATATATATATATATATATATATATATATATATATAATCAACATGATGATGTATTTATTTATATCTTTAGCTTAATTGCAAGGCAAGTTTATTTATATACCAAATTTCATATATGGTAATTGCTTGACATAAAGTGAGAAAGAAAATACAAGCTATAAAAAAAGTAAGAACTAGAAATAAAATGATTTAAGTTAGAATTGATTACCAGGAGATGAAAAAGGTTCATTAAATGGGATTGGGATGTTGTCTTTTATTCTGGACAGCAAGGGAAGTGATTGCATGTATTTTGCAGTATTAAACACGTATTTATATCGATTTTATCAGGCTCCGAAAATTCCACAAAAAGAACACAAAGAATGGCTTTCTCGGCTGCCATAGTTACAACTCTTGCGTCAACAGAACAGGGTGTTCAACGCAGCACCATTACCGTTTAAAAAACGTTTTGCAACGTTTTGTCGGGGCTGAACGCAGCCCAGGTGTGTGTGGAGTTGAACATGTGATCTGGTGTGTGTGGAGTTGATCATGTGATCTGGCGTGTGTGGAGCTGAACATGTAATCTGGCGTGTGTGGAGTTGAACATGTGATCTGGTGTGTGTGGAGGTGAACATGTGATCTGCTGTGTGTGGAGTTGATCATGTGATCTGGTGTGTGTGGAGCTGAACATGTGATCTGGTGTGTGTGGAGCTGAACATGTGATCTGGCGTGTGTGGAGTTGAACATGTGATCTGGTGTGTGTGGAGTTGAACATGTGATCTGGTGTGTGTGGAGTTGAACATGTGATCTGGTGTGTGTGGAGTTGATCATGTGATCTGGTGTGTGTGGAGTTGAACATGTGATCTGGTGTGTGTGGAGTGGAACATGTGATCTGGTGTGTGTGGAGTTGATCATGTGATCTGGTGTGTGTGGAGTTGATCATGTGATCTGGCGTGTGTGGAGTTGATCATGTGATCTGGTGTGTGTGGAGCTGAACATGTGATCTGTTGTGTGTGGAGTTGATCATGTGATCTGGTGTGTGTGGAGTTGATCATGTGATCTGGTGTGTGTGGAGTTGATCATGTGATCTGGTGTGTGTGGAGTTGATCATGTGATCTGTTGTGTGTGGAGCTGAACATGTGATCTGGTGTGTGTGGAGTTGATCATGTGATCTGGTGTGTGTGGAGTTGATCATGTGATCTGGTGTGTGTGGAGTTGAACATGTGATCTGGTGTGTGTGGAGTTGAACATGTGATCTGGTGTGTGTGGAGTTGAACATGTGATCTGGTGTGTGTGGAGTTGAACGTGATCTGGTGTGTGTGGAGTTGAACATGTGATCTGGTGTGTGTGGAGTTGAACATATGATCTGGTGTGTGTGGAGTTGAACATGTGATCTGGTGTGTGTGGAGTTGAACATGTGATCTGGTGTGTGTGGAGTTGAACATGTGATCTGGTGTGTGTGGAGTTGATCATGTGATCTGGCGTGTGTGGAGCTGAACATGTGATCTGGCGTGTGTGGAGTTGAACATGTGATCTGGTGTGTGTGGAGGTGAACATGTGATCTGCTGTGTGTGGAGTTGATCATGTGATCTGGTGTGTGTGGAGCTGAACATGTGATCTGGTGTGTGTGGAGTTGAACATGTGATCTGGTGTGTGTGGAGTTGATCATGTGATCTGGTGTGTGTGGAGTTGAACATGTGATCTGGCGTGTGTGGAGTTGAACATGTGATCTGGTGTGTGTGGAGTTGATCATGTGATCTGGTGTGTGTGGAGTTGAACATGTGATCTGGTGTGTGTGGAGTTGAACATGTGATCTGGTGTGTGTGGAGTTGAACATGTGATCTGGTGTGTGTGGAGTGGAACATGTGATCTGGTGTGTGTGGAGTGGAACATGTGATCTGGTGTGTGTGGAGTTGATCATGTGATCTGGTGTGTGTGGAGTTGATCATGTGATCTGGTGTGTGTGGAGTTGATCATGTGATCTGGTGTGTGTGGAGTTGATCATGTGATCTGGTGTGTGTGGAGTTGAACATGTGATCTGGCGTGTGTGGAGTTGAACATGTGATCTGGTGTGTGTGGAGTTGAACATGTGATCTGGTGTGTGTGGAGTTGAACATGTGATCTGGTGTGTGTGTAGTTGAACATGTGATCTGGTGTGTGTGGAGTTGATCATGTGATCTGGTGTGTGTGGAGTTGAACATGTGATCTGGTGTGTGTGGAGTTGAACATGTGATCTGGTGTGTGTGGAGTTGAACATGTGATCTGGTGTGTGTGTGTGTGTGTGTGTGTGTGTGTGTGTGTGTGTGTGTGTGTGTGTGTGTGTGTGTGTGTGTGTGTGTGTGTGTGTGTGTGTGTGTGAGCTCCAGTGGATCAGCGGCGCTCCGCGCTCATTAACCCGGCGAGAGCAGCCTTTCCTCTGCCAGTCCTTCTGCCGTCTGCCGCTGCTCTGATGTCCTGTAGTGGTTAAACATCAGATATAAATCATCTTGTGCTGATCTAACGGCAGATCTTTGCTCTCATGAATCATCATTTGTTGTCTGCCAAATCGTTTTGCCTGAGGGCTAAGAGAAGTTTCATAACAATTTTTTTTTTGGATATTTAACTTTACCGTTCTAGCCGACTAGCGCTGACTTTGTGTGACTGAATTGTTTGCCTTATTTATTGTATAGCTTTATACCTTTTACTTATACTTTTATAATGGTTATTATTGATCACACATAAACTGATATTTAACAAAAAGAGACTGGGTTATGTTTTATGTCATTTTTAATTGTATTACAGTGATAATCATATATATGCACACTTATTGTCTGAACCACATGTTAATGTGTTTAATATTTTTTTTAAATGTAAATGATAGAGGCAGGGTTGTGTTTTATATTTCGTTTGTTATAAATACACATGCAGTGAAGATAATGTAGGAGTTGCCTGGACCACATTTGTGTGGCTATTAATGTTTAGTATTTTTTTAATGAAAATGAAAAGAGGCAGAGTGGTGTTTTATGACCTATTTTGTTTTATTGTAGCCTAAAATATACATACAGGAGTGAGAGCGAGCTGAGTGACGCTATCAAGAACGCTGCTGTTCTCCCGTCCTCGCTGAAAGCGGCCATCATCCAGACACACCTCCTGGAGCTCCTTGAGCGAGCGTCTGTTTCGCTTCAAACGCTCCAATTCGCTGTGGATGCAGGAATGGATTCAAAATGTTCAAGAGTCCAACTAGACACGATAGATGCAAATTTGACTCTCTATTCGAGTTTGGTGTGAACGCAGCATTAGATTTGCGATAGTTTCAGTGACCTCAGCTGAATCTATGAGCTGGTGCCCCTCAGGGGCCAGACCCAAAGCTTCCAGATCTCCGGCCAGGGATGAAATATTGTCACCTGCACCTGGCCTAGCTTGATGTCTCTTGCAGTGGTTAGAATCAAATCTGCATGTGCAGGAGACAGATGTGCCTGCATCTTCCCACACTACCCCCAGAAAAGTGGTTCTCTGCTTGGGAGAAAGTACACTCTTCTTGGGTTTAACTTCAGTCCCAGACACTTCATATGAAAGATCACAATGTTTTGATGCCGTGCCACTAACTCCTCCGATTGAGCTAGTATCAGTACACGGACGCCCTGGAGTCATAGAGGAGCCAGAGCAGCATCCATACACTTGGTGAATGTGTGTGGGGACAAGGTTAGTCCGAAAGTAAGAACTTGATATTGGTATGCTTCGTGCCAGGAGAGAGCGCAGCTCTTGATCAAGAGATATTTTGTCTCCTATCTGGCATACTTTCATCTACACCCTGGGATTGAGGTGGATGGGAAGCAAACTGAATCCTGCAACCATTTCTTGTAGTGTTCAGGACCACTGAGAAATGTTGGGCAGAAGCTACGCAAAGTCTGACAGAGGAATGATTTTCCTAGTAGCGATCTGGCAGGGACTGAGGATTCGCTCATGAGCAAAGATGGGGCGAATGACCCATCAGACGCCGCCACCTTCTGAATCATCAGAGGTTGGCGGGATAAATAGAGACACCCCGGAGAGCCCCTAAGGAAACCAGACACACAATGTCATGGTATGCACAATTAGGGTTGGGCATCGAGAACCGGTTCCAACTTGGAACCGTTTAAAAAATAACGATGCCATTGGAATCGTTTAGAAATTTTGTTTTCGATTCCGATCATCGGTTCCAAACGCGCAAGTTTTCGGAAGTGCTTGCCGCGCCCGTTTGTTCTGTTGCAGCCATGGAGCACGGTAAGCAGCGCTCAAAAGTGTGGCTTTATTTCACTTTAAAAAAAAAAAAGCCTGGGTCGGCACAGTGCAACACATGACAAACTTATTTCTTGCACGGGAGGATGCACTACAAATATGTGGTGTATAAATTAACGAGTGTAGCGTGTTTGAAATGCTGCGCAGGTCTGTCCTCCTCAGGCAACCCTGCGCTAACCAACGTTATTAAAGGGATAGTTCACCCTGAAATGAAAATAAAGCCTTCTTTTACTTACCCTGATGTTGTCCCAGTGCCCTATGTCCTATGACATTTAAAATACTGTTCCTGCACGCGCTCCTTCCTATTACGGCAGTGAATGGCGATCAGCTAAAACATTACAAAAAATAAACAAATGTATCACACAACGATACAGGGAGACGCGCGCCATATGGAAAGTGTTCAGGGGGCACACTATAAGGTTTTGCGAGAAAGAAACTGTATTATTCAGTCAAAACACTGAGCTCGGCCGTTATTCTGAGCGCGCTCCTCTGTGTGCACTATGAGCCGTCAGCAGCCGCCGGCGCTCATGCCGACTATAATAACTCGCACTGTTGTCATTGCACCCAGGATAAGCAAACACACACACTGAAATCAAGCTCAATAGAAAAAAATGCGTTTCTCGTCTTTTCTATAACGTATATGATAAGAAATAATACTAATAATATAACCTCCTTAAGTGAATATTGTGTACCGGTTGTCATGACAATATTGCACGAGGCTACTGCGGCTTGGAGTGCGCGCACACACAGGAACACGCGCATTTGAACAACAGCTGGGTGAGTAAAAGATGGCTTTATTTTCATTTCAGGGTGAACTAACATTATCCCACCTCGTCATAATCAGGTAAGTGATTGCAGTGTAATAACAAAGCCCTTACCAAATTGCGAATTGTGGTGAACAACAACGTTACTGAAATTATTTTCCCCCCTCGTAGATAAATGTGGCTATACTCAAATTGCCCACGCTAGTAGCAGTCCTAATATGACTGCTGTTAATGTTAAACCGGGACTCGGTGTGAAACTCCATTCACCTTTGCAGCAAAGCAAGTGAAAATGCCAGCGGAGAAAGTCCCAAAACTAAAACTCATTATTGAATCAAAATACAATTTTCCTCTGTGAAATGAGCCTGTGACATGTTGTGACTCCACCCCTCAAAGAATCGGAATCGAGAATCGAAAAGAACCGTAATCGAAACTAAGAATCGGAATCGGAATCGGAATCAGAATCGTTCAAATCAAAACCATGCCCAACCCTATGCACAATGGAGATATTCTGATGGATTGAGGCCCGAAGGCGTCAGAATTTTCACCTTCCTCAAATCTGACATCGTCTTAGGCTACGGAGACTAAGCAGACCTCCCGGCCCCCCTTTCTTTGTGATGGAGGCTTGAGAAGCCACACTTGCCTTCTGCTCTCTCTCCTGGAGCTGGGCCTTGGTCATGCACGGCTGGTGGAAGACACCTGTGTCTGGACACAGTGAGGTATTAGCTCCTTGAACGCAGCCCATTTTTAGTCCATCTCTGCAAAACGGACTTCAGGATAGGAATGAATTTCTAAAACTTACTGCCAGATTCTGGAAGATGAATTATTCGAACAGTGGTAAAAGAGGATGTGGTGCTGGTCCTTCAAGAGTCACTCTCAACCACCAATGTGCAGCTCCACCTGGATGATGTGACGGCAGCCATTTTGCGCCAGAACGCCAACCACACACCAGCTTATGGTGGAGAGGAGACAGAGTGATGAAGCCAATCAGTATATGGGGATGATTAGGAGGCCATGATGGAGAGGGGCCAATGGGCAAATTTGGTCAGGATGCCGGGGTTACACCACTACTCTTTTTCCGAAGGACATCCTGGGATTTTTTATGATCACAGAGAGTCAGGACCTCGGATGAGACGTTAAACCAAACAATTATCATGTATTTTACAACACTTCAGCTTGTGATTCTTGTTAAGCGGGGGTATTTTTTAGGATTCTTTACCTAACTTAAGTCTCTGAGATCCTGACACCTTGCACTTCTGGAGACTCCAGGTAGGTTGCAGTTCTGGAAAATTGTGGCGCTGGAGACTAAAGGGTTCCTTATGGTTTCACACTTAATTCTTCACCTTAATTCTGAGGCTGCACTTGTGCAGAAGTCAAGTTTTCAAGTTTTGAGCGCACAACCTCTTACCTCTCAGTCGGCCAAAGTTATTTTTAGCTTGGCTACTCCACTGGTAACAACCCCTCAAAGTCAGATGCAGAAAGCATGAGTTCCTCGTTCTGGTCTGAAGAATTCACAGAGAAAGCTTCAAAATCCATAACAGCAGAGAGCATGAGAGATAGTGTATTTTCTCCTGTCTCAAACTCCACCTCCGTCAACTCACCCTGTGAACCCCATTACTGAAGTCACCGGAGACACGAGGTGCAGGACCCTTATCCATCGGAGCTTGCGGATGTTGAAACAATCACAATGTACACCGCCAGCCCCCTCGAGGACTGACCTCGCATGCTCCTCATCTATACACATAACACACAATCCGTTATAAAGCAGGGAAACAGCGTCACTCATTTTCTGTATCTCAACCCTGCCATTCATACAAGTGCGAAAATATTTTTTACAGTGTAGATCTTTGACTGACTTTTCCCCTAGACCTTTCCAAAAATGTTAAAACTCTTAACTTTGACTCATGTCGAGCAGCCGAATGCCTGTAATGCGCTTTTCTCTATAATAGACCCTCTGTTTCTCCTAATCACATCATGTGTGAGAGGATTTACCAGGACAGATCAGCGGTTTATTACTCATGCTGACCTTGATTAAAAAATGTGCCGATGGGTTTATAACTCTCTCTGATCTTTACATTCGGTTTAAAAATTACCCCAATGTGCTTACAGCCTTGCAGGGCACCGTAGTTATTCATTGCCTCGTCACAGTACGCTTCAACTTAATTTACTTGTATTTTGAGTAGATAGCTGAATGAATTCTGGTTGTATCAGTGTGTCTTGTGTGTAAACCAAACCATAATTGAAATACAATTTTGATCATGTTTAGTGCTACATTCAAATTGTTTGTAAAAGTGTCATAACATAGTATTGTGCAAAGATTGGCACGAAAATGTCTTTATTAATCGATAATCTGCCCTTACACTCTCAGAAAAAAAGGTACTGTGGAGGTACAATTTTGTTCCTTGGGGAACAAAACGTATAACTGTACATTTAAAGGTACACAATTATACCATTGTTTTTTCTCTACTTAGAGAAGTTCGGTCCTAGAGAGTCCATTAGAGTTTGACTCCAAACCTGAAATACATCTATAGAAGCTCTTATTGAGAATTAACAGAGGTTCAGATGTTGATGATTTATTGAAAATGTTTGGTCACCATTATGGAGATCATTATTTCCTTTAAATGTACAGTTTGACTATTGGCTTTTTATGTGAGTTTGTGGTTTTTGTTACAGTGTTAACAAAACACATAATCTGTTCAAATGAAAAGAAGCCATAAACTAAAATGATCATGAAGAAAAATGTTTGACTAAACTCATCACTGACTAATTTTTTTTATAAATATTCACTAACAATACTTTCTTGCCACGGATCAAACATTCTGAATTCTGATTTTTAAACACATTCTAGGGGGTGAAAAGTTTAGACGCACACAGATATCAAGAATCAGCATCTCAACAATGGTGACATACTTAATGCTGCAATGCATGCTGGGAGCCATGAGTTTTATACTCTGGTGGTTTAGTAGGGTTGGAGCTAAACTCTGCAGGACATCAGCTCTCTAGGACCGAACTTGCCGACCCCTGACTTAGTGGTACAGAAATGTACCCTTAAGGGAACCACCCCAGTGACGGCCACTTGTACCTGAAAAGGTACAATTTTGTACTCTTTTTTTTTAGAGTGTATAATCATAACTTGTGTGAAAAGGGATAAAAGTATTGCTGTTTTACTGCCACTAGTGTTCATTTCAGATAGAAACTGCAATACATTATGTACTACAGGGACATTTTTGAAGTTTTGCAAAAATGTTGTCATGTATGTATTGTAAAATACATACAGTGTACTTTAAACATTGAACTAAGACTTAAGACTAATCCCAGACTAAAATGCATGTTTGAGCCATTTTAACTGAAAGCAACTTGCACTTAAAATGTCACTGCCATTGTTTTGTCTCAAGATATACACCAGTAATGTTTTTTAGGCATGTTTAAAAATCTACTTAAATGTCCTAACTAAGGCCTAATCCTGGTGTAATCTAAGCCCTGTCTGTGAAACCAGGCATTGATGAATGCCAACAATTAACTGCAAGTCCCAACATGTTCGGTCTAGGGGAAAAATTAGGTAATCATGGCAATGTTCCTCAAAACTCACATGTTGCCCTTACAGTGAGTAAAGTTATTATTCCACAGTATAAAACAGGCCAGTCTTTGAGTCAATCAAATGTTTTCCCCAATTGTCCTCAAAGCATAAAGGACTACAAAATACGTTGGCGCTTGGGAGGAGAATGTACCATGAAATTAAAGACCACTAATTACCCTCACTGTGACACAAACACAACACAACTAACTAAACAACATTAAGATTAAATACAGCTGAAACCTCTATTAATTCTGAATGACAGCTGTTTACACACACCCATACATATTTAATTTATTCAAAAGCAATTTATTAAGAAAATTCCCCCAGCCACAATGCTCAGTAGAAGATTTATAAAGGTTTCGATCATTACACCAGTCACTATAGCAGGCAGTGCAGGATTCGTCTTGTTGACTGCCAAATTGGATATACGAGAGGAGAGAATTGGGTGCTGATTTTGAGAACATGCAATGCAAGCAAAACCCATGTAAATATTTAAAAAGATTATAAGATTATACAGCATTAAAACTGAGAGCGATTTTAATATCCTTTGAGACATGAGCTTTGAGGTAGAAGCAACTTTGACCTCAAAAAAATTGGTAACCTAAGATGCTAACATCTAAATGAACTGGTATTATTCAAGTAAAAAAATATTATTTAACATTACTAAACCAACCTTTACCCAGCTAACATTCTCAGAAATTTGGCTAACGTTCTTTCAATTTGTGACCCTGGAGCACAAAACCAGTCCTGCGTCTCACGGGTATATTTGTGGCAATACCCAACAATACATTGATAGGGTCAAAATAATACATTTTTCTTTTATGCCAAAAATCGTTAAGATTTTAAAGATCATGTTCCATGAAAATATTTTGTAAATGTCCTACCGTAAAGTTTATTATTAGTAGTAATGTGCCATTGCTAAGGACTTCCTTTGGACGACTTTAAAGATTTTCTCAATATTTAGTTTTTTTTTGCACCCTCAGATTCCAGATTTTCAAAATTGCCAAATATTGTCCTATCTTAACAAACCATACCTCAATGGAAAGCTTATTTATGCAGCTTTCATATTATGTATAAATGAAAAAAAAAGAAAAAAGAAAAAATGATGAAAAAAAACCTTCTTCCTGTAACGTTAATAGAAATTTAGTTTCAAAGTTATCTGGTCTTTAATAATGTTCTCAAAATATTATCACAGAAACATTATTTATACATCATTTGTGTTTTAGTTGGACGTTCGTCTAACATTTTTAAAAAATGTTACTTGTTTCAGAACATTCACAGAACATTCAAAAGTAACCCTTTCATAATGTTTGCAAAATTATGAAATGGAATGTTCCCATAATATTCGCAAAAACAAGATTTTTTTTTTTTTTTTACTTTTAAAACCTTTGAAAAAACTGGATATTTTGAATGTTGAGAGAATATTCTGAAATAATCTTCCCTTAACTTAATGGGAATGCTAGCAAAACATGCTTAGAACATATTTTTGTTAGCTGGAAAAAAAGAAAAAAGATTTACTTGCAAGTTTTTGCACGCAATTTTTTTAAAGTAAATTTCACATATGCAATTAAGTAAACTCTACTTAACTAAGTTAAGTAATAAATAAAATAAGTCATTTTAATTTGGCCTGTAAACAGTTGAGTAATTTCTACTTAACTTCTACTTAAACAACACTTCTGTCAGGATCGCTATCATCAAAGAGCGACTATTAGCATATAGTTTGGATTGCCGGTATGGTTCTGTTCTGGGCAAGAACTCCCTGCGCATCCAAGCAGCCTAGCATGGATAAGAGCAGGGAGAGCAGCAATAACCCCCCTAAGGGTAAACAGAACCAACATAATGTATTGCAGATATCATTAACGTTGATATTAAATGTACAAAATAATTAGGAATTTAGTCTGATTCAAGGGGAATTAGAATACCAAATCCTGCCTGAACAAGAGGAGGAGCTGGGGATGGAGGAGGGTAAATGAGCTCTGGAGAAACGCGATAGCTGCTGATAGTATCAAACGAATCGATCTTTTGAACTGGTTCTTTTTAGGGAACCGGTCGAACCAGTTCACCAAATCGGACTGAATTGTTCTAAACGGTGTCATTGCGGTGTTATGTCATTGTAAATGTATTTAATCCGTGTAAACATCTGCGTTTGCACGACAGTGGCTGTATTGAGTGCTTTTGCAAAACGTAAATCAAAGATGATGATGACGATACTTATTATTGTTATTATACTAAGTTATGATGACAAATTATTTTATATGAATGTTTTTTAATGTATTTTCATCCACCGGGATGATAGAAATTACATCATTACGTGACGACGTAAAAGAACCGGTGAAATGTTTTTTTTTTTTTAACCGGATCATTGAAATGAACTGTCCGATAGAACCGGTTCGCGGAAAAGAACCGAACTTCCCATCACTACTATATACAGTATACGTCGTGTTCCTATCGGTAGACGTGATAAGCTGACAATCAGCTGATGCGACCTTGACTAACGTTACAACCTGCCAGAACTGACGCTATACGCTTGATATTTAAAGTGTAACATCTTAGTAAATAATTAGGGATGCACCGAATCCAGGATTCTGACAAATATTGGGCTTTTTGACGGGGGGTTTTTCCACCGAACCGAACCCTAGGTTTGCACTACGAGCGTTACGCTTGTCGAACGTAATGACGCCGCTGTTGATTATGGGAAGGTGTTTACAAGGTGGACCGGCCGAATCCAGTCGGCTATGAGAAAATGAAACTCGTGAACAGAAAAAGTGTTGTTTGGCAGTGCTTTCAGTCAAAAGAGGGCGATTCAAGTCGAGCTACATGTTCAATTTGCAATGCCGCTTTGTCTCGTGGTGGCAAGCACCCTAAACAATAGCCGCTTTTAAGACATTTGGTATTAAACATCTGAAAGAAGCAGCCAAAATGCAGCAACTTCAGGTACGGCAAAGGAAGGATAGTCATCCTGGCATAATGTTGCTTATTCTTAATTAAAATAAATTAAAGTAAAAGGACACTGCTGTAGGGATGCTCCCAACCGACAACCGCTGCTCATTATCCGATTATCAACCGTTAACTGATCAGATTATAATATTGAATTGCCATTAAATAAAAATATTATTGACGAGTGTCTGTGACCCGTTAAAAAGACACTTCTTTCACGGGTTTATTTTACCTTGCAAAAAGCAGCATACAAATCAGATAAAATATGAATAAAACAAATAGGCCTACACTAAATATTTTTCACTTAAATAATTACCAAATCAAGATGACAAAACGAAAACACACTGAATCCGTTTGAAGCTTTGAAGAACCGGAATAGTTTTGTCAAATAAAAAAAGCAGGCCTACCTCAATCCATACCTATGTTTTTTTTTATTTTTTTATATTTATTTAAAAAAATAACATGTCTAAGTGATGTGGGTTAGTCTGGAGCGCAGCCTTTTGACAGAAAACACCCTCTCGCCTTGTTTATACTTTCGTCTGTCTCCGTGGGGCGAGCCTCTTCTGACTGCGCCCGCGCCTTTTGCGCGCTCCGTTGTGTTGTTCTTTGAGACGACAGAGGACGACTCGGGGTAATTGTTCTATAAACCATCAGGAAACAGCGGCGAGAAGAACATATGTGACAAAACCACACTAGGAAAAGCCCTAAATAAGGCTTCAGATGCAATATGAGCATCCCTACACTGCTGTGGACGCTGTTTACTTCATTAATGTGTTTACTGTGATAATGGACTGAGGATCGGAGTAGGATTTGGTATTCGGTTTCGGATTCGTCAGAATCTTAACCAGTGGATTCGGTATTCGGCCAAACCCCGAAAATCTGGATTCGGTACTAGGGATCGACCGATATGGATTTTTTAGTGCCGATTTTTTTCAGCCTTAGCCGATGAGCGATATGGGCTGCCGATTTTCTTGAGCCGATATTTGGAGCCGATACTGCTTTTGCTCCCTCAATTTACATCATAAAAATTACACAATGATCAGGATGATAACAATTTAAAATTTACAATTTAAAAAAGGAACATTTATTGAACTAACAAAAACAATATTTAACAAATAGTAAAAACAGGTGAGGTAGAACAAGAAAAAAAAAAGAGTTCAGTGGTGAAAATAAATTCTGAAAATAAATATTTAAGCATAAATAAAATAATGACACTATTGCACACAGTATCAACAAGCGAGCAGCATAATAAAGTGCACACTGACTGTACTATACTTCATTTTAAAACTATTTACAACCTAGTCATTTAATGGTTACACTCTAAAAAATGCTGGGTTAAAAATAATCCAAGTTGGGTTGAATATGGACTAACCCAGCAATTGGGTTGTTTTG
Source organism: Gobio gobio (assembly GCF_949357685.1). Classification (NCBI taxonomy): domain Eukaryota; kingdom Metazoa; phylum Chordata; class Actinopteri; order Cypriniformes; family Gobionidae; genus Gobio; species Gobio gobio. The sequence goes on from NC_137106.1 coordinate 51,685,602, forward strand.
ACCCAGCGGTTAGGTTAAATGTTTGCTTAAAACAACCCAATCACTGGGTTAAAACAACCCCATTTACCTATAGGTAAGCCCCTCCCATCGAACGCCTCAGATGATTTGTTTGAGTGAAAAACTATGTAATAAACTTCATAAACCATCAGTAAAGTTTGGCCATCATTCGGATGGGATATATACGCTACATTCTGTGTCCAAAAACATCTTGGGATAAAGTTTTCACACTGACAGCTGTGCATTGTAAAATATAGCAACTTCATTTGTTTGTCCGAGTTAGCAACAGTAGCTAAGGGGGGCGGGGCTTACCGATAGGTCAATTCCTGGGTTAGTCCATTTTCAACCCAACCTGGGTTATTTTTAACCCAGCATTGTTTAGAGTGTAGGTGCACTTCACTTAATCTCTTGTAGAGCAACACCAGCGATAATTCAGGAAAAATCTCCCAATGCTCCACGTGAAACTTCAGTCTTTCCACCTTTTGCCATCGTGTCAATTCTCAATTGATTTTGATTAATATGTGCGAGGGAGAGCGAGAGAGTTTGAAGACGGTGAGAGCTGCCCTGTGGACGCCTGTCTGGAAATAATGCAGGGGAAAAAATATCAGCGAACGCAGCAGCCTTATATCGGCCGATGCCGATACACGTAAAAATTGCAAATATCGGTCTAACACTATTCGGTACATCCCTATACATAATACAGTAGATATCTACATAATTGAAGTAGTGAACACCTGAACACAGAGACCTTAATACACAGTGATGGAAACATTCGATGGATCGTTTTTGAGTATGAATGTGTCATTTTGAGTAGAAAATAAACTCCAAATGTCACAAAATGGCAAGTTACTAAACCTAACAACATGAAACGGTGTAAATACAGCTAGAAAACAGCCAAAAATCAACCTCATTAATTATTCAAGCCCCAGTGCATGATGGGAACACCCGTATCAGAAAAGTTGAGTAGTTTTACTTCATTTTATGACGTTGATATTTACATTTTAACACGCTTGACTTGAGTACTAATATAGAATTTACTTCGGTTTTTTTATTCTTGCCTGGACTAACTTTTCAATGTAGAAATTACATTTGTTTTTTTCTGTTGTAAAATCATTTTTATCAATGTGGGTATACAACAAAAGTAATTATATGGGATAAATCAGGTAGAAACTGCTCTTTAACAGGCCAAATTCATGTTACAGTGTAGATTATGGATATTATTAGTTGGTGTTTGTTATAACACACCAAAAGTTGCTCATATATTTTTCTGTGAATGCATTCTTTCAGTGAGACTCTATCTCTCTTATCTCTTGTGAAGCGCTGCCCATTGAATGAGCACACATCATCCTGGCACTTGTAATCGGCTCAGAGTCGTCCGTTTGAGTCAGAATCACCCCGGCAGATCCCGACAGCAGCGGTGAAGCGGCCCGTTTCCTCACGCGTGGTTGTACTGAACGCCGCTTCTTCATAATACACTGTTTATTCAGAGGGAGTTAAAGCCACTCACATGCACAGGAATCTTGTTTTTCTATTGAGGCAGGTTTTGATTATGAAACATGCTTTTCCCAGAAATATGTGTGGATTTGTGCTGGTCTTCAGACATGAGATTAAACATGTCTCATAACCTTATTGTAAAACAGGGGTGTCAAACTCAGTTGCTGGAGTGCCACAGTCCTGCAGAGTTTAGTTCAGACCCTTCTCCAACACACATACCATCAGGTGTGTTTAATTAGGGTTGAAGCTAAACCCTGCTAAACTAGTTTGACACCCCTGTTTTACAATAAGGTCCCATTTTCTAACATTAGTTCCCTATCTATCACTCATTCAGTGTTTTGTCGATTTAGTGACACTAGGTCCCTATTTTACCGATCTGAGCTTATGGTCTGAAGCTCATGGCGCAGGTGCATTTAGGGCGTGTCCAAATCCACTTTTGCTTGTTTAACGACGGAAAAAACTGTTGGAGAACCAGGCGCATGGTCCAATAGGGTTGTATCTAGTCTCTTAATGAGTCATGGGGGTGTTTTGGGTGTAAATAAACCAATCAGAGTCTCATCTCCCTTTCCCTTTAAAAGCCGAGTGAGCGGAGTGATTTGGAGTGTTTTGCAAATCACTCTGCAGAAGTAGCAGTGCTTCGCCTTCTGAGAATATAGTTCCCAGTATGTATACGGTTAAAAGATGGCTGTGTCTCATGTGATCTTGTTATTTGTACACGCTGTGACTATACACATCACAACATGTAAATAGGATTATTTGAGCAGAAAGCTTATTGAGCAGTAAGCTAGCTGGAGCCATTTACCTCCAGTCTTTGTGCTAAGCTAGGCTAGCTGGAGCCATTTACCTCCAGTCTTTGTGCTAAGCTAGGCTAGCAGTGGGTGTGTCAGACAGAGTTATGGTACGCATGGAGATGAGAATGTTATGTATGGACTTATCTAACTCTGGGGGATACGGTGAATAAGATAAAGTCACAAAATGTCGGCGTATTCCTTTAATATTTCCACTTTTTTAATATTCCTCAGAGATTATCCATAGAATGGTCTATCAAAACAAATGTACCATGATATCATCACTCACTCCACCAGCTATTCTCATAACTCAATACTTAAAACATTACTCAATGTAGATGAAAATATTTATTAGAAAAAGATATGCATATGTATTTTTAGTAACATTACTGCTATCCTGGCATAAAAAAGGTTCATTTTGAAATACAGCTGTGTTCCTACTTCTTGTCAACACTGTCAGATGTGAAACATTTGTAAAATCAGGAAATATCAAAGCCAGCCATCATCTTGACTTTGATATTGCCTATTTGATCTTATTTAACCATAGGTGTGCATATATTTTCTGTCACAACCATATATCAACTCACGCAAACTTTGGGAAATTGTTTGGGATTATTTTTTTCTAATAATGTATGATGAATTAGTTGCTGCAACAAAGCTGGAAGGACAAAATTCTCTTGTATGTGTAGCTGTAAATTTAGCTAAACTCATTATCTTCCTCTTTGTCTTGCCAGGCAGACGACTCTCTCCGTTTATCTGCTGTCGTTTGTGGGGATGGTGATCTACACCTTCACCCTGAACTTGGGTCATCTGTGGGTCGTGTTCCTCACATCAGGAGTGCTGGGGTAAGAGCTGCATGCATTGGGCACTAACGTCATTTAAGGCCACATGAAACGAAAGTTGCACGGGTATTTCGTTCCCTATTGTGCCGCATATCCGAGTGAAACGCTTCCCAAACAAGAACAAATGTATTAGTGATTTTGTCTATGGGGAATTGATTGGCTGATTTAATGTGAGTGACAGGTTTGCCCCGCCCTCATCATCAGAGAAGAGATGAAGTTATTCTGATTCAAGATTACCAGGAACATGAATTTGAAATAACAATGATGAATGGATAAATCATTTATAATAAATACTGCCATATTCCATAAAAAAAAGAATTGTCAGTTTTGATTTCGTAGTGATTTAAAGCATTTGTATTTTTTAATTTCCAGTACGAATATTTAAACATTCTTAAATTAAGATACATTTACTTGAGTAGCAAAATTACATTTTCCGACAAAATTATACAAACTAAACAAGTTCATAAAAGAATATACATCTGCCAGCAGGATCATCTTGTTTTCCTTTTGAATTAAGGAAAAATACTCAGAAAATACATATATTGTTTTGCATTGCAGACATCAAAAGATCAAAGTAAGTGTCATTAATTATTGTTTGTAGCACAAGTGCACTTTTCAAGCAAAACTATTTTGTTAGTAATTGAAATTATAAAAAAGTACAAGTTTTTTGAGACTTTGTGGTTGCCAGATGTTATTGGGACAGTTTAAAGCCTAATTTACACATACGGGGAGAAAGTGGGAGTGTTTTTGGTGCTTGTAGTGTTTCAGCTGCACATTATCCTTGTTACAGTGCATAAGGACTGAGTAATATTAATGAACTACATGTACTTACTGTAGGATCATGGTTACACTCTCAGACAAAAAGGTACAGTGGAGGATCAATTTTGTTCCTTGGGGAGCAAAACGTATAACTGTACCTTTAAAGGTACACAATTGGTCCTTATGGTAGAATTACACAATTATCTTCCTCACTTAGAGCAGAAGTTCGGTCCTAGGCTTTGGTTCCAACCCTGAAAGACATTTATAGAAGCTCTTATTGAGAATTAACAGAGGTTTAGATGTTGATGATTTATTGAAAATAACCATTATGGAGATGGTTGGCTTTTTAGGTGAGTTTGTGTTTTTTTTTTTTTACAGTGTTAACAAAACACATAATCTGTTCAAATCAAAAGAAGCCATAAACTAAAATTATCATAAACTCATCACTGATTAAAAATGCTAATAAATAATATTCACCAACAATACTTTCTTGCCACAGATCAGACATTCTGAATTCTGATTTTTAAACACATTCTAAGCGGTGAAAAGTTTAGACACACACAGAGATCAAGAGTCAGCATATGTATCTCAACAATGCTGCAATGCATGCTGGGAGCCATGAGCTTTATACTGTGGTGGTTTAGTAGGGTTGGAGGTAAACTCTCATCAGCTCTCTAGGGCCGAACTTGTCGACCCCTGACTTAGTGCAAAAAATGTACCCTTAAGGGTCCCACCCCAGTGACGGCCACTTGTATCTTAAAAGGTACAATTTTGTTCTCTTTTGTTTTTGAGAGTGTAGGATTTGGTTTATAGTTAGTTAATTATTATGCATAATTTACTGTTATTACAACAGTCAGTACATATAATATGTGTAACGTCGTGTTAAAACAATGTTTTACCAAAAAGGATCTCTGTCTGTTTAGAGAAAAGTTAAACTTTTCTCAGCTTTGTCACTGGATACGATTACATCACATTTCTTGACCAAAGTGCACATGTGTCAGTGCTGCAAATATGACCATCAGGCTTTTGAGGAAGGTTGACTATTAGGCCCCACTTTATATTAGGTGGCCTTAACTACCATGTACTTACATCAAAAAATAAGTACAATGTACTTACTGTGTTCAAATTGTATTGCAAAACACCTTTGCTGATACTGAGGTGGGATACGGGTAGGGTTAGGGACAGGTGTGGTGGTGTGGGTGAGTTTAAGGGTAGGGTTAGGGACAGGTGTAGTGGTATGGGTAAGTTTAAGGGTAGGGTTAGGGACAGGTGTGGTGGTGTGGGTAAGTTTAAGGGTAGGGTTAGGGACAGGTGTGGTGGTGTGGGTGAGTTTAAGGGTAGGGTTAGGGACAGGTGTGGTGGTATGGATGAGTTTAAGGGTAGGGTTAGGGACAGGTGTGGTGGTATGGATAAGTTTAAGGGTAGGGTTAGGGACAGGTGTGGTGGTAAGGGTAAGTTTAAGGGTAGGGTTAGGGACAGGTGTGGTGGTGTGGGTGAGTTTAAGGGTAGGGTTAGGGACAGGTGTGGTGGTAAGGGTAAGTTTAAGGGTAGGGTTAGGGACAGGTGTGGTGGTGTGGGTAAGTTTAAGGGTAGGGTTAGGGACAGGTGTGGTGGTAAGGCTAATTTTAAGGGTAGAGTTAGGGACAGGTGTGGTGGTGTGGGTGAGTTTAAGGGTAGGGTTAGGGACAGGTGTGGTGGTAAGGGTAAGTTTAAGGGTAGGGTTAGGGACAGGTGTGGTGGTGTGGATAAGTTTAAGGGTAGGGTTAGGGACAGGTGTGGTGATATGGGTAAGTTTAAGGGTAGGGTTAGGGACAGGTGTGGTGATATGGGTAAGTTTAAGGGTAGGGTTAGGGACAGGTGTGGTGGTGTGGATAAGTTTAAGGGTAGGGTTAGGGACAGGTGTGGTGATATGGGTAAGTTTAAGGGTAGGGTTAGGGACAGGTGTGGTGATATGGGTAAGTTTAAGGGTAGGGTTAGGGACAGGTGTGGTGATATGGGTAAGTTTAAGGGTAGGGTTAGGGACAGGTGTGGTGATATGGGTAAGTTTAAGGGTAGGGTTAGGGACAGGTGTGGTGGTAAGGCTAATTTTAAGGGTAGAGTTAGGGACAGGTGTGGTGGTGTGGGTGAGTTTAAGGGTAGGGTTAGGGACAGGTGTGGTGATATGGGTAAGTTTAAGGGTAGGGTTAGGGACAGGTGTGGTGGTGTGGGTAAGTTTAAGGGTAGGGTTAGGGACAGGTGTGGTGGTAAGGCTAATTTTAAGGGTAGAGTTAGGGACAGGTGTGGTGGTGTGGGTGAGTTTAAGGGTAGGGTTAGGGACAGGTGTGGTGGTAAGGTTAAGTTTAAGGGTAGGGTTAGGGACAGGTGTGGTGGTGTGGGTAAGTTTAAGGGTAGGGTTATGGACAGGTGTTGTGGTGTGGGTAAGTTTAGGGTAGGGTTAGGGACAGGTGTGGTGGTGTGGGTAAGTTTAAGGGTAGGGTTAGGGACAGGTGTGGTGGTGTGGGTAAGTTTAAGGGTAGGGTTAGGGACAGGTGTGGTGGTGTGGGTAAGTTTAAGGGTAGGGTTAGGGACAGGTGTGGTGGTGTGGGTAAGTTTAAGGGTAGGGTTAGGGACAGGTGTGGTGGTGTGGGTAAGTTTAAGGGTAGGGTTAGGGACAGGTGTGGTGGTGTGGGTAAGTTTAAGGGTAGGGTTAGGGACAGGTGTGGTGGCATGAGTAAGTTTAAGGGTAGAGTTAGGGACAGGTGTGGGGGTATGGAGAAGTTTAAGGGTAGGGTTAGGGACAGGTGTGGTGGTGTGGGTAAGTTTAAGGGTAGGGTTAGGGACAGGTGTGGTGGCATGAGTAAGTTTAAGGGTAGAGTTAGGGACAGGTGTGGGGGTATGGAGAAGTTTAAGGGTAGGGTTAGGGACAGGTGTGTTGTTGTGGGTAAGTTTAAGGGTAGGGTTAGGGACAGGTGTGGTGGTATGGGTAAGTTTAAGGGTAGGGTTAGGGACAGGTGTGGTGGTATGGGTATGTTTAAGGGTAGGGTTAGGGACAGGTGTGGTGGTATGGGTAAGTTTAAGGGTAGGGTTAGAGACAGGTGTGGTGGTACGGGTAAGTTTAAGGGTAGGGTTAGGGACAGGTGTGGTGGTAAGGGTAAGTTTAAGGGTAGGGTTAGGGACAGGTGTGTTGGTAAGGGTAAGTTTAAGGGTAGGGTTAGGGACAGGTGTGGTGGTATGGGTAAGTTTAAGGGTAGGGTTAGGGACAGGTGTGGTGGTATGGGTAAGTTTAAGGGTAGGGTTAGGGACAGGTGTGGTGGTATGGGTAAGTTTAAGGGTATGGTTAGGGACCGGTGTGGTGGTATGGGTAAGTTTAAGGGTAGGGTTAGGGACAGGTGTGGTGGTAAGGGTAAGTTTAAGGGTAGGGACAGGTGTGTTGGTAAGGGTAAGTTTAAGGGTAGGGTTAGGGACAGGTGTGGTGGTGTGGGTTAGTTTAAGGGTAGGGTTAGGGACAGGTGTGGTGGTGTGGGTGAGTTTAAGGGTAGGGTTAGGGACAGGTGTGGTGGTGTGGGTAAGTTTAAGGGTAGGGTTAGGTGTAAGGGAAGTGTCAACTGTGTAATTACAAATGTATCTCCAGAAATTAATTACAGATGTAATTACATGCAGGTATTTTTTAAAATGTAAGTACAATGTAAAAACATGTATGTACACAATAAGTGCATTGTATCAAATGATTAATTAAAATGTTAGTACATAGTAGTTAAGGCCACCTAATATAAAGTGGGTCCGACTATTAAACTGGTATAAAGATCTCAATTTACCAGAATTTCATCTTACTTTTGTCTATAAATGCCTGATGTGTAAAATATGAATGGTAGCATCTACTAACGAATCCATGCTAACCAGCCATTTCTACACAGACCAAGTAACAATCTGTTTTATTTTTAATAATTATATGTGCTAATGGCTGTATACAGTGTGTTTGTTGACCGCTGTGATTCTTCCACCTCTTCTGCTGTCTGACCGCAGGTTCTTCATGACGGGTTATCTGCCGCTGGGCTTTGAGTTTGCAGTGGAGCTGACGTACCCGGAGTCAGAGGGAACATCGTCAGGACTGCTCAACTGCTCAGCGCAGGTCATGCATATAGGCTGTTTCCAGACCTGTAGATCGTTTGCTTTGTTCTGAAACAGGCATTTCAATTGTTACGTTTAACTTTCTTCTTGGTTCAGCTCAGGTAACGTTTCCAAAATGTGTTTATGCAAGCCACATCTAAATCCATGTCAAATTCAAAGTTAGTGTAACGGAGTTCAGCTAGAAGTCGCTGTGCGAGTAAACCTCACTCCTCTGATGTCAAGAGATGCTCTAGTGACTGACGCTAGAGGTTGCAGCCTTTAGCCTCCTTGTTAGAACGTCTGACTCTCATGCCGGCGGACCCGGGTTCGAGTCCTGCTTGGAGCGGGGCGGTTCTAACAGGAGGGGTTACATTAGCAGTTTTATGTTTTAGTTCATGTTTGTAGTGTTGAGCTCATCTATAAGCTAGTGTACAATCTGACAAAATTCACTTTTAGCAAACAGAACAAAAATCGTCATCTAGCTCTTGGGACGTACTTTATTAGCCTGGCTCCGCCCTCCTACGTACTTCCGCTCAATTTTCATTTTCCTTCAGTACTACGTCTGGGACTGCTGTATATGCTTAGGTTTTCTCCCGAATAATTTTTTACCGGTCCAATCAGCGAACAGAGGGAGTGGCTGAGAGCGATGACGAAAAAATCCCCGGCCGAATTACCTCCTGCTTTAGACAAACACCAGGTCGTGTGGTCACTTAATTGCTGTCCAAATCCACATCTCTGAGTTGTCAAGAAATTCACTTCAAAATGTACTGTTTATATCCTTTTTAGACCCCTGCAGAGCACTGTGCGGTTTGCGTGAGCTGTAATTTGGTTGAATTTCTAGACTTGTATTTCTTTAAATGCTGGCAAGTGTTTACAAGAGCAATATATTTCATCACCGCTCAAAAAATAAAAGAAGAAAAGCACGTCAACATTTGAATTGGCTGTTATTTACGCCAGCATTTATTCTTATCATACCAAGCATATGACATTTTATTTACTCTCCTCTCCATCGTGAATAAATCACAATCCGAATGCACAAGGTTTTATCACTGACACTGAGGTGGTGTGCTCAGTTAATGTGAGAATCAAAGGCGAACGGCGCGTGACATGCGTCACGACCAAACGTTAGCGATTGGTTATGGCAGATCCAGAGTGACTCTTGGCAGATCCAATTGTCATGATCACAGAATGAGGAAACAATTGCAGGTGAAAATAACTCAGTTTTAATGTCAGAAAGTACTACAATTCAGGGACAGACAACACCGCTGGCAGGTGACGCAGGGACCTCGATGATCAACAGGTGTATCTGTGCTGGTGAAGAGTGAAGCGATGGTGATGAGGGTGAAATCCGGCGTGAAACGATGAACAGGAAACAACGAACAGGAATCCCAGAACAAACACCACACGATCATCCAACGGAACAGGAACAACTCAGGACACCAGACAGCACACAACATCGACAAACGATCTGACAAAGGAGAGGAGAAAACGGTGAGTATAAATGCAAGTGATAATGACTCGCAGCTGGCGCCGATGATAGATGAATGAGCATGATTGCTCCGGCCACGCCCACGGATCCACGCAGCACATACCAACACAACAAACAGAGACACGAGACACAAAAGAAAGCAATGCATTCATGAACCGTGACAGTACCCTCTCTCCTAGGAACGCCTCCTGGCGTTCCCAGCCTCCCTTACCTGTCGATTGTAATCATCGATAAGGGAGTGATCCAGAATGTTTCTCGTAGGGACCCAACTTCTCTCCTCCGGACCGTAACCTTCCCAGTCCACCAAGTACTGGACTCCGCGTCCCCTCCGCCTAGAGTCCAGAATACGATTTACCGAAAACGTAGGTTCCCCATCTACGAGACGCGGCGGGGGAGGAACCGGAACCGGCGGGTTAATTGCTGATCGAAACACAGGCTTAATCTTAGATACATGAAACACGGGGTGAATTCTCCTGTACACTGGAGGAAGGTTGAGGCGGACTGTCACCGGACTAATGATCTTGGTGACAGCGAACGGGCCAATGAATTTGGGTGCGAGCTTATTAGAGACGGAACGGAGAGGAATATTCTTAGTAGAAAGCCACACTTTTTGACCAACGACGTATACGGGAGGCTTTGACCGGTGGCGATCGGCCTTAGCCTTGGTGCGCAACCCCACCCGGAGTAGAGTCTCTCGGGCTCTAGTCCAGGTGTTGTGACACCTCTGGATGAAGGCGTGGGCGGAGGGGACCGCGACTTCGGAATCCAGACTGGGAAAGATAGGTGGCTGGTAACCTACACTACACTCAAACGGAGACAGGCCCGTAGATGACACTGGTAACGTATTGTGGGCGTACTCCACCATAGACAGTTGCTGACTACAAGACGAAGGATTCTTGGAAACCAAACACCGCAACATTCTTTCCAGATCCTGGTTGGCTCTCTCGGTCTGACCATTGCTCTGGGGATGAAACCCTGAGGAAAGACTAACAGTCGCCCCTAGCAATCTACAAAATTCTTGCCAAAATTTGGACACAAATTGGGGTCCTCTGTCGGAAACCACGTCCATCGGGAGGCCATGTAACCGAAAGACGTGATCCACGACGGCCACCGCTGTCTCCTTGGCTGAGGGTAATTTGGGCAAGGGAATAAAATGAGTCGCCTTCGAGAACCGGTCCACCACGGTTAAAACTACCGTGTTGCCCTGGGAGGGCGGGAGGGCGGTAACAAAATCTAGTGCGATATGGGACCAGGGTCTCGAAGGGACAGGCAGCGGTTGGAGTAGCCCATCTGGGGGTCGATTGGAAGACTTACCAATGGCACAAACCGAGCAAGCCAAAACAAAACTGTGAATGTCCCGGGCCATAAGTGGCCACCAGAATCGTTGTTTAACCAGAAACTTCGTACGAGTCACTCCTGGATGACAGGCTACGTTGGAACAATGCCCCCACTGAATAACGTCTGACCGTAATCCCTCCGGCACAAATAATCGATTCGGTGGGCAACCGACCGGGGGCGTTACCCCTTCTAAGGCCTTCTTGACCTTCGATTCGACCTCCCATGTGAGTGTGGAGACAAATAGGGTCTCAGGTAAAATGCACTCGGGAGTAACCAGGCGTTCGGAGCGATCAAAAATACGCGACAAAGAATCGGGTTTGATGTTTTTGGAACCCGGGCGGTACGAAAGAGTAAAGTCAAAACGACCGAAAAAAAGTGCCCACCGAGCCTGCCTGGAGTTCAATCTTTTAGCCGTCCTAATATATTCCAAATTCTTATGATCGGTCCAGACGATAAAAGGTACCCCCGACCCTTCTAACCAGTGACGCCATTCTTCCAACGCTAACTTGACTGCCAACAACTCTCTGTTACCAATGTCATAGTTACGTTCGGCAGGTGACAAGCGATGGGATAAAAACGCGCAAGGATGCATCTTCTCGTCCGTGGAAGAACGTTGGGACAACACTGCACCTACCCCCACCTCTGACGCGTCGACCTCCACCATGAACTGACGTGAGGAATCAGGGGCTATCAGAATGGGGGCCGAAACAAAGCGGTCTTTCAGTTTGGTAAACGCGGCCTCAGCCGCGTCAGTCCACCTGAACGTCGTTCTGGGGGAGGTCAAGGCAGTCAGAGGTGCGGCTAGTTGGCTGTAGTTACGAATAAAACGTCGGTAGAAATTGGCGAATCCCAGAAACCTCTGCAGGGCCTTGCGAGAATCTGGGATTGGCCACTCCACCACAGCCTTAACCTTCTCAGGGTCCATACGTACTCCCTCAGACGAAATGATGTATCCCAGAAATGGAACCGACTGTGCGTGGAACTCGCATTTCTCCGCCTTGACAAAAAGCCCATTCGCCAGCAACCTCTGAAGCACTCGTCGAACGTGCTGCACATGTTCCTGGAGAGACGAAGAAAAAATCAATATGTCATCCAGGTAAACATATATGAACTGGTCGACCATGTCTCGCAGCACGTCATTGACGAGGGCCTGGAAGACTGCTGGGGAGTTGGACAGCCCGAAGGGCATGACCAAATATTCAAAATGCCCCCTAGGGGTGTTAAAAGCAGTCTTCCATTCATCCCCCTTCCTGATGCGGACCAAATGATAAGCATTACGTAAATCCAATTTCGTGAAGATTGACGCTCCCTGCAACCTCTCGAAAGCTGAAGACATCAACGGTAAAGGATAAGTATTCTTTATCGTGATGTTGTTCAACCCCCGGTAATCAATACAAGGTCGCAGAGAACCGTCCTTCTTCCCCACAAAAAAGAACCCCGCCCCCGCTGGAGAAGAGGAAGGGCGAATGAACCTAGTTGCTAGTGAATCAGAAATGTATTTCACCATGACCTCCCTTTCTGGAACCGAAAGTGAATAAAGCTTGCCCTTAGGCGGAGATTTACCTGGCAATAAATCTATGGCACAGTCGTAGGGACGATGCGGAGGCAGAGAAGCAGCTCGAGACTTACTGAACACTTCCCTCAGGTCCTGGTACTCCGCGGGCACGTTAGAAAAATCCACTGCTTTCTCCTGTAACACAGACATAGGAACAGACGAACAGGCAGACACAAGACAGGACTCATGACATTTGGTGCTCCACTCCGTAATGGACCTCCGGATCCAGTCTACTTTGGGGTTGTGTTGAGTTAACCAAGGATGTCCGAGTACTATGGGTGCAAGAGGTGAGTCCATGATGTAAAATGACAGAGTTTCCGAATGGTTACCAGATGTAATGAGAGTAACAGGTCCAGTAGATAGAGAAATCATGGGAAGCTGTTGACCATTGAGTGCGTGGACAGAAATGTCCTGAGGAAGTGACTGGAGGGGAATCTGAAGGTGGTGTGCGAGAGTGTGGTCCATAAAATTACCTTCCGCCCCGGAGTCCAATAGTGCTTGACAGTCGTGCTGGTGTGTTGACCATCTTAGTCTTACCGGGAGGAGGGTAGATGTCGATGAGGTCTTCTCGGCGGAGATCCCACCCGATAGTAGCCTCACTGTTACTACCGGGCGTGGCCTTTTACCGGACACATGTTCAGAAAATGTCCCTCTCCGCCGCAGTATAGACAAAGACCTTGGGACCTCCGCCTCTCCTTCTCCTCCCGGGAAAGCCGAGCTCGCCCTACCTGCATGGGCTCGTGATCGTAGATAGGGCTGACCACATCCGTACCGCTGGACCGCGAACTCTCTGCTCCTCTAAAAACCCGATTGGGAAGGACGCGTCGCTCGACTCTTGACAGTCGAGCATCAACTCGTAGTGCTAAGTCAATCAGTCCATCCAAGGTGTTAGGCAGGTCCAGGGTGTAGATCTCCTTCTGGATGCGGTCAGCCAGCCCATGCAGGAACATATCCCACTGCGCCTCGTCGTTCCATTGGCACTCCGCCGCGAGAGTCCGGAATTCGATCGAGTAATCCGAAACAGACCTCTCTCCCTGGCGAAGCTCGGCGAGCACCCTCGCCGCCTCTCTTCCGGAGACCGCACGGTCAAATACCCGCTTCATGACGGCGGAGAGTGCCTGGAACGACTGGCAGCATGGGTCCTGGTTCTCCCACACCGCCGTTCCCCAGAGTGCTGCTCTCCCAGTCAGTAGCGAAAGAACAAATGCGACCTTGGATCGCTCATTGTTGAAAGTTCTCGGTTGCAGTGCAAAATGCATGGAGCATCCAGTCAGAAACGCCCGACAGAAACTGGGCTCTCCGGCATACCTCTCAGGCACTGGTAGACGAGGCTCCGACTGGGAGAGTGGATCTGATGGTGTGGAAGGAACGAACGGTGTGGGTGGCGCAGTGGGAGCTCGCAGTTGTAGAAGTTGCTGGGTGAGCCCGGACACCTGCGTCACCAAAACCTGAACAGCACGGCTAGTGTTGCTGAGCCCCTCCTCTTGGGCGTCCATGCGTTGAAGGCTGCTGTTAACAAATGACTCCATGGTCATCGGAGCTCCACCTGCTGCTTCCATCAGTGGGTCAGATCGTTCTGTCATGATCACAGAATGAGGAAACAATTGCAGGTGAAAATAACTCAGTTTTAATGTCAGAAAGTACTACAATTCAGGGACAGACAACACCGCTGGCAGGTGACGCAGGGACCTCGATGATCAACAGGTGTATCTGTGCTGGTGAAGAGTGAAGCGATGGTGATGAGGGTGAAATCCGGCGTGAAACGATGAACAGGAAACAACGAACAGGAATCCCAGAACAAACACCACACGATCATCCAACGGAACAGGAACAACTCAGGACACCAGACAGCACACAACATCGACAAACGATCTGACAAAGGAGAGGAGAAAACGTTAAGTATAAATGCAAGTGATAATGACTCGCAGCTGGCGCCGATGATAGATGAATGAGCATGATTGCTCCGGCCACGCCCACGGATCCACGCAGCACATACCAACACAACAAACAGAGACACGAGACACAAAAGAAAGCAATGCATTCATGAACCGTGACACCAATAGTTTTAAACTTCAACAGAGTTCCCGCCTTCAAGGAAGTGAACACTTGTCAATGGAGAATGGCCAGACTCTATGTAGAAATGAAATGTACGAGAGTCTGGTAAGACCAGGCTAGTACTTTATATGACCAGGGCCTAAAATGAACACTCGCCAAGCGCCAAATTGGTGTTGGCGAGCATATGGTGTCAAATGCTAGTTGGCCGGTAATATTATTATGAATTCTAACAATGCAATGTTATAAGGACATGAACGGTAAACAAGCATGAAAGACGCTCGGTACAGTGACAGGCCAGCTCTGCATCGTCACAAGAGTTTAAGCCTTGGCAATTTAAATATTTAAGCGCAAGAAGACGCAAAAGAGAACTCAATTTCCGCTGCGTGGAAAGTTTTGTGTGCGCAAATATCCGAAGCATGCAAATTGTGCTCTCTTTTACGTCTTCTTGCACTTGAACAGACACATTCACAAAAAAAATGTCCTTGTGAGTATCCTAGTAAACTTGAAGTGAACACAAACATTAGAGAAAGATCAGTGTATCAGTATATTAGATCCGTCTTCAATGTTCAATGTTCAATGTTTAATTTATACTGTGAAGACTATCCAGTGTTTTACATTTGATTACTTTATTCAGTGTCTCTACCTGAAAACTACTGTTACTTGTCTTTAATAATGTTTTACTTTATATTAGTTAGGCTGGTAGTTTTTTAGTGCTGGCCTGGAAATTGTAATAGAGAACTGTGAATTTTCACTGGCATCACATGCTCATGATCGTTCTGATGTGTGCAGATGTTTGGTATCGCATTCACCATCATTCAAGGAAAAATCCTGGATCACTTCAGCACACTGGCCGGCAACATCTTCCTCTGTGTGTTCCTCTTCATCGGCTCCATCATGACAGGTACAAACTCATCAGTCATCACATGACACTCATCATATGACAGCTGCACTCGTCTTCTGCACATGTGACGTTTTATGACAGATAGAGCGTGACTCAGTGACACACTTAAACGCAGGGTATTATTGTTTTACACACACTGAAAAAAACATGAAACGACCATGACAATCATGGGTTCTGGTTTAAACTGTGTTTGTTCAGCTTGTCTAAAAGCACATAACACTCCCCATTGAAAATAAACACCTTAAAGAAAGTTTTGTTTAACCCTCTAGGGTACTTCGGGTCAAAAATGTTGACATCAAGAGTGCAAAACAGACCAAAAAACTCACACACACAAAAACACAATTAGCTTTTGGAATGGCACACGTTCATTTGTGTGTACGTGTGTTTTTGTGTGTGTGTGTGTGTGTGTGTGAGTTTTTTTGTCTGTTTTGCACTCTTGATGTTTTAGAGATTCACCCCTTCACTGTTGAGTCCTTTTTTCTGCATCCTGGCTGATTTGTAGATTAAAGAAAAACTCTGTATTTTCATATTTTTGCCAATTTCCCATTCATTTCCTATGGGGGTCATTTTTGACCCGAAGGTCCCGAGTGTGACTATTTTTTTTACGACCACTTAGACTTTTCAAATCCTGTCCCCAATTGTTTTGGGTGTTCATATACCAAGTACCAATAAAGTCACCAAGTTTCGGACCATTCCGATGAAGCTACGATTTATAAAAAAAAATTATAAAACGCAAGATCCACTTTAATAGTGGTAAAAATGTGCTATTGTGTGATAAAAATGCTCAATGTGTCCACCGGATGGCACCGATCTCATTTAAAAAATTGCTTTCATGAGGCCTAGACTTGACTCTAAAATGAAATACAGCTTTCATAAAAAAAAATATATATATTATATATATACATTTTTTATTATATTCAATGGGAAAAAATGGTTCATAATTATTGCATAAATATTAATTATAAATCATAAAATTAACTCAAAACACCAAAAAAGAAAAGAAATAATATTATTGAACAAAAATACATTTCATTGATTTTTCTCAAATCTTTTTTATCTTAATCCCGCCCTCCGGGTCATTTTTGACCTGAAGGTCCTGAATGTGACCCAATAATGAAGAACCCCAGAGGGTTAAATAGTGTTTTTTGCTTGACACCAGATGTGTTGATGTGCAGAAAAGACTGTGTTTCTCTGCCTTGCAGCGCTTATAAAATCTGACCTGCGGCGACAGAAGGCCAACCAGAAGTCCCAGACAGAGGTGAACGCTGTAAGTATGTTAGAATTGGACTTTAGCATAAGAAATAATGCCTGAAGAGGTTCCTCTGTATGATTGGATGCTCTATCTGGCTGTGTGAAAAAGAAAAGGTGCAGCACATCCAAGAGGATTGAAACATAACATGGGTTTAATGGGATTTTATGTTGACTTTAAGCTCATAGAATATACATTAGAACAGATTGTCCTCTACTAGGAATGCTGTAATGCTGTTAGCACATTATGATTAAAGGTGCACTATGTTACATATTTTCAGTAAAATATCCAAAAACCACTAGGCCAGTGTTATATATTTTGTTCAGTTGAGTACTTACAATATCCCAAATGCTTCCAACTATTTGTAAATCGTGAGATGCTATTTTAACCCGGGACGTGTGAGGGCGTTGCCTGTTGATGACATCATATCCGCGTTCCCCTCGGTTTCTGGTTTTATTCTGCAGAAACGCTTTCCTCTCCCTGCAGTGTGATCAAGTGTCAGCCGGCGAGAGAACGCACAGAGTAACGCCATCCCATCATCAACACACTCAGATGTGTGTAATATGATCAGCAGAGCTGCGTTACCTCACACACACGAGCGGAGGAGCGGAAGTGGCGACTGTGGCATAATAAAAGTCCCGCTGCTCGCGAGGCGTGTGTTGCGTTCATCTTATGAACAATGGCTCCAGCGGTTCCTCAGCTCCACAACACTCGTCCTGCTTCTGCTTCACTACAGTAACGTTATTAATCACATCAACATGATTTCTGCCCGAGTCCTGTCCCGATTCTGAGGTGAAGACCACATGACCCAAGAGTCTGCGCATCAAACTATGCCTTTATTTTGAACAGGCGACCTCAAGCGGACGGAAAAGTTACATAGGGCAGCTTTAATGTAGGATGTCCGAAATATGCATAAAATGTTGCCGGAGAACTAGGCATATCGTCCTAGAATAACATACAATGAAACCAGCCAAACCAATTCAATATGATCATGTTAAGCTCTCCATTTGGTTAAATGAACTCTGAAGGCTGTTGTGGTTCGATAATCTACTGTAGAGAAGGAGTGACACTTAAAACAAAAGGTAACACTTTAGAATAATGGTCATTAGTTAACATTAGTTAACTACATTAGTTAACATGAACTAATAATGAACTGCACTTATAAAGCGTTTATTAATCTTTGTTAATGTTAATTTCAACATTTACTAATGCATTATTAAAATCTTGTTAACATTAGTTAATGCAGTGTGAACTAACATGAACAAACCATGAACAGCTGGATTTATATTAACTCACGTTAACAAAGATGAACAAATACAGTAACAAATGCACTGCTCATGGTTAGTTCATGTTAGTTAATACATTAACTAATGTTAACTAATGACCATTATTCTAAAGTGTTACCTAACAAAATTATTAGATGGGTGTTTTTACCAATGTTACTCAAGCTCTTGAATAGAGACACGTCTATACCATAGACTGTAAAAAAATATGGGCGTAGTGTCCGTGACGTCACCCATAGGATTCTGAAGAGCAGTTTTGAAGCGTAAAGTCGGGTCGAGCTGGCCGTCGCCATCTTGTCAGCGAATCACTCCCGGATAACAGAAAATGGGCAAAGAGGCGGGACGTGGGCGGAGCTGAGCTGAGGTGACGACTAACAGACAGCAGACAAACGGCAATCCACCTGTCACTCAAAGTGGCCACGCCCTTAATTATGCAGAACTTTAAGGCTTTATAAAATGTAAACGAATGAGATATAAAATAATTCCCCCCCCTCACAGTCGTCATGAAGGGCAAAATTAGCCGTATAGACCAAAACCACAATGTGTCCCAGACTGTAAACATGTGTTCTTCTGCTGTAAAGTTGCGCATTTTAACATGAGCTCAATGAGATTCTGCTCCTTCTGGAGTCTGTCTCTAGTGGCCAGTCCATGAACTGCAGTTTAACTCACTTCCATATCGGCTTCAGGAGAAACTGCGGGAGGAGCCGCTTGGTCATAACACTTCAACTCTACAAGACTGACACTGTTCCAAAACACAGCAGGGTGTCATAGACAGGCTTCAGTTCCAGAAAGCATCCAGAATAATGAAGATTGACGTATAGTCACCAATAATTTAATTAGTTACATTTATATAGCGCTTTTCTAGGCACTTAAAGCGCTTTACATAGAAGGGGGGAATCTCCTCATCCTCCACCGATGTGCAGCTCCACCTGGATGATGCGACGGCAGCCATTTTGTGCCAGAACGCCCACCACACACACACCAGCTGATTGGTGGAGAGGAGACCGAGTGATGAAGCCAATCGTATATATGGGGATGATTAGGAGGCCATGATGGACAGGGGCCAATGGGCAAATGTGTCCAGGATGCCGGGGTTACACCCCTACTCTTTATCGAAGGACATCCTGGGATTTTTAATGACCACAGAGAGTCAGGACCTCGGTTTAACGGCTCATCTGAAGGACGGTGCTTGTTACAGTATCGTGTCCCCATCACTATACTGGGGTGTTAGGACCCACACAGACCACAGGATGAGCGCCCCCTGCTGGCCTCACTAACACCTCCTCCAGCAGAAGCCTAGTTTTCCCAGTTGGTCTCCCATCCAGATACTGACCAGACTCAGCCCTGCTTAGCTTCAGTGGGAAACCAGTCTTAGGCTACAGGGTGATATAACTGCTGGTTTGCATGAATTATGCATGAGTATTAATATGACCTATGAGTATTATAATAAACCCATGATTTTCACCTCTATGCATCTTCTATATAGGTTAAGTAAAAAATACATAAAAGGGTGGAAAATCAAGAAAAATAGACGTAAACAAATTAACAGGACAAAAAAACTCAATGGGGCCATCTGGTGGTTATATAGGGAGTGCTGCGATGTAGTGGTCAGAGCTCAGGGCTATTACATTATTAATGTATATACTGTATGTTATTCTTCAGATGAAAGTGTCTGTCTGTCTGTTCTGATCGGTTATGGACAACTGGAGAAAACTGTGCTAAATGAATACAAGACTGTATATTAACCCTCACACTGTACATGAGACAGTGTTCATTTAATGTCAGTGTTTTTGCATTCTCTCACTAAACTTTTGCATTAACTGAGACACCGAGTTCGCTCGCTTTTATTTTGTGATGGAATAGTGCATGATGGGAGAATGAAAACGTGACTTGTACGTTTTCAGGTTAAAGCTATAGTTTTGTGAGAGAATGCAAATGTTTTGAGAGAGTTGCTTTAGTTTTAAATAAATAATTGAATTGAAACAATTGATTAAATCCCTCCCTCTTTCCACTAAAATGGTACATTTGTGGATCAGATCAGGATCCAGGATGTCCCAAACTGCGGATTATGGTAATTCCTGTGGCTCATAAACCTTGCGCTTGCCCAGTTACTGTAGTGGTTCTTCAGCCCACTGGAAGTGTTGGCCAGGCTGAGCGTGATGGTGTGATGATCAGATCTGACAGCGGAGGAGAAGGAGCTGGAGGACACAGCGAGTCCTGATTCTGCCACTGATGGGCTGCTCGTCATGGGTCAGGATGATGCTAAAGTGCCCCTATAGGATATTTTAAAGGTTCCTGATGTTGTTTCTCAGTCTCCTACAATAGGGGGTGTTCCAGAGAGTGAGGTTAACTTACCGCCACATATACCCTGAACTCTCAGTTGATTAACCCAAACCTTGCTTACTCGAGGTATATTGCTTACTGTTGGGATTGGTCTACTCTGCTCTGATTGGTCAGATGGCCCAGTCTGTTGTGATTGGTCTACTCTGCTCTGATTGGTCAGATGGCCCAGTCTGTTGTGATTGGTCTACTCTGCTCTGATTGGTCAGACGGCCCAGTCTGTTGTGATTGGTCTACTCGGCTCTGATTGGTCAGATGGCCCAGTCTGTTGGGATTGGTCTACTCTGCTCTGATTGGTCAGATGGCCCAGTCTGTTGTGATTGGTCTACTCTGCTCTGATTGGTCAGACGGCTCAGTCTGTTATGATTGGTCTACTCTGCTCTGATTGGTCAGATGGCCCAGTCTGTTGTGATTGGTCTACTCTGCTCTGATTGGTCAGATGGCCCAGTCTGTTGTGATTGGTCTACTCTGCTCTGATTGGTCAGATGGCTCAGTCTGTTGTGATTGGTCTACTCTGCTCTGATTGGTCAGATGGTCCAGTCTGTTGTGATTGGTCTACTCTGCTCTGATTGGTCAGATGGCCCAGTCTGTTGTGATTGGTCTACTCTGCTCTGATTGGTCAGATGGCCCAGTCTGTTGGGATTGGTCTACTCTTCAGTGATTGGTCAGATGGCCCAGTCTGTTGGGATTGGTCTTCTCTGCTCTGATTGGTCAGATGGCCCAGTCTGTTGGGATTGGTCTACTCTGCTCTGATTGGTCAGATGGCCCAGTCTGTTGAGATTGGTCTACTCTGCTCTGATTGGTCAGATGGCCCAGTCTGTTGTGATTGGTCTACTCTGCTCTGATTGGTCAGATGGCCCAGTCTGTTGGGATTGGTCTTCTCTGCTCTGATTGGTCAGATGGCCCAGTCTGTTGGGATTGGTCTACTCTGCTCTGATTGGTCAGATGGCCCAGTCTGTTGGGATTGGTCTACTCTGCTCTGATTGGTCAGATGGCCCAGTCTGTTGGGATTGGTCTACTTTGCTCTGATTGGTCAGATGGCCCAGTCTGTTGTGATTGGTCTACTCTGCTCTGATTGGTCAGATGGCCCAGTCTGTTGTGATTGGTCTACTCTGCTCTGATTGGTCAGATGGCCCAGTCTGTTGGGATTGGTCTACTTTGCTCTGATTGGTCAGATGGCCCAGTCTGTTGGGATTGGTCTACTCTGCTCTGATTGGTCAGACGGCCCAGTCTGTTGTGATTGGTCTACTCTGCTCTGATTGGTCAGACGGCCCAGTCTGTTGTGATTGGTCTACTCTGCTCTGATTGGTCAGATGGCCCAGTCTGTTGGGATTGGTCTACTCTGCTCTGATTGGTCAGATGGCCCAGTCTGTTGGGATTGGTCTACTCTGCTCTGATTGGTCAGATGGCCCAGTCTGTTGGGATTGGTCTACTCTGCTCTGATTGGTCAGACGGCACAGTAGACGCTGTTCAGCTGGCATTATGCAAATGTGTTACATTGTTATGTATGTATGTAACAGGAAGTAAGACTGGAATTACTTGTTTCAGACAGTACAGAATCACTTCTTTCTTTTAGGAGATACCTCACATTGGTGTGCTCTTTGATCTTTAAAACTTTTACATTCACGGCATGAAACGTAATTGAGAGAGCAGTGAAAGAAAACAGCCTGTTGTGCCTGGAGAGGGTGCAGTAAAATCATCCATAAACCACTGTTTTTTGGCATCTTTAGAGAAAGCAAATATGTAACAAACATACCAACAAGTGTGCAGCCAGTGAAAACCAGGTGTTGGTTTAAATAAAATAATAGGTCCTATATATTTTTTTAAATTACACAGGTCTCCTGAACAATATTCCCGTTCAGCTCTAATCCGATAAATGTGACAATAAGGCATGAAGATATTACCGTATGAAACGGTGTGTAATGTCAAATAAGTTTGACTTGACTATAACCTTTCCTTGTTATTTCTGTGCATTTTTATGTTTATGGTTGCTTAAATAGTGATGGACTGTTACATTTAGTGTTTCTTTTTTTCCCATTTAGGGCTCATCCGTACCTTCCCAAGATGGAAAATCGTTGCCAGTAAAAGAGGTTAAGATGTAAACCATTGGAGTGAAACGTTCCTCAGCACATGTGTACACAACGATTATAAATCACTCAAAACATATACATTGAAGCGTCAGTGGATTTCAGAATCTGACTCCTGCTCCGGGCTCATCATCAATACTCCAGTCTTCTTTCATCAGCATTTCTGAGGGTCTAAACACGCTCGAGAACTCATGAGACTTTGCACACGCATCAGAAGTGGCAAAAATGTATGTGTGATATGGGTTTCAGAATTAGGCGTGGCAAAATAGCTTGATAGTGCCACCTAGAAATTTTGCGCTACGTTTCACGTAGGAGTATGAAATTCGGTAGACACATGTAAAAGCCCAATACCTACAAAAAAGACAGGAAATGAGATATTATGAATCTTCTCGGCTAAATTTGTGCAGTTTTTGCCATTTCCAGATGTTGTTTTTTAACAAACTCCGCCAAGAGATTTAATCAAAACAACATCATATTTGCACAGTCTAATCTAAAGGCCTTACTGTGTGTTCACACCACCACCGGCGAGAGCGTCAAACTTCGCTCCGGCTGCCCTTCCATCGACGCTGTAGAAAGATTCGTGGACATCCGCTCTGACGTAGATCGAATGCTTGGTCTATTTTTAAACTGTATTTAAAGGGCCAAAGCAAACAATCATGTTGATCGGCCTTTGTGCAGACTGACCACAGGTAGGGTATAACCTCATGAAATCATTTAAATGTGAAAAAAATAAAAAAAACTGATCAATTGAAAGATCTTAACATGTTTGCTAATGAAATAAACCAATTAAAAGCCATTTGTGTGGTGTGGCGTTTGCTAGCCGTGGTCTTTAATTCACATTAACATTAATGTGTGTGCAGCCCACATTACAATAACTGTCCTGGCTGAAGTGCAGCATTAATGCCATTGACCCTTTTCACATTTCCGGGTTTCTCAGAGCGGAAGTCGTCATAGTTGGGTTAAATATTATAGCTGTGAATGAGAGAATACATAAAAAAATTTTTGTGTGTGTGCCCATTTGCTCACATAGCAAAAGAAAGTCGCCACAGTAGTGATTTCACAACTTTCAAAAAGAGGGAAAAAATAGAGTTAGATTAATAACGGCAGTGAAAAGAGAGAAATGTGTTCATTTTTACCATCACTCCCATAGACACTATTACTAAACACCCTCACAGCAGCGGTAACTTTTTTATTGTAATTTGATGCAAAAGTAATAAAATACAAAGTTTTAGTGTTATAAATGTACATATATTTAAAAAAAAAAAAGGTTGCAGGATTTACAATATTGATGACTGTTAAAACACGTCACCAGTCTGTGAAAAGGGTCTATTGGTCAAATCAGTGTTGTTTTGAGCAAATGAATTGCATTCCTGCTGAAAAACAAGCGTTCTAGAGCGAAAATGTTGCCTATAAATAGTACTGCACACCTTCTTATCAAGCCCGCCACAGCAATGATCGACCTCTCCTCCATTTTGCCTTGGGAACTAATGTGGTGGGAACCAAAGTTTAGAGGACTGCGTTCTCTGGGATCCTCTCAAGCGGAGCACTTCTACATTCCCATTGGTTGCCGCTGAACCGCGTCATAGCTCATTACCATAAAGTTGAGCTGATTTCAACTCTCCTCGATGCCCAAATCGTCCAAGACACACTGCGCCACTCTCGCCAGAGCTCGCCGTCGGCTCCCATTGAAGATGAATGACTTCCGGTCACTTTGACGCTCTCTTGGCGGCGGTGTGAACGCACAGTTAGTGATGTTAAATTGTGAAGATCTGGAGTTTTTCCTGAAGGGCGTGTCCATGGCGGCCTCACAAAGTTCGATGTTTCGCCATGACACAGGAAGCTGTTGTAACTCGGACATACAATGTCCAATCTGCCCCAAACTTCCCATGTCTGATAAGAGTCCTGACCTGAAGACTCTACATGCCAATATTCAGTGACAGTCATAGCACCACCTGCGGGCAACAGGAAATGGCATGTTTTACGCTGATTCACTCCCAGAAACACATTCAAATATGCCATCAAGTGCCAAAAATACTAGAAACATGTTGAGTTATGCAACACGTGGCTAAGTGCTAATGCATGTGATTAACGCCATGAAACAGGAAGTTGTTGTAAGTCAGGTATACAATGTCCGTGAAACATGTGAAAAACTTCACGTTTGATAATAGTCCTGACCTGAAGACTCTACATGCCAATATTCAGTTACAGTCAAAGCACCACCGGCTCGCAGCAGGAAATGTGGCACATTAAAATGACTTTTTTCATATATTTACCTGCTTAAATGCATGTCGCCCACTATTCACTGTTTTCCTGAGGCCACCCGGTGGCGGGCCCTTTCATCGCTGCTTGCAGCTTTAATGTTCAGTTTTGAGTTTGTTTTCCTTCCTGCCTGAGATAATGAGAGATTATTAATTTGATTAGTCATTCTGTTCAGCTGTTGCCTAACAAGTTCCCTTGTTTCGTTAGTGAGTTGTCCGGTCTTGCCAATGTATACGTGCTGTTGCAATTTACCTGCCTTCATCTGTGTTTGACTTGTAGATTAAATATTATAGACTTTATTGGAGATTCAACTTCTTCATCGTGCGTGTATATACAACCCAGTTGTGTGACAATTGTTTTGACATTTGAATTTAAATACTTTACGAGGGAAAATAAAGTCTTATAACACACACAGACATCAAGAATCAGCATGTGAATCTCCACAATGGTGACATACTTAATGCTGCAATGCATGTTGGGAGGCAACATAGTATTAAAATCATGGCTTCCAGCATGCATTGCGGCATGAAACATGTCACTATTGTTGAGATTCACATGCTGATTCTTGATGTCTGTGTGTGAATCCAAAACAATTCCCACAATGCATTTAAAAATCAAAATTCAGAATGTCTGATCTGCTGCATAAAAGTTTTGTTGGTAAATATATTATTCACAAATAATCACTTTTGATCAGGAATAAAAGTAGTGAACTATTCCCGTTTATAATGCTGTTATCTAGATCACCTGATCATATTTGGTTATGGCTTTCTTTGCAACAGATTATGTGTTTTATTAAACACTGTTGCACAGACCACAAACTAGTGTTAAGACCTCCTAAACAGAGACCAAGACAAGACCAAGACTTTGAAGGGTCGAGACCAAGTCAAGACCAAGATGTCAGCGCCATATTCAGACATTGGCGGCTTCACTTTTCTTCAGTGGAAGGCATTGAAGACGACGCGTCCATATTTTTTACGGTCTATGGTGGACAGAAACACCCAACTTGCCTGTGTTTTCTGCTTGCGTGTTTGTTTTGTGAAAAGCGCTCACTCCCATTTTAAAACTTTAAATAAATTCTGTAAAAATGCTAATCTCTGAGGTATTAATCTAGACACAGTCCATTATGTCTTAAAGGGTTAGTTCACCCAAAAATGTGAACTCACATGAATAAAATAATTTATTCCTCACCCTAATGCAGTTCAACACCTGTAAGACCTCCGTTCATCTTCAGACACAGATGAAGATATTTGTGTTGAAATCCGATGGCTCAGTGAGGCCTGCAGAGCCAGCTTATGACATTTCCTCTCTCAATATTAATGCACTAAACACATTTAAATCAGTTCATGTGAGTACAGTGGTTCAATATTAATATTATAAAGCCACAAGAATATTTTTGGTGCGCCAAAAAAAACAACTAAATAACGACTTACATAGTGATGGCCGATTTTAAACACTGCTTCATGAAGCTTTGGAGAGTATTGAATCACTCTGTTGAATCAGCGGCTCGGTAAATGACATTATTTTCATTTTTGGGTGAACTAACCCTTTAAATGAATGTGAATAACAGGAGGTGGAATATGTATATCATACAGATCCATGCATTAGTAGGCAAATTATTTTATATACATATTTTTGTCATTTATCTACATTTTGGTAACGTTATTGTGCAGCTTTATTGAGCAACGGGGAAGGAAACCCTGTATTTGCATTTTACTTTGATTAACTACAGTTTGTTTTAACAAATATCTATATATGTGGTTTGACTTTTGGTTAATAACGCCCAGTACTGTGGGGATGGGTGAACATGAGTTTTGGTACAGCAAAATTTGCTATCATCACTTGCACTTAGCTTTCTTTATGCTTCCTTTCTAAATGTCGATAAAGGTTTGACGTGGTCCCAGCCGTCTCAGTAAGCGTTGCGTTGCAGAATTTACAGACTGCTGTATGTTTTCTTTTGGATGCTTTTTTGCAGATGAACTTTTTGTGGTTTAGGTAGCCAAATTGTATAACAGAAGTTTCATGTCTCTCGCATTCACGTGTGTGTGTGTGTGTGTGTGAGACGTGATATGCGATGTGCGGGGAGGGACAACTGCCACCATAAAGCAATTAGTAAAAACTAAAAACATTTACATTTAGACATCGGAAGTTTAATGTCTAATCACAATAATGATGTTAACAAATCATTTTGAGATATGCCCTCAGTTGTGGTCTTGACTGGTCTTGAAATACAATCCCGAGTCCTCTTCGTCCGAGACCGAGTAAAAAATGCGGTCGATTCCGAGACGAGACAAAGACCTTTAAAAAGTGGTCCCAAGACCGATCTCGAGTACTACAACACTCCCAAAAAAAAAACATAAAAAGCCAAGAGTCAAACTGCCTTATGGTGAAAGGAAACACTGATCGCCATAATGGCGACCAAACATTTTCTACATCTGAACCTGTTCATTCTTAAGAACTTCTGTTTCCAATAGACACAAAATGCTGAACTGGCTCAACTACAAAAGATTTGTTAAAGAATAGTTGCACCTCTCCAGAAAACAAATAAAGTCAAGTTGACTCAACTAAACGTTTTTCAGCTCGTATAACTGTTATTTACAAAAGTTGAGTCAACAAGAAAAAGCTAGGGGACATTAGTACTAAGACTTTTGTTTGTTGTACGAGATTTTAACAGTGTGTGGATTTTTGCTGAACAAACACAACAAAATCAGTCATTTCAACTTTGTTCAAGTTGTGTTTTTACAGTGCAAATATGTAAGTTCTGGCACTTGCACTCCTAACTGTTATCACATAAATACTATGGTTGGATTGTTGTGTTCTTTATGTATACATACACAAAATGATACACAGCTTTCTCAATCCTCCAAATAAGTGACAATCTCATTCAGTCGTGTTTTAATAAGTAAAGGACCAAATATTGCAAAATGCGTTTTATTACTTCGAAATTCTTACAAATTATAGACTTTTTCAGAGCAACTGAGTCTAATGAGATTACATCATTATTATTGTGTTAGTAAAGCATTCTTAGATCATGATTTGTTGTTGACATCAAAGGTTATCATGACAAATCAAATTTCTATTTGATCAATAGTAAAGACTTCTACTTCACCATAGTTAGCAATAACAAGTACATTTTATTGCCGCATGTTCAAAAGCCCCAGAGTGCATTAGTAATGTGCACTACATGCAGGTGTGTTCAAGAACTTGAATAGATTTTAACCATGGCTGGCTCCAGACTGTTATCTTGCACTGAGTGACCTAAAAGAAAAGAAAAGTCTCTTTTAATATGGGAATGGAGAAATGCAAACAGGCAAGTGCAATACTGTAAACGAGAGTGTGTGTCTTACATCGGCGGGAGCCTGCTCAATGGCACACAGGGTCTCAACTCCACCCTTTCTGCAGCTGGTTTTGCCCACCTTCACCGTGAAGATGTACTTCAGGCCCGAGACAACCTAGAACAACCAGACACATGCTCAGACATAGTTGAGTCAATCCTGATGCATTACATGTATACATTATACATTATTTAACCTCTGCAGACCCTGACCTCGTATCATTTGAAAGCTTTCTGGAGATATGCATCACTTTGGCATTTGTTTTACACACAGTAACTTATTTACACTAAATTACTCTGGCACCATTTCTGCCTGCATTTGGCCGACCCAAATGTAAAAGCTTCCCACACACACACACACACAGTGTCTCTAAACACACAATACTGGTGTCATTTTACAGGGAAACCTCTGAAGTTTCATAAAGCACTGCTAAAAGTGATAAACATGTGAGGATATGTTGTCTGAGCTGTAATAACCCCCCCAAAAAAGGCGCTTTTAGATTTTTTTGGTTATGAATTCAGTTGTGAAAGTGTGTGTTCTAGCACCCTGCAGGCAGTTTGGGCTGTAAACACTAGATTACAGAAAATAATGGAAAATTTATGTTGTCTGTATCATGCATGCAAGATTTATTCAAATGGCTCTGAAGGGAGGAATATTACCTTTTTTATTATATAACCCCCCCCCCCCCCATAACCATATACCACTGGATATGGGGGTTTTACATAAAAAAGGTCATATTTAAGGGGGGTTAATAAGATGGTAAGGGGACGGAAATCCCAAAAATAGTCCCAGATCTTAAGTGGTTAAAGCAGTAAAAAGTAATTGATGGCAATTTTTTGTTAATTTTCAAAAAATATTGGTCATACTTCAAGTACTCCAATACTGTTCAAAACGTCACATCTAAAAACCCTTTACTGTCTAAATATATTTCCCTTATGTGGCCTATAATATAAATAGTTTTTATGTTGGGTCCAATAATTCTGTTGTTCTCTTTGTATTTTGCTTTTGCATACAACTGGCAAAAATGTCAAGGTTTCTGAAAATGTGTGTGTTCATTTTTTTCATTATTATTATATTCCTTCATTATTCCTAGTATATTTTCCAACTTCTCTAGTAACTATTAGATACTATTTAAACTCATTACAGGGCTCTACATTAATGCTTGTCCGGGACGAGTGGATTTTCGGAAGGGGCGAGTGAAAGAGAATTTTACTTGCCCGACCGGACAAGAGCCTGATTAAAACATCAATAACCAAACATATTTAGGGAATCACCAAAATGTAAGAATGATTCTGCATTCATTAGTGTAAGTGGCGATCCATATTGGATAATAATAAAGTATAATGAACTGACCGAGTTGTTGACGCTCACACAGCCTCATGAGGAGAAATCACAACAAATGAGAAACTCAGTTAACACACTGCGGTTAAGATGACAAATTGTGTCGTTTTTATATTTATAACATATGATAGCCTACAGTTAAGCAACATCACACAACCAAGAGTGCTGTTTTCCTGAATACCATCCTAAACCCTCACAGTCTTCCTCTGAGTCCACACTTTCGCGACCTTCTGAGACCTAAAATGACAACTGGGACACCCTACAGTCTCATGGACTTAACACACACACACACACAGCGGCCATTTTAAGTCCACAAGACCGAAAGTGCACATGAAGTGTGTCATTTGGGACAGGGCCAGATTAATTCTTGAATGAATCGTTTGAATGAATCGACTCAATGACTCGCTCATTAAAACAGGCACAGCGCCACCTACTGGTGGTTTAATTTCATCTTTCCAACATTTCTTATTTGTATATTCAAACAAGATATATTATATTCATATATTCATGAACGTATATTCATAAAACGATCTCAAGACATTATTTAATGCAGTTGTAATTTTTCAGTGTAAATTATTTAATTTGATTGGTAACAGCCCTTTAGTGTCTTATTCTAATTTAATTTCTAGATCAAATTAGAAAAATAAAATGAAAGCTGAAGCGTAGCCTATATTTAATAAGATTATGGAAAAAATGCCCTTTATAAAAGGTAAAAATATCACAAATATGCAGATTTAAATATATCGAAGCTGATTGAGAATATTGCTTCAGAACAAATTATATTTACAGCAAAAAAATTCCGGACAAGCAAATTTTTTACTTGGACAAGTGATTGACAAGCACGTGAACCGGCTTAATGTCGAGCCCTGCATTAGTACTTCCTCATACCTGTGTTCATTTCTTTGCTATAAATGTAACAATATTGACAAGTACCTTCTTCCATTACTAACAATTGTTTGCCATTAAATTCTATAGGCATGTGGAATTACAACTTAAACTAAAAAAGATACTAGTCGATACTGGATTACTTACTATTAATTAAAAAACAGTAACATAAAATTAACTACTAGTTAGTTTTTAAGACATAAATATTCACACAGCTATTTGTTATACAATTATTTGTATGGAGTTAATTTGTCACACCTTATGTCAATGAGGTTTGATGACACAGTCATTGATTCCATCACCATGAGTGTTAGAACATGTTCCTGGATCAACATCTCTGTTGACACTCCAGTCTCCCAATCGGATTTGACTGAGGTTTACACGTTTACAAGCAGGGTTAGATGCTTCTACGCCATTATCTAATCCTCTGATTTTAGGGATAACTGAAGGGTTGGGGTTAGGGGTAGGGATATGGTGAGAAGGGTCTGACTTAGAGCTGCAACTAACGATTATTTTTTCTGTCGACTAATCTAACGATTATTTTTTCGATTAGTCGACTAATCTAACGATTATTTTTCCGGATTAATCTTATGATTCTTTTTTACTGATTATTGTATTTCAAAGAGGGTAGTGAATTTGTATATTTTAACATGAAATCAATGAATGATGACAATATTAATTGTATTTCAGGAAGGGTAGTGTACATAGTATGCCATTTTATAATGAAATATATGAACACAAGAAGCTTTTTAAACATAATATATAATGATACTATTCATCATAAAATGTATACAGAGTAGCCCTAATAAGGAAAAGTTGTTTACTATAGTAGTTGAGTATGATTTACTTATTGATTTGTGTCAATAAACGAAAATGCACTTGTATTTATCTGCAAAAGGTTCACATACAGGAGCTTTCAGTATAGTGTTAATGTATAACTAGTCGTCTATTTTGAAGATACATGTGCATAAACAACGACTAAAGCTGCCAGAAGTTTTTGCCCAAACTTCAAAGACAAATTATTAAATGATTAAAGCTAGAGGCATATCTTAACTTTAATGTTACTTTAATCATGCAAACTACCTATATACAGCATGTTATTATGCATATGTGTTTGGGACAGAGCGGAACCAGGTCGCATTAACAGCAGATATATGCAGCCCATAATAAATAAAAGCACGAGACGTACTGGGGTCGGAGAAGAACCCCGGAAAATGTGACCGTCTGTTGCAATACACGCGCCACGGTTCAGCTGCGCGAGAGAACACTGGCAGCAGGGTTGCCAGGTTTTCACAACAAAACTCACCCATTCGTTACTCAAAACTAGCCCAAAACAAGCCCAATCGCGTTTCGGGGAGGTTCTCTGGTAAACATCGCGTTCGGGGGGTTAAATATGTGTGTTTTTTTTGCAGGGCTGCCTGCTAAAAGTCTCATTCCCGGGGCTAAATATCACATAGTTGGTATCGCTTCAACCCGCGGACATGAGACACAGCCTGCGGCAACAGTGTAGAAGTAGCCCAATTCCACGGAAAAAACCGGGACTTGGCAACACTGATTGGCAGTGTGAAAGCTCCCGCTCTCCACACACACATCTCCTGCTCTGCCACCGCGCGCAGTGTGAAACCGGCGTTACAGAGCGAACAAAGCACAGTGTTATTCGGCTTCTGTTTAAAGTACTCCCACACTTTTGAATGTCGCGGTCTGGCTTTATATAATGATCATTTTCACTATGCCCGGGAGCAGAAGCTGCCATTATTCTAGATCTTCTGTACCATTCTAGAACGTAAATAATGTGCCGCCGACGCGTCGACGCATTTCACGCACGTCAACGTATTTTCGTAGTCGATGTCATCGACGACGTCGACGCGTCGTTGCAGCCCTAGTCTGACTGCAGAGCCACAGTTTTACCCCACAGCGGTTTTGCCCGCGCAAGCGCATTTCATCAGGAGAGTTTTATGTCGAGGAGATGCATGTTACGGCACTGGAAGGGAATCATTTCATGATTTACCACATTCTACCATGATTTACCATAGTTTAATTACCATGATTTACACCATTCTAGTATGATTTACCATAATTTAATTACCATGATTTACCATAATTTAATTACCATGATTTACACCATTCTAGCATGATTTACCATAGTTTAATTAACATGATTTACCATAGTTTACCATGATTTACCAAAGTCTAGTATGATTTACCATAGTTTAATTACCATGATTTACCATAGTTTACCATGATTTACCAAAGTCTAGTATGATTTACCATAGTTTAATTACCATGATTTACCATAGTTTACCATGATTTACCAAAGTCTAGTATGATTTACCATAGTTTAATTACCATGATTTACCATAGTTTACCATGATTTACCAAAGTCTAGTATGATTTACCATAGTTTACCATGATTTACCACATTCTAGTATGATTTACCATAGTTTACCAAGATTTACCATAGTTTAATTACCATGATTTACCAGTTTACCAAGATTTACCATAGTTTAATTACCATGATTTACCATAGTTTACCATGATTTACCACAATCCCATTATGATTTACCACATTCACGATTTACCCCGTTCTAGCATTATTTACCATAGTTTACCTTACCATGATGTACCAAATTCTACTATGATTTACCATAGTTTAATTACCATGATTTACACCATTCTAGTATGATTTACCATAGTTTAATTACCATGATTTACCATAGTTTACCACATTCTAGTATGATTTACCATAGTTTACCAAATTCTAGTATGATTTACCATAGTTTACCACATTCTAGTATGATTTACCATAGTTTACCAAATTCTAGTATGATTTACTATAGTTTACCATTATTTACAACATTCTAGCAGGAATTACCATGTTTCTAGTATGATTTACTATAGTTTAATTACCATGATTTACCAAATTCTAGTATGATTTACTATAGTTTACCACATTCTAGTATGATTTACCATAGTTTACCATGATTTACAACATTCTAGCAGGAATTACCATGTTTCTAGAATGAACTACTGCGGGCAGATATTATTGGATATTGTTAGTAACACATTCTCGGACAGGAATGTTGTCCCATGATCAACAAAATGTGTTGACACCACTGATCTAACTTATATAAATGTTTATTTAGATCAGTGTTTGACACAATCAGGACGCGCCATGACAGCGTTCAAGGAGAAAGAAAGTGCGTTTATCACTGGGTGTGATTTAGCGACGTTCCGAGAGTACACGATGACAAAACAAACATTTAAACTACTTACTTGTTTCTGAACCTTGATGACTTCGGAAACCTGACTCACAAACGCATCATTGCTTTTCCTGTTGAACTGGACCATCGCGAACTGTAACGCGTTCTGAGCTTCTTCGTCCATGTCTGCGTCGACTGGACCTCCGACCAGCCCAGCGCTCGCCACGGCCAAAATCACCGCCACAAACGGCACGATCATCTTCACATCCATGTTCAAGCTGTAAATGGTCTGTCTTGATTCTCCTTTGTGTCGGCAAGTCGAAACTGGATGGAACCAAACGAGCTGTCAGAGATTACATAAACAAACGTCACGCGCTGCGAATCGGGGCTGGGCCTCGCGCATCCACCAATCGCAGTTTTAGGAGGAACCACGGGTTTGACAGGAAAAAAACATGTTTTTCTCTCTCTTTTTAATGTACTTTTTTGTGTCTGCTTCTTTACACTGATCTGACATGGTTTTGCAGATGATTTCATATTGGGATGAATGTTCATGTCTTTATTTGAGTTAGTTTTCTCCTGTTGTGGTTATTTGTTCAGGTATTTGCTCCACCTTGCTGTGTGTTGGTCATAATGTTTTGATGCTTTGTTGGTTGTAGGCAGGGTTTGACATTATCTTTTTTTTGCTCACCAGTCACTGTGGCTAGTGGTTTTCCAAAGTCACTAGCCACTCAGCATTTTCACTGGCCAAAATTTGTTGGAAATTACATTTGAGTTGACTTTGACATGATTAAATTACTTGATTTTGAGTCATTTTACTTAATTTAGAAGATTTAAAACCCTTTCAAATGCCGAGTGACCGCCCAAATCAATACTACACTGTATATATCAGCTGGTGTGTACAGGTGGGCAATATGAGCATAGGCTAATATGGGAAATTTAATATATTTTTTATTATTTTTAGACTATATAAAAGACTAAAGAAGCAAACAATAGTAAATAAAAAATTTTCAGATACAGTAGGTTTATTTAAAATGTATACACTTATTTAACATCTGTAGTTGTTTGATTAACATTAAAGCTCCACTGTGTGATATTTTCCCCCATCTAGTGGTGAACCTGTATATGACCATCCAGTGAATATTAGTTTCTGTTCCTCTCAATTCCGATTTCGTTTTATCTCTACGGTGGCCGATTTAGTCCAAGATTAACATGGCTTCCAGTTCGACCTCGTCCACATTGGACACGGTGCCATCGAGTGTTAAAACGCCAAAGGCCAAGCTTAAATTTACGGGTATGTCCCTCTTTGGCTAATGTACTTTCAAGATGGAGGAGCAACATGGCGACCCGCATTCAAACCCCTCACCCGTATGTATTTACAATGGCATATTATAAACTTACGAGAATACTTTATTACTTGAAATAAGTAAATATACATTAATGAGCACATATATTTTTGAAAGAACTAAGTGTTTTTAGCTAAGAATAAACTAAAAAAGTTACACAGTGTAGCTTTAATGACAGACAGATATTTAATTGGGCGGCTGAATGCATGGACGTAATATTCTGACACATATCCAGTTATTACCCACCTGTTTGCGTACACTTAAGCCATAACCAACTGTGTTTTTGATTATTTTTTTGATTTTTTTTGATTGAGTGTTTTATTTGAACATGTTAAAAAAAAAAAAAAAAAAAAAAAAAAAGAATAACAGGAAGAGAATATGTATGTACCTAAATCATAAATTCCTACATACTTACAATATAATTAAAAATACCAAATAAAAAAAGAACATACACTTCTCTATACACACTTCCAAAATTATTATAAAGAATTAAGTACTTCAAATAGAAATAACAAAACAATTTCACATGTTCAAAAAGGAGTAGGAAGAAGTTCGAAAAACTTTTCTAGTCCTACCCCCCCCCCATCTCTATTTTTCCCTTAATTAACACAAATAGAATCGTTGCTTTACATATTTACATAAACATACACTATATATCTACTTCCAGTACTTATATTCACATATTTCACAGATGCATACATTCATAACTACAGTACGTATACACAATTCTATCATCTTCTTTTCCATTTATCTATATTACACCCAATAAAACCCATGCAAACTAGACTTTTTATATAATCCCAAAAACATACGGTCAGTATACGATACTAACATCTCAATTCCTTTTCATATCCCTTCAATATTTTAATTTTAAATATTCTCTTAAAATTACTCATTGTTGTACATGTTTTCATCTCTTCACTACAGTTATTCTTATAGGCTGTCTGCAAAAAAAAATAATAATAATTTTGAATCCACTGACTTGCATAGCTGCTACAGAAACGACTTTCGACTTTGAGGATCTTGATAGAAATGTAGTGGAGTAAAAAGTACAATATTTATCTTTCAAATGTAGTGAAGTTAAAGTAAAAGTTTCCCTAAAAAATAATACTTCAGTAAAGTACAGATCCTCAAAAAGTGTACTTAAGTTCGTTTCTGTCCACCTCTGCATATTTTAACTCACTGAGTAGGCTAAACATCGGGCAAAACTCATGCAAAGTCACAGGGAGTCCACAATGATTATTACAGTAAGTCTTTGGCCTGGGTTTTTATGTTTTAAAAGAAGTAAATAAAATGAATACTGCTGCTCTAACTGTGTAAGTCACATTTGTTAAATGTTTTGTATCCGCTCCTTATGATCACTCAACTCAATCAGTGCATTGTGTGAAATAGCCCAATGATTGATTCCTAAACTATAATCACTGTTATTTGCAGAAAGTATAGGCCTATGAAAGATGGACTGTGCCTGCAGTTTCCTTCCGCAGATTATCTATGATTACTGTATTTCACAATAAGTAATGTGGAAACATGCAGGCAAACATTGACATCGACAATCCTGTTTTGAAACAATGTGAATAAGGTTGGGACAAACTCCTCAAGTTAAGACACTTACTGTAGATAATCATATAATCAGGTATGTATAATCATGAAGGATTGTTAAGCAACTGGCTGCTGGATTTTAGCATTGTCTGAAAGATTAAGTGGATTTTACATCAGTGTTTCCAAAACCTTTGCCCTGTTGTGTTGTGGAAAAGTTCAATGTCCCTTCAGTTCAGCATTTGAAGAAAAGTCGAAGTTCCAGGCCTCAAAACTTATCGTTTTGCATCCAATGATCATCCTTCTATGTGTCTTTCTCTTTTAGCTCCACCTCACAGTTTAGCCACACTTAAGAAACACCTTAAAATACCATTTTAATGAAGTAACAAACTCATCCTGACCACACCTTTCTAAATGTGGATACAAAATCAACAGCAATGTAATGAATGGTCAAACGCTGCAACCATATGAAGTATTACTGCCCCGGTGCATGGTGGGAAGAGGGGGACAGATTTTGGGCAGTCAGAGTTGACAGATTTCACCAAAAGTGTATAATCTTATGATTCCATCCAGTCGGATTTTATCAAACATGTTTGATATTTCGGTGTAACTTTGTTTTGGGAACGACTTGAAATGAATCTGGTGTATGATGCACAGTTTTTGCGTATGACACCACAGACGAGGCTAAAGCCAATCCCCGGTTTCGGTTTTTGTAACCGAAAGCAACTTATTATCTTCTATTGTTTTGTCTGAAGGCATGTTTATAAAAGCTACTTAAATGTCCCAATTAAACCAAGGCCTAATCCTGGCTTAACCCTCTGGGGTTCTTCGGTCATTTCTGACCCCAATTCTTTTTTTTTTTAAATGTTAAAAATCGTAGCTTCATCGGAATGGTCCGAAACTTGGTGACTTTATTGGTACTTTGTATATGAACACACACAAACAGGATTTGGGGACAGGATTTGAAAAGTCTAAGTGGTCGTAAAAAAAATTGTCACATTCAGGACCTTCGGGTCAAAAATGACCCCCATAGGAAATTAATGGGAAATTGGCAAAAATATGAAAAAAATTTTGAGCATACAATCTACAAATCAGCCAGGATGTAGAAAAAAATGACTCAACAGTGAAGGGTGAATCTCTAAAACATCAAGAGTGCAAAACAGACAAAAAAAATGTGTGTTTTTGTGTGTATAAGTGTGTGTGTGTGTGTGTGTGTGTGTGTGTGAGTTTTTTTATCTGTTTTGCACTCTTGATGTTTTAGAGATTCACCCCTTCACTGTTGAGTCCTTTTTTTCTACATCCTGGCTGATTTGTAGATTGTATCCACAAAAAAACCTCTGTATTTTCATATTTTTGCCAATTTCCCATTCATTTCCTATGGGGGTCATTTTTGACACGAAGGTCCTGAATGTGACAATTTTTTTTACGACCACTTATACTTTTCATATCCTGTCCCCAATTTTTTTGGGTGTTCATATACCAAGTACCAATAAAGTCACCAAGTTTCGGACCATTTCGATGAAGCTACGATTTTTTAAAACATTTTATAAAACGCTAGATCCACTATAATAGTGGTAAAAATATGCTATTGTGTGATAAAAATGCTCAATGTGTCCACCGGATGGCACAGATCTCATTAAAAAATTGCTTTCATGAGGCCTAGGCTTGACTCTAAAATGAAATACAGCTTTAATAAAAAATTAAAAGAAAATTATATATATATATATATACATTTTTTATTATATTCAATGAAAAAAATGGGTCATAATTATTGCATAAATATGAATTATTAATCATAAAATTATCTCCAAAAATAAAAAATATTATTGAACAAAAATATATTTCAATGGTTTTCCTCAAATCTTTTTTATCTTAATCCCGCCCTCCGGGTCATTTTTGACCCAAAGACCCTGAGTGTGACCCATAAATGAAGAACCCCAGAGGGTTGATCTAAGCCCTGTTTGGGTGAAAACAGGCCCGAGTGTTTCCAGATCTGTTCAGATTGGTAAATCATGTTGTGTATTCCAGCTAGGGCTGTGCCGGTAAACTGACAACCGCCAAAACACTTTTGTTTTTGTATGTGAAGCTGTTTTACGTGAATATTATGACACGAGTGAAGCACAAAGCTTTATTTACAAAATAAATAATAGGTTCGCAATTAAATGTTACATCGCAGCCATGGAAACATATGATTCATGTCGAACGAAGAGAGAGGGCTTTGTTTGTGAGGTGAGCTAAATTTAAAGGGGTGATGAATTGAGAAATCAACTTTCCCTTGAGCCTTTGGTATATAAAAGTTCATTGTGATATAAGAATATCCTGTAAGTTTCAGAGCTGAAACTTCCTTTAGTCAAAGAAAAGCTTTTATTGACAGGTCCGGAAAACAAAAGATCTCACAATATGTCGACCACTGACGTCATCATGTGGTGAAACGCCGCCTCTACAGATAAATATGATTCTGATTCTGTAGCTGTGCCTGGTTGTGGAAGAACAGAGTTGCTGCATAAGCTTCCTTTGGAGCTAATATTAGGAATGTGTGGTTGAACTTTATTTTTAATGAATATCCAGCTCACGTGGGGAAGACATTGCGCGTTTGTTCGCTTCATTTCACCGCGGATTCGTTTGTAAACAAGAGATTGGATTTGCAGACATATTGAGATTAAAACAAAATGCTATGCCTTCTATATTGGATCCGACAGGAATGAAGCAACACACTAATGTGAGTAAAACGTGTTTTATGTGTTAGTATTGCATTGTAAGTGATCGTATTGATTATGTGTTTGTGTCTAACTGAACATACCTTAGCGCACCTTAGCGCGGCTTTGAACGAACCATCCCTCACTGCACAAGGTCCAGAATTAAAGCCAGTTTTTTGTAGTAATAAAATAAGTGTTCTTTTAAGTAATGACGGTCAATAATAAGAATATTTTTCCGATGTATAGGCTATAAATGTTGTGAAATAATTGCCTAGTATTACTTTAACACCGCAATGATATTGCGCAGCACCAAGATCTTCTCATCTGAGCTGCCTGCGGTCTGTCACCGCTCGTCAAACGGCAAAATATTTAAGATGACCAATCAAAATAAAGTAGGCGGGCTTTATGTTCACTGAAGCTGCTGAGCGTGAATTCCAGCGCAACGCTTCAGTAAACGCTCATAAAGTGCGAGATCAGATGTAGCTAAACTAAACATTTCATATTTGCCAGCTGTTTTAGGATTGAAATGTTAAACTACCGACGACATAATCAGGCAAACTAATAAACTTTTGTCTAATTTTGCCATTTTTAATTTAAAATAGGTTTATAAATACATCATTTACGTGATTTAATGTAATAATTAGCAACTGTCAATGTGAGAGAACAAGAAACATTAACAAATCCGTTTTCTTCATATAATGAATAAGATTAATAATGAATGTGTACTTTTTTTTAATCTTAGAAAGGGATTAATAAAAACTATTCTAAATATAAATTGACCCTATGTTTTGTTGACTGCTTTAGGAGGGGAAGAGAGGGCAAGATAAGGAGGATGAGAGAAAAAGAGTGATGAGATGAGGAGAGGGAATTGACAAATAATCTACTGCCCACTGACTTGGTTTTAAAGCTATTTCTGATCATTTTTTTGCCTTCAAACGTCTTAAAATGAGGAAAAAATTTAAAAAAAATTCGGGGGAGCTTACCCCTAAACCCCATAACTACCTAGGGTGTGTGTGTGTGTGTGTGCACAGTATAGACCAAATAATTAAAGCCCCTTTGTTTCCTGACCAATTATAAGTTAGTGATCCTACAAATGTAAATTTAGTGACATCTTCAAAAATGTATGTTTCACAACATGAAACAAACACATGTTAGCTTATAGTTCTGTCACGTGAATTTGTGATTTAAACTTTGTGGGGAAGTTTTGATTATCCATGCCAAATAACAGTGTGTGTTTGGACTGAAAAAGGTGGTACATGATCTTGGTTCAACATTGTAGAAAATATTTTCCATGCATCAAAAATCATGCTCGAGAAAACAGCAGACAAGATAATCCAGCACAAATTGGTGCATAAAATAAAAAGTCACCAAAATTAAGTTTTTGACCCTCATAATTTAATACAAAATGAGGGTGGGGGGGTGGATCTGGAAAAGGTCCACTTTTTGGGAAAAAAAGACCATGGATGAACAGATGCGCCAGTGCGTTTGATATTTAAACACCGTGGAGCTGGACATAAGCGTGAAAACTGCGTCGGGATGAAACTAGCATAACACACTAGCTTCCTGCCTGGCGTCACGCCGTGTGTATGATAGCGAGGGCCCAAAATCTCACAATTCTGGCCACTCTTTACTCCTGTCAACAAGATGCTTTGTACACAATGACATCGCAAACAATTAGGTCATTTACCTTTTATTAATTTCATATGGCTTCAAATATCCAGCAAGTACAGCAACAATGGAGCTAAAAACAAGTGGAACTTGAAAACTAAGAAAAATCTGTGTTTACACTGTTGTTTTCAGCGATTCTGAACAGATGATGGTCTCACAGACCTGATTTCAGCAGACGTGTAGTTACAGCCCTAATCTGTGTGTGTGTGTGTGTGTATGTTGATATAAACGTATGTAGAGGTGTATGCAGTTCCTGTGTACTTTACAGTATCTGTATAGAAACGTTTAGAATATAATCCAGAAAAAAACAGTACATTGAATTTCACAGTCAGTAATAAAGAGTGATAACTAGTTTAAATGGCTAAAATGCGTGAGTGTGTCTTGTATTTTGTGCACGTTGAGTGATTTGCAATTTAGTCATGTAAACCATAGCACATGCTTTCTGGGAAACACTAACAGTGACAACAGTAGTAAACAACATTCATGTGCATCTGATGCTAAAACCCTTTTCGTGGAAACACTTCTTCTTGAATGTTTGACATCTGTTTGGTAAACACATATGAATGTAACTCCATTAAATCTCCATCAGTAGCTGAGAGCTGCCATCTAGACGAAGAAGAAGCTCAAATATAAGTTTGACTGCACTATTTTTCTAATATAATAGCTAAAAATAACTCTGGCACTGTAATTGCTTTTGGACAATTAAACTTCAAATAACCATATAAAAGTAGCATGTTAATATTACACTGATTTCAATACTGTAAAAAGGTAGTTTGGGCCTTATGTTTTGGTGACTGGCAACCAGTTGAGACCAGGACCGGTATATAACGAACCACTGACCCCCAGTCCACATGCAGTGGTGCGGCCCGTCCCATTACAGCCGCCCTGTGTCAGTGCCCAAGGCATCAACACTGAATATCACTCAGTTCCTCTTCTTCTGACGAGCTCCCATCACTTCCTGAGGCTCACCGATACACTGGTAGCCGATCAACATGCCCACAATAGAGACACCTAGAAACACAAAAGCACTGTTACAGGCCAGTGTGAAGGTGATGCTAAAGCATTAAAGGGGGACCGACATAATATTAGGGGGTCATAATCTTATGCCTGGTCGGTGTATATTCACATAGAAAACAGCTGCTTTACATTGTAAAACATTTAATAGAGTTTACTGTATTTTTAATCAAATAAATGCAACCTTGGTGAGCAGAAGAGACTTTTAAAACATTAAAAAAACTATTATTTGACCGGTTGCATAGTTTTAAGTTCCCTTGACAGATGTAACACATGTAAGTCTCCTGAAAACCCAGCAGAAGCTCTCGTCCGTCATCACTCACTCGCTACGATCAGAGGTGCCATGACTCCAATGGTCAAAGGAGCGGTTTTATAGATAAATGCTTCAGACAAGAAGTGGCCAAGAGCCAGAACGAATGTCCACAGGGTGACGTGATAAAGCCTGTAATGAGGGAGAGACAGAAACATCAGCTTCATTCCAGCAGAGTTCAGTGTCCACACACACACACACACACACACACACACACACACATGAGGATCCTTACGTCCGGTTCTGAATGTCTATGGCACAGGCGCAGCGGATGATGGAGGACAGGAGGGTCCATATGCCAAAGGTTCTCGCCTGAAGACCGTTTACTAAAGAAGAAGACATCAGGATGTTTAGATGCTGTCGGATGAAAAAACGTATATTCTTGTTTGTTATATTAATTGGTCACACTCAGGTATTAACATATTTCTGAAAACATTTGCTCCATGAAATAAGGTATATAATAAAATCTTCCTGCTAAAGATATATATTAGAGGTGTAACGGTACATGTATTCATCCCGAACAACGATCGGTTTCTGACGAATTTCATCTAGTTTTCCCAGAGCCATAACTTTCGGAGAATAAGGTCAAAACTAGGGCTGTCAAAAGATTAATCGTGATTAATCGCATCCAAAATAAAAGTTTGTGTTTACATAATATAAGTGTGTGTACTCTGTATAATTATTATGTATATATAAATATACACACATTCATGTATATATTTAAGAAATATTTGCATACTGTATTTATAAAATGCATATTGTATATAAATATTTTATATATAAATGTAATACATTTTTCTTAAATATATACATGCTTGTGCCTATATATATATAATATACAGATAATTATTATACAGAGTATACACACATATATTATGTAAACACCAACTTTTATTTTGGATGCGATTAATCGCAATTAATCTTTTGACAGCCCTAGTCAAAATACTGGCGTGATCAAAGATATATATATATACGTAGATGCCTCATTCGACCGATCCGCGCATGCACTAATGAGGAATCTATGTATATATATCTATGATCGCGCTGGTATTTTGACCTTATTCGCCGGAAGTGATGGCGCGGGGACGGCTGATGCAGAGCCATAGAAAATAAATGAAATACATTTTTAAATATGGATATTTTTCTTACACAAACGCGTCGGTTCGCTTCAGAAGGCCTTTATTAACACCCCAGAGCCGCGTGGAGCAGTTATATGACGGACAGATGCACTTTTTTATGGACTTCAAACACAGAGCCACTATTTCTGCTATTGTAAAGCTTGGATTAGCCTGAACATTTTTAATAAAACTCAGATTTTATTCGTCTGAAACAAGAATATCATATACACCTCGGATGACTTGTCAATCTATCAATTAGACTCT
Organism: Gobio gobio; assembly: GCF_949357685.1. Classification (NCBI taxonomy): domain Eukaryota; kingdom Metazoa; phylum Chordata; class Actinopteri; order Cypriniformes; family Gobionidae; genus Gobio; species Gobio gobio. The sequence goes on from NC_137106.1 coordinate 51,728,831, forward strand.
AATATAAAAAAGTAAGGAATTGTTGATTTGTTACTCTAATTACAGGGAGTGCAGAATTATTAGGCACGTTGATTTTCTGATCATATTTTTTTTCCAGGCACATTTGACCAATTCCAAACCACAGTAATCCTAATAACTACTATTGATTTAGTATTTAATAATGTATAAGGGATATATAATTGTTCATGAAGGCTGGAAATGAAAAACACCTTATATTCAGGTGTGCAGAATTATTAGGCATGTTTTCTTTTACAGATAAATTGAGCCAAAAAAGAGATTTAACTCAGACTGAAAAGTCAAAAAGTATTAAATGCCCATGAGAAGGATGCAATACTAATGCAATACTAGACATTGCAGTTAAGGCATGACCATTGGACAGTGAAATGCTCGTTGGGTCAGCAGGATCTGACAAAAACAGGTGGTGAAGAAAAGACACCTGTTAACCGCAAAATAATTAAGAATTAAGGTGAAGAATTAAGGGTGAAACCATCAGGAACCCTTTAGTCTCCAGCGCCACCATTTTCCAGAGCTGAACCGACCTGGAGTCTCCAGAAGTGCAGGTGTCAGGATCTCAGAGACTTCAGTTAGGTAAAGAATCCTAAAAAATGACCCCCACTAGATAAGAATCACAAGCTGAAGTGTTGTAAAATACATGAAGAAGGTTTTTTTATAGGCTTTATGGACAGATAGGTTGAGAATGACTCTTGAAGGACCAGCACCACATCCTCTAGTACCACTGTTTGAAGAATTCATCTTCCAGAATCTGGCAGTACGTTTTGGGAGTTCATTTTAGTCCATCCTGAAGTCCGTTTTGCAGAGATGGACTAAAAATGAACTCCCAAAACGTACTGCCAGATTCTGGAAGATGAATTCTGGGGCGGTAATGTAAACGTATCAAACTCGTATCGAACCGTGACTTCTGTGTACCATTACACCCCTAATATATATAATAGTAGATGCATTAACTGAAATCATTGTAATGCTGATCTTGGTTAATGAATAAAGGGGCTTATTATCAGGTGTATGTGTTGACCATAATCCGGTGTGCCGGTGTAGAGTTTCTCGGACAGGAAGCTGTGATCTCTGAAGCTCTGCACTGTGTTTCCCACTGCGATCACAGACACCATGAGCAGCCAACTCCTCAACACATTCAGAAAGCGGCTCATCCTCCACTGAACACCTGCAGAACATCAACACACGTGTTAGAATGAACACGAGAAAACACTGGTGATGGCAGAACATGGTAATACATAGAGACAGAGCGACACGCATCATAATCTGAAGACCACGCCCACCGGGCATAAACTGTCGACCCAAAAAACAAGCGTTTAAGGACACAAAAGTGGATACAGGCAATTGAGAAATACACCCACTGGAGCGACAGGACATATAATATATAAAACTGACATTTGGATAGCATAAAACAACAGGACAAAAACATAGTTGATGACTAAAAATAATAATTTCATGACTCTATACATTACTTTGTGAAGACAGTGGCATAATACAGTGACATATTACGTTTTTTTAGCCGTATCAATACAGTAATAATCTGCATGGGTAAATTTTACCCGCTGGCGGTTTTAGGTATACAGCGCCCCCTGGCGGTTCTAGTGTTAAAGCTGTAGTCCACTGTGTCGCCATCTCTGTTTGAAACCTGCAATTGCAGTTATTTGCGGAGTTATCATCTGTACATGGGTTGTTTGGATGATAATGACAATTCGCCCCCGAATTGGAGCTAATTCTAAACCGAAAGTAAAATGCGCACTGTCTGAGTGTGTTGAAAATGATGTTATTGTGTTACTCTGTGCGTTCGCTCCACGGCTGCTATGAGACACTTGTTCACACTGCAGTGAGCGAGATCATATTACAATATCATATTAATAAATGCTGGATGGCTTGTGTTGCTAAATGGCGTCCAATTAATTTTAAAACACAAAGTATGACAGAGAAAATGCTGTATTACTGTAATAAATGTCTCCAAACAGTTGTTCACCTAATAAAACACATCATATATTAAAGTGTCTTTGGTGTTTCCATGTTTTCTACAAAATAAAACCGGAAATCGAGGGTAACGCGGGTATGATGTCATTGATAGGCGACGGACGGTCTGTGTCCCGCTTATTTCTCTAGATTTAAGCATTCTTGGAAACATTTGGGATCATGTAAGTACACAAGCCTACAAAATATATAACACAGTTGCAAAATCCAAAAATCTTACATATTGCACCTTTAGTTAATCAAAATGTTTATTTATTTATTTAATCTAGACTTTCTTCCTTTTAATCTAATGTATGTATGTATTTAAGTATTTACTTATATCCAATTATTTATTTTGCAGTGTTCTCTCTCTCTAGACTTTGATTAACGTTCTGGCAAAGTTATACACAAACATTTTAAGTTAGAACATTTTCTCAAAACGTTAGTTTTTTCCCTGAAACGTTCTAGTTGGGCGTTCCTCTAATGTTTTTTAAATGTTACTACTGAGAACATTAAAAAAATAACGTTCGCATAATGTTTGCAAAATTATATATATATATATATATAAAAGAAAATGCGTTTTTAAAACAACGTTCAGAGATTACGCTTTGACAACGTAATGGGAACGTTAGCACAACGTTCTTAGAATATATTTTTGTTCGATATATGTGTGTAGGCACCCATAAACAAGGCTGCACCATTAATAGATATAATGCATATAATAAGACACGACACGCTTCATTAGCAGCAGTGTTCTTACCTTCAGTAGGTGCTGCAGTCAGTCAGTATTTGTACTGTATAACTATAACATTAACTGTAATATCTGTGCGTTTGATTCCTGCTTATTCCGCGTCAGATTCACAACACTCAGCTGTCACACGAACATTGACCAATCAGAAACCGCGGATGACGGTTGTGTCGCGTCGTACCACCAACCCATTGGGTAGCACTTCTAAAGACCGCCCACTCCTGGGAGATCCTACCAATCAGCGGCAGCTAAAGCATCTGACGATTTTAAATAGTTGAGTTTGAACCTGTTTATACAATCTATGGTTTGAACCCTGGAACAAATATTGTTTAGGGCAGAATTTGAGAATTATGTATTTAGCACCGTATGTTTATTATACTCAGAGACGTTTGGTCTATTTTATGAAAACAAAAGTTGACTTTTGAGCGGCGTGGTTAGGTAAAAAAGGTCTAGCTATATTTTTCATAGATCGAAAATTATTAATTAATTTAACATTACATTTTTTTTCTCATCTACGGGAAGTTATGACTGGGTTCAATGCAGAATTACAGGTTAAAAAAAAGACCTTAAAAAAATACAACGTTCAAATTTTCACCCGTTTACGCGCATGCGTGTAGCAATGGTTGTCAGCTGGTTGTTATAGTAACAGGCGTCAGGGCTTTAGCGTGGGCAATGGAGCTAACAGTTAATAATTACACGAAAAACCACTCAACTTAACACAAACAGGTATGTTACTAATGACATTTATGATTAAACTAACTGCTCTGTGTGTCCGAAGCTCTAATGCGTTGTGTTAGACATTCAAACGCTTTCTTCTTATATCAGAGTCTAGTTAGCGCGGTTAGCTAACAGCTCGTGAACTCTCTCCTGTCACACAACTAATCCCATCTTTCCCATATTATATTTATTATAAACTGCGATTTATGCAGAAGTTACTAGATCGTTAGGCACTTTCAGTTTGTCATAGTAGACAAGTGTTAAATAATTGTCTCAGATATGTAAAATAACTGAATGTTTTGAAAGTTTTCATTCTAAAACATTACCTTTTTTTTGCTTTTTAATTATGTATTTAAGTCATTTTAATCTTTGATGGCTATCTAGTACCTTCTTAGTTTACTGTCATTTGAAATAATTACATTTTATGTCATTTTCGTTTTATTTTGAAGGTTATTTTGATCATTGTTTTCTTATTTTGTATAATTCCAATGCACATTTTTATTGTTTGATATCGATAAAAGCAGTGTAAAACTGAAAATATTGTATGGAAGCCCCTCTAATAAATGCTTATTGTTTTGCAGATGAGTTAAGAAGATTGGAGATGCGTGCTTTCACACACACATTGAGCTGACACACACACACACACACACACACACACACACACACACACACACACACACACACACACACACACACACACACACACACACACACACACACACACACACACACACACACACACACAGAAGGAAATGCCAGCCGCTAGAGAACAGAAGGACGAATCAGGTTCATCGTCTGAAGATGATCTGGAGTAAGTGTCTTTACTTAAGCACAATGCATTAAGTATTGATCTTAAGATTATTAGATTCTGATCAGCAGTGACTACACACACACACACACACACACACAAACACACACACAACTACAGCACACTTCCGCTGTTGCATAGAGTGATTTCATGATTTCACAGGGCTTATCTTGACTAAATATAGACCAGTCAGGTCTGAAATAGTAACAGCCGCTCCTCAAATAGTCTAGATGTTCTGCACACATGTCTGTTTTCATCAGGAGAGCTTAATTCATGATCATTGTAATGTTTTTAAGAGTGACAAAAATGATGAAGGTTTCGATTTAGGACCCCATTGGTTATCATTTGGTCATCCAAACCCATTAGGTTCATTGAAAGGTGATGTTTAAAACATTAAAAATGTATATTACTAAGACTATGTTCACTCATAGTACTATAAATGGGAGAAAATGCTAATGCGCATTATAGCGGCTGTAGTAAAGGAAGTCACACCTTTTAAATAAAAGAGCCATTTGGCATCATTGACTGGACCAACCTGAATATATAAGTTCATGTTTATGATTTTGGTATGTATTTTCCCCATTGAAGTATGAGATGTGAGTCGGTTCTGCTGATACGGCCGGCGTGTTCTTTGAAAGGGACTTTGGTAATTCATCATATGAATGTGAGATTGACCTGACAGAGGAAAGTGTTCTCTGTGCTGTGATAGGAAGCACGTGTGTATCGCCTGGAGTGGGCTCAGTAGAAGGATTCCCGTTCTGCTCTTCTGTGCTGAAGCCATCGTGTCCAAAGATGTGGCCATCCGCTCCGTTGGAGGTACACACACTGAGAACACATTTATTCAATTGCAGTTCACACACATTCTGAAACATTAATATAATTTTTTTTTCTAGGGCTGTCAATAGATCACATTTTCTATCGTGATTAATCGCACACTTATTGTGAAATTAATCATACACCATTTATCTAATTAAACACTTATTTTGTCATAATTTGCTATATCCTAAATAAACAATCAGATTGAAGGGTGATTCTCACAAAACTTTATTTTCTGCAGCTTCAAGGATCATTGGAGACTCCAAAAGGACACAAAACCAAATAACCGTGGTCTTAAAACCCACCTTTTTAGCAGAGCTTTTGATTGATTTGTTACTTTAATTTTTCAGTTTTATTGTTTTAAATCTGTAGCACTTTGAGATTTTGTTTAATGTAAAGTGCGTTACAAATAAAATGTATTATTATTATTATTAAATATAAAGAGTCCATATAATTCTAGTATATAATACATTTATACACACCTAAGCACCCATGAAAAAAACATTGAAAGCACACATTACAGAATTCACAGTGTATAGTGTGGGTTTTCATTTTAGACATTTTATGTATAATGTAAATGTAGAGGAGTCAAGCTGCGATACCGAATAGAACCACACGGAGACGCCAGACAAAACAAATAAATTAGAGCTGCAACTAACGATAATTTTTTCTGTCGACTAATCTAGAGATTATTTTTCCGATTAGTCGACTAGTCTAGCGATTATTTTTTGATTGGTCGACTAATCTAACGATTGTTTTCCCGGTTAGTCGCCTAGTCTAGCGGTTCTTTTCCGATTAGTCAGCTAATCTATAAATTATTTTCCCGGTTAGCCGGTTAATCTATTGATTATTTTCTCGGTTAGTCGCCTAGTCTAGCGGTTCTTTTCCGATTAGTCGACTAATCTATCGATTATTTTCCCGGTTAGCCGGTTAATCTATTGATTATTTTCCCGGTTAGCCGGTTAATCTATTGATTATTTTCCCGGTTAGTCCCCTAGTCTAGCGGTTCTTTTCCGATTAGTCAGCTAATCTATCAATTATTTTCCCGGTTAGCCGGTTAATCTATTGATTATTTTCTCGGTTAGTCCCCTAGTCTAGCGGTTCTTTTCCGATTAGTCAGCTAATCTATCGATTATTTTCCCGGTTAGCCGGTTAATCTATTGATTATTTTCCCGGTTAGTCCCCTAGTCTAGCGGTTCTTTTCCGATTAGTCGACTAGTCTAGCGATTATTTTTTGATTGGTCGACTAATCTAGCGATTATTTTCCCGGTTAGTCGCCTAGTCTAGCGGTTCTTTTCCGATTAGTCAGCTAATCTATCGATTATTTTCCCGGTTAGCCGGTTAATCTATTGATTATTTTCCCGGTTAGTCCCCTAGTCTAGCGGTTCTTTTCCGATTAGTCGACTAGTCTAGCGATTATTTTTTGATTGGTCGACTAATCTAACGATTGTTTTCCCGGTTAGTCGCCTAGTCTAGCGGTTCTTTTCCGATTAGTCAGCTAATCTATCAATTATTTTCCCGGTTAGCCGGTTAATCTATTGATTATTTTCTCGGTTAGTCGCCTAGTCTAGCGGTTCTTTTCCGATTAGTCGACTAATCTATCGATTATTTTCCGGGTTAGCCGGTTAATCTATTGATTATTTTCCCGGTTAGCCGGTTAATCTATTGATTATTTTCCCGGTTAGTCCCCTAGTCTAGCGGTTCTTTTCCGATTAGTCAGCTAATCTATCAATTATTTTCCCGGTTAGCCGGTTAATCTATTGATTATTTTCTCGGTTAGTCCCCTAGTCTAGCGGTTCTTTTCCGATTAGTCAGCTAATCTATCGATTATTTTCCCGGTTAGCCGGTTAATCTATTGATTATTTTCCCGGTTAGTCCCCTAGTCTAGCGGTTCTTTTCCGATTAGTCGACTAGTCTAGCGATTATTTTTTGATTGGTCGACTAATCTAGCGATTATTTTCCCGGTTAGTCCCCTAGTCTAGCGGTTCTTTTCCGATTAGTCAGCTAATCTTTCGATTATTTTCCCGATTGGCCGGTTAATCTATTGATTATTTTCTCGGTTAGTCAGCTAGTCTAGCGATTATTTTTCCGATTAGTCGCCTAATCTAACGATTATTTTCTCGGGTTAATCTGATGATTCTTTTTTACTGATTATTGAATTTCAAAGAGGGTAGTGAATTTGTATATTATTTTAACATGAAATCAATGAATGATGACAATATTAATTGTATTTCAGGAAGGGTAGTGTATAGGGGTGGGTGATATAGCCTCAAAATTATATCACGATATTTCAAGAATATTTGCTATAACGATATTTATGACGATATAGAAAAAAAATGTATGGAACAAAGATTTATTGGTTATTGCAGCTGGTAGGCAGCAGCATTTATTAGTGCCAACAAAACCATAACAACATTTTAGTTTAACAATAATGTAATTTATGCCATGGTCTGAATATTTGATTCTGATTGGCTGGAAGGTGTGCAATAAAATCGTTTAATGCACAGGTAGTTCAGTTTTTCTGAGGTGTTTCTTACAGCAACACCAGATCGGTTTAGATAAAGTCTCGTGTAAACTGTCCACAGAATCGTTCAATCGAAATGATTTTAATCGGAAGACATAAAAGTGTGCATTTAAACGGGACTATTGAAGCGCGCGCACACACACACACACACACACACACACACACACTCGCATTCAGAGAGCAGAGATCGCGCTGCACATTCATGAGCACAGAAACTATTAACACCGCCCCGTGACTTTTAGCAATAAAATAGCTAAGTTACTGGATCACTACATTATATTTCTCAGCAACGATGGGGTTACATCGCTATTTTTCAGTAATAAACCCACATCTTCATTAAGAGAGACGCTGAACAGACGCAGTCACACAGGAACGAATCTCTCTCTCTCATTAATCCAAATAAATGCTATAATCCATTCATTCAAATAAATGTAATCTTACGCACTACTTTATCTCTGTGTCTGATTCAAAGAAGGCAGAAAGCTAGATCTAACGAGTCGTAACTGACGAAAATAACTGTCAATGTTACCCTTCCGATCAAATATTGCACTGCAAACATCAATAGCAGCTTTAAGTTGTCAATGTTTAGTCAGTTGTCAAGAGGGCTGACCTCTTGTAACCAAGTAGCTCCCTTTTTAGGTAACTTACTAAGTCGTTATCGGAGGCTGATATGCTGCTCTTCTTTACTCTGACAGGTGTTGTTGTTGTGCGCGCTAGGGAATGTAAATGCGCCACACGCCATAGCGTCGCTATATCATTGATATCGCGATATGACACTTTTTTTATCATGTAAAAATTTATACCGGTATTATCGTGGACGGTATGACTAGTAGTGTACTTAGGAAGCCATTTTATAATGAAATATATGAACACATGAAGCATTTTAAGCATTATGTATAACTAATGATACTATTCATCATAAAATGTATACAGAGTAGGCCTAATTAGGAAATGTTGTTTATTATAATAGTTGAGTATGATTTACTTATTGATTTGTGTCAGTAGTAAACAAAAATGCACTTGTATTTATCTGCAAAAGGTTCACATACAGAAGCTTTCAGCAGTGTTAAAGGAACACTCCACTTTTTTTGAAAATAGGCTCAAGTCTTAGGCCCAAATAGTTGAGTTTTACCGTTTTTGAATCCATTCAGCCGATCTTTGTATCTGGCGGTAGCACTTTTAGCATAGCTTAGCATACATCATTGATTCTGATCAGTCCATTAGCATCTCATTCAAAAAATGACACTTATATATACACTTGAATATTTTTCCTATTTAAAACTTGACTCTTCTACAGCTACATAGTGTGCTAAGACCGACTGAAAATTAAAAGTGGCAATTTTCTACACCGATATGGCTAGGAACTACTTTCTCATTCCTGCGTAATAGCCGCGGATCTTCGCGGCCGTACCAAAATGTTCCTTTAATGTTGAACTAGTCGTCTATTTTGAAGATATACATGTGCATAAACAACGACTAAAGCTGCCAGAAGTCGTCGTTCGGCTAATGTCCGTCCTGTGTCGTGTGTTTTGAATAATGACGTGCACTGAACGCTCTCTTCTCCCGGTCATTAGTGGACACGCCCCTTACTGCTGATTGGCTATACGTTTGTTTTGGTACTCGGCTGAGACACTTTTCTAAAGCAGTTTTGAAATATCACTTACCCCACCTTTTAAGGAGCATAGTGAGCATTGATTCACCCTGGTTTTTGTGGTGCATTGTGGGACTTTTTAGGGAGCGAACGTTTCAGTGCACTGGAAGGATTCTGCGATTGACAGCCCTTAAAATGGCCGACTCTTTGATCAGTTCCCTGACTACTGAACTAAAGATCGAGATGCACACTAATACATTTTTTTTAACAGCCACTTGTCGCCACCTATTGGTAAAATTGATAAAATCTTCATTTGAAGCATCAAAGTACTTTTTTTAAAAACATGATTTACTCCATTATAAACATCAGTGTTCATATAAACGATAAACTATACATACAAACTATAAACTGCTATCTCAGTACTTCTGTGATGAATATTGATAATTTGTGTGTTGAAAAGACTGTTTGTGAAGTTGTGTAATATCTATACATGAATCATAACGGCTCTTTCTGCATCAAAACGCAGATCTTTTAACGATTAATCATGCAGCTCTACTTGTTCTGTACTGTATTGTACACTCAAAATATAAAAATGTTTACTTCTTTCCAGTGACAAATCATTTTTACAGTTATACAAATAGTTAAAAGTTAGTTTATTTTCATATCTATTGACTGCCTTAATAAAAATCTTCATTTGCTACATGCCATTATAGTGTGACCTTGCAATTCTTGAAGCAGTATTTCTGAGTTTTCTTTTTTGTTTTTCTTTTTTTATAGAAAAATATAACTTGGGCTTCAAGATTGTGCGTACGGAGAGTCGTCTTGTGCGTGGCATCCTCGTCAATCATGGATTCCATGAGGTAAAGCTGCAAACATTAGCCATGTCAGGGAATGAAATGCAGTGGCATCTGATCAAATAATAATGAGTCAAGAATAAGAGATTCAAAATCACATCTGATAGGACCACTGGTTTATTTGGCACACTGGAATGGAAGGTGAAGTCGAGCACATTGCATTGTGGGATTCCACACTGTACTGTACATTGGTTGATGTTAGTTCAGTTTAGCTACACGAGTGTTAAGGATTCAAGCTGCAATTCAGCTTCTTCAGGCTAAGCTTTAATACAGTGGTTAGTGTTTATAAGGGCTCAGCACAATAAACCTCAAATGTAATGGCAATGAAATATCTGTAAGTAAATAACTAGGCTAAAATAATATTGTGTTATTGTGTTTAGGTGCACCCAAATAGCAATGATTTTAACCTGATGTGGACTGGCTCGCACCTGAAGCCCCACCTTCTGCGCACGCTACAGGATTTCCAGAAAGTCAACCACTTCCCCAGGTGTGTCTGTCATTACAGTTCTGTTGCAAAACACTTCCTTCTGAGGCTGGATCACATCTGAAACGTTATACAATTCACAGCTCATTTCAGTAGAACAGTAGCATGTTCATAACCTATACAATGCTCCGTATACTCTTTTTAAGTCCGTATAGTCGAAATGAAATGTGTGTTCTGAGTAGGGGTTGAAGTCGACATTTATGTGATGAAAGGCGAGTCGACGTCGACTAGAACTGAGACAGGTTTTTTTTGTGCACAGCTGATATGACGCAGGGCTGCCCATAAGGTTATTGATCCTACATAACAGCTTTTGTATCAGTTCTTTTGTCTTCTGCTCGTTCTGAATCAGAGACAGATAAAGTAGCACAATAAAGATTACATGAATTATATGAATTAGTGCTGGGAATCGAGAAAAAAAAAGAATTTCTCGTGATTAATTGCAAGTTTTTAATATTTTGATATTGTAATAATTTCAGTTACTCTCCAAATTAATGTAGAAACAATTTAAAGAGTTAAATTTTTGACATATTGTGTTGTAATGGCATGTTTTTATGAATGAAGGCCAGTATCACTGATGTCTCTATGAAACATTAATGACGTTACATTACAGTATAACTGAAAGCTCCCAATTTCCACATTTATTAGGCTTTAAAAAACAACGTTTAATTTAAGTGAACTTAAAACAATCTTTACATAAACCCAAAATAATAAATGTTATTTTTACCTGTGGCCTTCCCTGTTAGACATATACAGAAATGTAATAGTTATCAACACCTTTCTTAACTGCATAAATAATAAATGAAATACAGATTAATCATCATTAAAGCTGCAATTTTTTCTGTTCCCGTTGTTCTTTGATGAACATTAATGACGGGCATCATCGGTGCTCCTGTCACTTTAAGAGCGGCCGCTGATGAACATGACACGAATCTCACGCGCATCTCATTTCCTCACAACTCTTTAAGTTCATTTAAGACGTTATTTAACTAATTTAAAACTCCTAATACGAGAATACTCAAAATTCTCTGTGTTGTTGTTTGTTCAAGAGCAAAAGAGAACTCGATGTGAGCAGGAAACTGACGCGAGTCTGTCTGTGCGTCGAGTGTGTGTGTGTGTGTGTCAGAGTGTCCCTCGATTAGCTGACATGAGACGCAGCCACACAGACAGGACATAGACATACACACACACACACACACACACACACACACACACACACACACACACACAGACTGGACATAGACATTCAGCGCGCCGGGTTCTCTTGTGTCTTGTCGCGCTTGGAAGTATTTACATGAATAGGAGCGTGATCATATAATGTAACGCTAGGCAAAAATGGATATAAAAACAGATGCTGCGTTATTTGCGTTAAATATTTTTAATGCGTTAAGCTGAAAGAATGAATCGCCCGCGTTAACGTGTTAATTTGCCCAGCCCTAATATGAATGCATGAAAGAGTGATTGTGTGTGAATTCATTCTACCTGGCAGTGTCTTTTTTAGCTATCAAGAAATATATGCTAGAACTTTTCAGTTTCTAAGCTATTTTATTGATAAATCCCAGAACAGTGTTGACAATACATTTCTGCGCTACTGAATGATTTTGTGTGAGGTGCGGGCGATCTCCATGTGATGTTCGAGCTATGTGTTTGTGCAACAATGCTGCACCGCATTAGTTTAGAACGGTGATTAAGTGACCTGTACAATAGGCTGTTGCATTCTCCCGATCAATTTTGAGAATCCAGATGGTATATTCAAACATGTCTTGTGGAGAGCTCTCTGAGTATGTGTTTATTTGTCATTTTAATTGTTGGAAACGGAGTCTCACAAAATCCTGTGGGAAACACTGTATATGATAGTGCACACTCACATTGGCGCCCTTTTGTTTAGTCACGAGGCGTTAAACGTCGGCGATAAACTTTGATGTTTGATGACGTTTTGTTCACACATCACCTGAAAACCATTTAGACTAAGACCATGTCCACACGAAGCCAGAACTTTCCCTATCCGATCTTTTTTTTTTCCTCGTTTCAAGAAATATCAGCGTACACACGAGAGCATGAAAACGGCTCAAAACGATGTAGTATACATGCCAGGCCAGTATGTGGCACTGCAATTCTGCCACAGAAATACACTAAAAACGGAGAAGAAGAGTTGTGGCTAGAAGGGGTACGGCAACAGTCGGAGGTGAGGTAAAATCTCACAATAAAATTACAATAAATAAATTTGCTACTTACCAGATGTGTTTTATTAACACATACACCTATCCCAACCCTAAACATACCCTTATAATAATGCAAATACAGTAATTAAACAGCGCAGTATTGATGTGCGCATGCCCAGTGCTGTAGTTGTATTCCTTCAAGTCTTCCCCCCGCAGGACGTGGTGTGATGACATCACCGTTTCACAAAATATACGGATTGGCTGTACACACGAAACCGCAAGGGTGTCGTTTTCAGATGTATCCACTTTAGGACCCGGTTTCAAAAAATAGCGGTTTCAGTCTCCCAAAACGCCGGATCCGTGTGGACGAAACGCCAATACGATAAAAAATGTATACGTATACAGTGATACGCGTCTCCGTGTGGACGGGCCCTAAAAGATTGAATCTGCGATCCAATTCAGTTTTTCAGTACTGAATGGAATATGTAGAGTATCAACATTTCGCTCACTTTGTCCGCCATCTTTGATGGATTTTAAAGGTCCGGTTTTTCGTGTTTTTTTGAAGCTTTGATTGTGTTTACAGTGTGCAATATAACATAAAAAAACACAGTATTTTTCACACAATTTACTGATCTGTATACTGCTGTTTTCACTGTCCTAAAAACGGCTTGAAAGATTTCCCTGTTCTATAGGGATGGGACGATACACTTAAACTCACGATACGATGCACCTCGATATGCTAGGGTTACGATACGATACGTCACGATACGATATCCAAAAAGAAAAAAAAAGAAGAAAATATTACTGTATAACAACAACTTATTTATTTTTGTTTCAGCTGCACACAGGGAAACACAACACTTTTTCTCTCCCGTTTCTCGTTGATGACTTCTGCCGTGATGGTTCTATAACTCTGTGTTGCACGCGAGGTCCAGCTGTCGGTGGTCAGGGCGACACAGTCGGCAGTTTTTAGATACTCTTTCACGCTTTGTTTGGTTTCGTTGTAAATTTCCAGGATTACCTTCTCTGAAAAATGTCCTCGACATGGCATCTTAGGGCGTTTTCACACCTGAAAGTCTGCACCAAGGTCCGAACCGAAGTTCATGTTTTGATACTTTTTATATATTCGGTTAGTTTTGGTTTGGTTTCACATTGCAATTATGCGAGCGCACTAAAGAACTTTACATGACACACTTGCGTCCACTCGTCATCATCATGTGGGCGACATCTAGACATTGATTGATTTGTAAACGGATGTGCGTCTGACGTCAGCGTCTTTGACAAGTTGAATGAACGGACGCATATCGTTGCCACTATTGAACAGTGCGCATTGCTGGACTATTTTTTTTTATTCGTTACGGTTAAAAGTGGACATTTCAAGCTTTAAATACACATATTTCTCATGTTTGTGAGACGAGTATCTGCTGAGCTTGGGTTTATTTGAGACCCGCTCCAGTTCATGTGTAAAGCATGTGATCGCTCCCGCGATTATTGTCTGCTATAGACTATTTGCTTCTTATTTATGAAATCCAGGCAATTATCTGATTAAACGTCGATTAAATTTAAGATACAATTTATACAAAACGAAATTCCCATTAAAGAAATGCTTTCTAAGCAAAATCATACAAAATTTCGTTCAAAATTATTTCTGACTTTCTGTCTACTGACATATTGCGCATATTTTCACTTTTCATAATCAATGTAGCCTAGATTGAATTTAAAAATAACGTTATAATATTTAAACATAAACAGGAAGTTCCTGTAAATGCTCTGAAAGTGTGAACCATACAGAAAATGCTTTCACACTAGAACCGAACCGAACCTTTGTTCAGTTTGATCCGGACCGAGACGACCTCTTTTCGTCTGACCAAATTTCGTCTGTTTGGTCCGGACCGTGGTAAGGGGAGGTTTCACACCTGCAATTTTGATTCGGACCAAACTGAAAAGTCCGAAAATCCGGACCAAACAAGGTAGGTGTGAAAACGCCCTTAAACTTGGGCTCCAGCACATTGAACATTTGGATGAATTTTCTGTTCTCTACAATGTTAAATGGAGCCATATAGTCCGCTATGAATTCGCCAATGAGCCTGGTTATCTGTTTTGCACGCGGACTTGACGGAGGTAGAGTTGGTGTCAGCGCTTGTTTCATGGTCCGCTTTCCCTTCGGTAGGCTCGTTTTCTCCAGGGCCGTTTTCACATTTTTATGGTGATGTTAAAGGTGGTGGTTCATGTTTGATGTGTTGGATGTGGTGTACGGAATGACAGCACGGCATAGCTTACACACAGTCTTAGTCGTGTCAGTTACTCTATTGCCGTCTTTGTCTTTTTTAATGAGAAAGCCAGACATATGACTTGTATCCAGGCGGAGCGTCCTCAATTTCGACCTCATTTGACTCCATGGTCGGCTGTTTGGGGGCAAGGCAGTTGGTGCTAATGCTAATATTTGTTAGCTCGCTGCAGTGTTGTTGTTGCAACATGCGCTGTCTTGACGTGGCGACGTACCGCACCGTTCCCCGGATATACATTTTTTTTCATTTAGTTTTTTTACCCTGCTTGATCAGCAGATGGTGCTGCCAGCCTGCCACCATAGACTGTATGTCTTCCCCATATACATACACACACATATAATACACTAAATTATTTATATACTACGCAAATCATATGCAGCAGTGCCATCTATCTTTATTTTGCGATCCATTTTTTTCGACCTCGTTTTGTATCGCGATATTTTGTCAAACGATATTTCGTCCCATCCCTACTGTTCTATGAAGTCCCTCCTTCAGAAACACGTAACGAGTTCTGATTGTGCCAGCGGTTCCCGTGTTGTGATTGGACAGCAGCTTATCGCACGTTGCCCGGAAAGGTCACGCCTCTTACCATAACGGAGAGATGAACGCGCTCAAACTACAGCCCCTGAAGGCCAAACAAAGGTGATTTGATGAAAATAACAGCGTCTGAACGACATGGCGATAAACGCAACCGAACCGAACGCAACACTTCCTCTTCTCCACGCGGGAGCAACAAGACCACGCCCCCTTTTTCGCGTATTCTTGTGGGCGGAGTTTAGTCATCAAACTGTTCTACTGACGTCATTAAAGCAGGAAGTACAGGGATGTAGAACAAACCGGCCGTTCGCTGTAGGCTTTGAAAGGGAACTTCTGTTAAATAAAATATCTCGCTTGGCATTGAACTTGAGCTTTATAGTTTTACAGGTATTATTTATGCTCTAACAGCAACATTACACACTAACTAAAGTTTGAAAAATGGGATCACGAAGAACAGGACCTTTAAGTAAGCAGTGGATTCTGGGATTGCCTTCTCTTTAGTGATATGCGATACTGGTTTAGAATTTGGCCAGTTTATTTCAATAGAAAGTACGTTTTCTTATAAGACAGCGTAATTGTGCTAACTGGCATCTGGAACAGCCTTCGTGTTGGGGCGCACTGATGATTTATAATACGTTTCTTTCACCCGAATGTTGCTGGTGTTCAACCAAACACTAGTTTGTGGTGTGCAGTTTCCCTCAGTGATAATATGTTACCAAAGTCACACACACTCTCACTCAGCAACAACAACGTCGACACAACCGGCCGTCCAAGTGGGCGGACGGCATGTATACATTGGCAGTTTGAGCCGAGTACATTTTGTTTGGAAGAAACGGCGCAATAGATCAAACCGAACATGCGCTGCCACTGTGGTGTTATTTCAAGGGTTTATATTCCCCTCGCTATCTCCGACGCTAACCTCATCCTCAGCACTTACGGTCAATGCTCCCGTTGCTTTCCAGGTCGTTCGAGCTCACTCGGAAAGACCGGCTCTACAAAAACATCCAGAGGATGCAGCAAACCCATGGCTTTCAAAACTTCCACATCGTACCCCAGACCTTTGTGCTTCCTGCCGAGTACCAGGAATACAGCAGTGAGTGGGCATGCCGGCACTCGGATGTGTGTTTGGCTATTAACATGAGCGACATCAATAAGAAAGATGTGTCTGCTTCTCTGCTGGGCTTTAATAACACACTCTCTCTCTGTCCTCATGTAAACCTCAGGCTCCTTCAGCAAAGACAAGGGCGCGTGGATCATCAAACCTGTGGCGTCCTCCAGGGGCAGAGGCATCTATCTGGTCAGCAATGTAAGTGATTAAGGGAATTTCAAAATTAGTGTGGGCTTGGGGCACAAATGCCCCCCAAAAATTCAATATAATGGGGCAAAAAAACGCCCCTGCACATTGAATCTAAATCTATTACGGCTGTCACGATTAAAGTGAAATGTACTTTTTATCCGTTCTGTGCAGTGTTGAGCATTTTAACCAATCTCACGTCTTTTATTATTTTATAAATCTTGATTTTATAATGTGTAAAAAGCAATAAATTAATGTATGAAATGGTCTTAGCTTGTAGTTAGAAAATCACATGCAATTTCCCAAAATTGTATTAATCGACAATAGCCTATTAATTGTCAGTGTGCCAGTAGTGGACACTTTTCATTGCCATTTTCCCTTTGACATATTTTAGAAGTTAGGTATCATCTGAAAGCTTAAAGCTACACTGTGTGATATTTTCCCCCATCTAGTGGTGAACTTGTATATGACCATCCAGTGAATATTAGTTTCTGTTCCTCTCAATTCCGATTTTGTTTTAACTCCTACGGTGGCCGATTTAGTCCAAGATTAACATGGCTTCCAGTTCGCCCTCGTCCACATTGGACACGGTGGCATCGAGTGTTAAAACGCCAAAGGCCAAGCTTGAATTTACGGGTATGTCCCTCTTTGGCTAATGTACTTTCAAGATGGAGGGGCAACATGGCGACCGGCATTCAAACCCCTCACCCGTATGTGTTTACAATGGCATATTATAAACTTACGAGAATACTTTATTACTTGAAAGAAGTAAATATACATTAATGAGCACACATATTTTTGAAAGAACTAAGTGTTTTTAGCTAAGAATAAACTAAAAAAGTTACACAGTGTAGCTTTAAACACTCAAAATTCATCCTGTGAAAATTGCGTTACCATGGAAATGGTACTTTTATTTTTGTGATATCAACTTCATTTTGTATAAAATAAAAATGTTTAGTGTAGTACATTTGCTTTAAACTTTTTCACGTTTTCATGTTTTGACGAGCTTTCAAAAATGGGGTGACTGTTAAAGCAGCACTAGGTAGGTTTTGCTCTCGGCTCCCCCTACAGTTGGGAAACAGTATTGTCCTCTACTACTGTCGTAAACTCTGTCATTCTACATCAGCGGATGCATCGCACGTGCAGTTATTGACATGACAGCTATAATAGCCCTGAACACTGCAGGAGTTCACATGCGTGTTCTGCTTGCGTCGCGTGTGAAATGTCTTCATCTCAGGTACAGTGGCACATGTTTCAGCATGTCATATCAATATAATTTCATGGGTTTTATTTGTTACAAACGCCAAATGATCGCGATGCTCACGTTTACAAGCCAGCGTCATTATAGTAGCCTAGTCTATTGGTTACCGTTTTACAGAATCTATATGAGACTTCAATTCAATGTTTGAGTGGTAGGTAATAACCATATATCGTCAATATTATAATATCAAGCTACCCTAGATGAATCTGCAAATGTGAAAAATCGATTTGCATTATAGCTTGAGGAAAGACAAATAAACAAATATCACAGACATGTTAGGTATCCTAAAATATGATTTTGTATGTATTACGTATTTACTTGCAAGAATGTAGCCGCTCCTCCTTCTGCTCACGCCAACGAGCAAACGCTGGCCAATGTTGATCCTCAACCTGCCTTTAATCCCATCACTTTCTCCTTTCCTCCGACAAAACCTTTGCTTTCTTATTTTTCTGTGCTGCTTCGGCCATGACTATAACATTCGGCAAACAAACGATAGTTTTTCTCGCACGTCCGAATTTAAGGAAGTGGGGGTGGAAGTGACGTATATGCCGTAAAGCAGTCGAATTTTGTAGTTCTTTTTGTTCTCGGGTTACTACCCGAAACCCGAAGTTTAAAAGTACAATTAAAAACGATACAGACCCTGTCAGGCTATGGCAGACGTGTCATTCAACCTATTGTAAGTCGATGTATCATCACAAGAGTCTTGAAAATATATTATGAAGGTTGAAAAGTTACCTAGTGCTGCTTTAACAGGTCAAAAATCTTTATTATAATATCAAGAGCAATAATCAACAATAATGTTATAATATTTCAAATGCCATGTCTTCTTCTGTTCCTCCGTTGCTGATTAAAGGTGGCTTTTGTTGATCATATTTTATTGGTGAAAGTCTGTAGTTTGATTAAATGAAGTAATTGGTTACATTTGAGTATCTGGCATTAGAGATAAGACATTTAATAAGGTAAATATAAACTAAAATTTCTGACCCTGATATACCGTATTAAAAATGAGTAAAGCTCATCTGAAGCATGTTAAGACAGTCGCTGTGTCCCAAAGACTGCATATGTAGATGTGAAAAACCTCACTTAATGCAAAAATCGAATGCCTCTTCTTTCACACCGCCAGCGATGCAAAGCATGCCGGAATCAAAAATCCACCCATGCAGTTTTAGTTAAAGTCACATTACGTAACATTTTGCCTGTAACTGTAGTAGCTGAAGCATAAACGTTTAAGTTACCTGTGGATGAACATTGTTTAAGTAATTACATGAGTTGTGCTCCGGCTCTGGCTCCTGGTAACAGATGATCGCTTAACACACAAACACACATCACTTAACAACATCAAACTCTCCCAATAATGAAAGACGGATAACTCTTATAAAGCTTATATTCCTTTGTTGTCTTGACTTGTTGAAATCAAATACTATAACTTGGCAAGGCTATTTATAGGCAAATAGACTTTAAAATCTACTACTATCTATTTATTTGAATCTACTATCTATTTATAGGCAAATCTACATTGAAACTGGTTTAGAATGGCATTGTTGCCAACTAGGGTTGTGACAGTATTGAGATTTTAATGGTAACCTGGGACTGTATGATTTCCTGTGGTGGTAGGATTGATTGATTGGTCCCATATAAGGTAGCCCTGGTGTTCCTGTCCAGGAGGATTTGTCTGTAAGGGTAATGTTTAAACGCACATTTACCTGACAAATATTTTTTAAAGCAAACCTGACTCTCCATTTTCTTCCTCTCCAGATAGGGGTTATACTATATGTACTTTTTATTTTTATTCACTTACGAATATTTCATTTCTGTAAAGCACTTTGAATTGCCACTGTGTATGAAATGTGCTATACAAATAAACTTGCCTTGCCTAACCATCTCATAAATATCACAGTTTCACGGTATACTGCAAACAATCAATTATTATTATTATCACCATCATCATCATCATCAATTAAAATGACTGTTAAATGAATGAAAACATGTTTTTTTGGTTGAAAAAATGCTATCATAATATTTTGTTTATTCAAATTTCAGTAATCAAAAACTTGTCTAATCAGTAAAATGAGATTATTAGATAACTTATCATTAATAATTTTTTTATATTTTTATATATATATATATATATATATATATATATATATATATATATATATATATATATATATATATATATATATATATATATATATATATATATATATATATAATCTATCTTTTTATGATTTAATACAAATAAATGATCAAAAATGGTGGTAATCAAATTAATGCATAAAATTAAGTATTTAAATAATGTTTTAAAATCAATTTAACAATATTTATTCTTTTATTTTTTTGGCTTAGTGCTGTAAAACAGAGATTTACTAAATTAAAACATGGAAAATTATATTCCTTAAATAATGTTTAAACAAATTGTATTATTATTATTATTATGAAATATACATTGTATTATACAGTTGTGATATGTTTCTGTCATCATTTCTTCAAGTTAAACCAAAATGTTATTTTGACGGGATGTAGTGAAGACATTTGTGTTTCAGAGTGTATTAATTTGACAATGTTTTTTCTCAAATAAAATGATGAAATGCTCATTAAGTGTTCTCGTGCCATGTAAATCCGTGTATCATTCGTTCAGTTCTTCTTTGATTTAATATTGAAAGTGGAAAAATTAGAAAACGGCTCATTTATTAGTTTTTTTTTTTTTTTTTTATGAAAAAAAAACAAGAATTCAGCTTGATTTTAAATATTTTTAGGTTCAGGGGTAGAAAATGGATAAACGGCTTGAATATTTGATTTCCACATGTGGGCGGGCATGAAAAGGCCCTTTCTCTCTGCTGATTGGTCAACCCAAAGATCAACTCGTGCCGCTTTCAGTTCTTCCACATTTCCGTGCAGAATAACATTCCTCCGCTGCTGGACGGATTCTCAGTGTTTATGACAAATAATCTCTCTCTCCATGACCCACTGGACAGTGTGCAGATGCAGATGCAGATGCATTAGCGAAGCTCAGACCACTATCGATTTATTGATCAAGGTGTAATTTCAGGGTTTTGATATCTTCCCGCAACTGAGAGAGCACTCCCAGGGCCTTATAATATTGTATTATAACACTATATTTAACATTACCCCTAACTAGGCATGCTGCCTAGAATATTTTTTCCCCAATACCGTAGATAAGCAAATGTACACGATATGACAATCGCATGTGTTCATACCGTGATATAGAGACAGAGCGACACGCGTCATAATCTGAAGGCCACGCCCACCGGGGGGGAAACAATCCAACGCTCTCCATTGACTTTGCATTGCGTGAAGCTGCCTCATTGTCATTTCGGACTTATAACAAAAAACAGAACAATGTCTAAAAGTGGATATGTGACAAAGTGAACAGCAAACAAGCTAAGCAAAACCCACAACCAAAAACCCCGAAGTTTTTATAAGCTATTGACCCAAAAAACGAGCGTTTAAGGACAAAAAAGTGGATTCAGGCCATTGAGACACGTTATATTACACTGAGAAGTACACACACTAGAGGAGAACGTCATCAGAGACAGGAAATATAACATATAAAACTGACATTTGGATATTTGACTTAACAGTGACAACATGTTTACTGCACACATACACACACTGAGACACACTGAGTGTCAGGATCCCAAAATGTCCCCATTCTTCAGCTGAAGCGTCACGTTTTACTGCCTTTATCCACTTTTGTCTACTTAAACTCTCGTTTTTTTGGGTCGACAGCTTATAAAAACTTATTTCTGTGTTTTTTAGCTTGTTTGCTGTACACTTTGTCACATATCAGCTTTTAGACATTGTTCTGTTGTTTTTTTATAAGTCCGAAATCACAAGGATGCAGCCTCACGCAATGCAAAGTCAATGGAGAGCGTTCGATTGCCCCCCCCCCCCCCCCCCCCGGTGTGGGCGTGGCCTAAATACGCTCCGTCTCTATACATAGTCAATTCACAGCTATGTTGATTCATGTTTTATTACAGGTACTGTTGCTTTTTTTTGCTCACAAACTCTGTACGGTTGATGTGGCTAAATATGGGCAAATAACATGCTTTTGTAATCTGACAGTTTTGTTCTGTACTGCTTGGTGTTTCAGCCGAGTCAGATCCCACTGGATGAGAATATCCTGGTGTCGCGGTACATCAGCAATCCTTTACTGATCGACGGTGAGTCTACAACACTAACGCTCACAGATTCAACTCCTTCTGTATAATCTACAGTGTGTGGTTACATTGAATTTTTGTTTCTTTGCATCTGCAGATTTTAAGTTTGACGTGCGTCTGTATGTGCTGGTGACCTCATACGACCCTCTCCTGATCTATCTCTATGAGGAAGGGCTGGCCAGGTAATTCATTAAATCATGCAGGGTGTGAAATTAACACTGTCTCCCCTGTAAGACATTGATAAGAAATGCCGTTGCTTAGATACAAAGACAAATGCTTGAACAAGCAGAAGGAAGGAAACCTGTCAGTGTCACCATCCCATTGCCTGTTTGTTCTGATGATGTGTATTTGAATTAGGAAAACAATCAAAAATATTAGCTTATTTGATTATTTAAGCTTATTTTTGTAATAATTGTGTTTAGCAGTGGAATTCCTGGTGAAAAACTACATTACCCTAGCCCAGCGTTACTCAAAGTGTGGGGCAAACGGGAGGAAATGTGGTCATTTTTGAGCCCATCTTTATTACCCTTTTGAGCGGTCCCACATGTGGGATTTTTATTTCAGTGCACCTGAGATGAGATGTGCTGCGCTGGTGGAAACAACATGAGACCATGACACTGCGGCTGTCAAGACGGCTCGCATAGTGTTGAGTGGCGCGCGCTATGCAACGCATCGCCACAAATGAGTAAAGCAAGCCAACACGCAAACGGCCGCAAGTGAAACTGAAAATAGGCTACGTCTTAGATGCTCAAAAACACAATCATCTTCATTAAAACGAATGAGACTAAATGCTCTTACCAGTGCTCAGGTCGCTCTCTCATATTGCGGTCTTTGATCTTGAAATGAGCTGAAATAATGCAGCTCATATCTGTTGCTTTCGTTGACGTGAACTCCGTTAAATGTGCATATAGCTTAGACCGGGAATTGAAGATCGGATTTATATTCATTTTGTAGATAGGTGTAAGGATAGGACAAACAGCATGTTTTTTTTGTGTGTTTTTTTTTTTCTTTTTCTCGATCAGCCCGTTTTGTTTGTGAGCGCCGTAAAAATGCCTTTTTTTTAGGCTGAACGTTTAAATTAGGGATGTTAACCGATGACCATTTGACCGATGGTTGACCATATCAACGTTAACCGATCAAAGTTGTCGGTTAAAAAAAAAAGGGATCTCTAAATTAGGCTATTATAGACAGTGGACTAAACGCTACTACAGTTCGCCATCTCATTCCAAAAATTGAACCAATCCCTCACACTCAATTTTTCATAACTCACCTGTTTGTACTTAATAAACCAATAAAAACATTTGGCTCGATGTTGTTGTTACAGAACTTTTTCTATAGGCTTAGTTTTTACTCTTTAATGGGGAATCAGCCTACAAAATTGCTTCTCTTTGTATTAAGCTGGTATAAGAGGAAGTGTTTAACACCCCCAAAAAATCTTTAACTTGTGTTTAACTAGAACTATTCCTTTACGGCACTAAAACAAGACAAACACTAGATGGCAGCAGAGATGTTTCCATTGAAGTTGGAGCGGCTCATCTAGGCCTCAAACAAAGCTTTCCATTGTCTCATTGCTGGAAGGACATTGACAAACGTTTTTTTATATTTTAATAGTGTTTTAATGTATTTAAAGCACCAAGGAAATCTAACATTGTTTAAAAAAAACACATTTTAAAGCAAGCACACTCTCAGGCTAGTATAATAATCGTTTTTCTACCTGAAGAGGCTCTTTTATGATATTTTTACCTAAGCCACATATAGTAGTGGGAGAGTTTTGTGTGGAAAGTCTCGGAAAGCCTGTGAAACGCATTCAGTCCTGATATGCACACAGTGTCCTGCTTCTGGCAGCGAGAGGAGAGCGTTTTCTCAGACATACGAGTGAGAAGCTCAAACAAATCCTCTGATTTTTTGGATGGCGTGCGGAGTGAAGCCGTGTGAAGTGGATGTGCAGTGTATTGTGGGCTGCTGTGGTCTGGTGTGTGTAAAACGCTTGGCCTACCTCTATTGGGTTTGGCCCTTTACAGGGCGACACTCGGGTTTGTTTTCAGCACACTCTCTTATGAACTGCTGGCGCTACATCCTGGCACTTCCCCAACTCAACTTTTATCTTGGAGATCCCAGAAGCTTTGAAGGCATTCAGGTGCTCTCTGTGTGCCAGGAAATTCCTCCTCCACATGTGGCGTCCACTCTTCTCAAACGTTGCCCGCGAGTTTTAGGACAAATCACTTAAGATTACATTAATCAAACTCGTCCTGTTATGGGTTGTGAATATATACAGTATTCTCACTGTGCAGTTTATAAGGAGAAGTTACAGCTGATGTGTATGTGTAACAATAAGCAATACATTAAATACAGTATTATTTATTCATCTTTGCTTAATTGTTCATTGTTAGTTCATGTCAGCTCAGGTCTGTTAAATAATATTAAAGCTACACTGTGTAACTTTTTTAGTTTATTCTTAGCTAAAAACACTTAGTTCTTTCAAGAATATATGTGCTAATTAATGTATATTTACTTCTTTCAAGTAATAAAGTATTCTCGTAAGTTTATAATATGCCATTGAAAATACATACGGGTGAGGGTTCGAATGCGGGTCGCCATGTTGATCCTCCATCTTGAAAGTACATTAGCCAAAGAGGGACATACCCGTAAATTCAAGCTTCGCCTTGCGCTTTTTAACACTCGATGGCACCGTGTCCAATGTGGACGAGGTCGAACTGGAAGCCATGTTAATCTTGGACTAAATCGGCCACCGTAGAGATAAAACGAAATCGGAATTGAGAGGAACAGAAACTAATATTCACTGGATGGTCATATACAAGTTCACCACTAGATGGGGGAAAATATCACACAGTGGAGCTTTAAGCAATACAACTGATTTTAATAATGTATTAGTAAATTTTAAAATTAACTTTAACTAAGATTAATAAATGCTTTAGAAGTATTTTTTTGTTGTTAGTTAGTTAACTAACTAATGCTAACACATGGTTTTCCCATTGGCTTTTGGATTTTTACAGTAAATAAGCTCTGTGACCAATAAAAGATTTTGATTCTTGCACGTTTTGATCAGAAACGAACACAGCATTTATGAATTTTGAAGCTTTAAAACAATCCATAGAAGTCAAAAGCTAAACGTAGGCTTTAAATGGACTACGCTACGGTCATGTGACTTTAATGTCACCACCTTAATCCCTCAAGAGTCGCTCCTTAATTGGTCCTTTGTGGACAAATTTGGGCACCGAGGTCTCAGGTGTGATCCAATTAGTTTTTTTGGGGGGGTATTTTTTAATTTTTTACCTCTAAATGTACCATATTTTTAATGGAAAATATGCTTATTTAGTATATATAAGTTTAAGATTTTATCACAAGTTATAAACCATTGATGTATGAAAAATACATAATCTGTATTACTGTTGCTCATATTTTGTGATTTCGAGACTTTCTTGCCCTGTACTAAATAATCAGATGCACGGGTTTCCTCCGCAGTTTGGAATTTGATTGGAGAAATTTCCAGGTCTGGAAAAGTATGGAAAACAGAAAGCAGAGTATGGAAAAATATTAGCATTTCCAGACTATTGTCTCTATTTAGTTTTCTATAACAGAAAAGTAAGAATTTATTGAAAATAAATGTATCATACAAGAAGTGTGTTTTCATGGCAGCTGTTTAGAGAGTGTCAAACACGAAACCAGTGTGGTTTCTTGGCCGCCACAGAGTTAAAGCAAACCTAAGGCCTTGAGATATGACGTACCGCCCTAACAAAAGCCAAATTTTGAACACTTTTTTTATACTTCCAGTCTTTTTTATAAACCCTTGAACTTGGCAAATGGGACAATGCGTATTGTGCCATCAGCCCATTCGGTGTCATGGTTTCTCCGCCGCCACAGAGGATGTTACATTGGACATTAGGCCTTGATAATAGAGGTACTACTACTACTAAGTTGAGCAAATCGATCTCTATTAATTAATGTGCTTCCATGCTCTCGTTTTCTTCATAGTAAGATGGCAGTGACGCAAAGGAAATAGTTATAGTGTATATATTAAACTAGAAATTGTAATATTTTCCAGTGCGCATGTGAATAGTTTCTCGAAGGCACAAAAAAGTTTCTCACTAAGTTTCATATTACATATATATTTTTTTATATATATATATGTTTTAATGTTATTTTAGGGGCTCTATATGTTGTCACTTAGAGAAAATCTATGAAAAAACCTTTGAGAAAAATACAAATATGAACATATGACCAAATGTAAAGCTGAAAATAATGCTGTATGAACCATTTATGTTAAATATGGTCTGAAAAATACAGAGAGCTTTGGAAATTTGAGTCTGGAAAAGTGAAAAAAAAAAAAAGCCCAACACCAGAATATAATAATCTAGTGTTATCTAGGTAATATAATAATAAACTTTGTTTTATATAGCACCTTTAAATGCAACTTCTCAAAGCACTTTACAAAAAGGACTTTAAAAAGATAAAAAACTAAATACTAAACATAATCACATATAAGCAAGTTTAAAAAAGTGAGTTTTAAGAAAAGATTTAAAAACACTAATAGATTCCGCATGTCTAATCTCATATGGAAGGGAGTTCCAGAGTTTTGGAGCAAGGGAAGAAAAAGCCCGGTCACCTATAGAACGCAAGCGAGTTGAGGGAACAGAAGGCTAGAGTCAGAGGAATGGAGATCACACATTGGACTGTAAACAATTAAAAGTTCTGATAAATAATCTGGTGCCAGACCATGCAAAGCCTTATAAGCAAGCATTAAAATGTTAAAATCTATACGAAACCAGACAGGGAGCCAGAGTAGAGATTTCAAAATAGGGGTGATGTGCTCTTTCGACCTGGTCCCTGTCAAGATTCTAGCGGCTGAATTTTGGACATACTGCAATTTATTAAGGGTAGTTTTCGATACCCCTGCTAGCAAATCATTGCAGTAATCAATACGAGAGAAGACAAAAGTATTGATCAGTTTTTCTGCCACAGAAAATGACAACATGGGGCGCAGTCTCACAACATTTCTGAGATGAAAAAATGATGTTTTAACCGTGTTCTGAACATGAGGGTCAAAAGTTAAGTGAGCATCAAAAATAACCCCCCAAGTTTTTTTTATTTAGTTTGGAAGTCCAAGTCCGCGCCATCGACCTTAAGTGTTAAGGATCCGGCTTTACGCACCTGATTGGTTGAACCAATGAGCATAACCTCTGTCTTATCGCTGTTAAGGCAAAGGAAATTGTGAGACATCCATGTTTTTATCTCAGAAATGCAATGTTTCAGAAAAGCAACAGCCGCATGATCAGGTATTGATCTTGTACTTTTATAAGTATAAACGGCTTATAGGCTTATAGATTTGTTTGATTCGATATATGTTCAGAGAAATCATGTATAAATCCATCAGCCTCCAATCGTACGGTCATCATCATCGACCATGTCCGTCCTTACGCTGGTGTCATAATTGTGTGATTTGCTAGTTTTAGTTGGATGGCTATTACAAAAACTCTCCATTTATGTGCAGAGGTGGACAAAGTACACAACTCTAGTACTTGAGTTAAAGTAAAAGTACTACTATTACTCCGTTACAAGTGAACGTTCTAAAAACAGATTTTTACTCAAGTAAAAGTACAGAAGTATTTGTTTTTAAAAGTACTTAAGTATCAAAAGTAAATTCATTTTTTATGTCAATGCATTATTTTATTTTTGTTGCATTGTATAAATACACATTATGGCACCATGGTGGTTTAAGCCAGTCAGTGATGCTCCATCCGACATGCTAGCATACGACTACCTTAAACTAATTTCAATACTTGTATAAAAGTTACAAAGCTCTTTACAAAACTGCTGTCACTTTAAGGCCAAATGCACGGATCCAATACACTGATACACATCCAATGTTCTCCCAACTGTTTACCCTTCATTTTCTCCCAGACGTTTACATTTTTGAACATTTTATGAGACATGCATCAAGTGTATGCCAACTAAACTAATCTTTAATATTTTGAGAAAACTGAAACATACTTTTTAAGTATGGCCATGGGTGCACACACTGCGCAGAGGAACAGCCTTCTTCCATTTTGCTATAAACTGATCAGTGTTCAAAAAATGTTGGGAAACTTCACTTGACGCTATACAAGAGTGATTACTGATAGGATGAAAACCTTTTAAAGAAGAATAAAATCATCGACTGAATTTCAAAGCTGCTACAGAAACGACTTTCGACTTTGAGGACCTTGATAGAAATGTAGTGGAGTAAAAAGTACAATATTTGTCTTTCAAATGTAGTGAAGTAAAAGTCAAAGTTTCCCGAAAAAATTATACTCAAGTAAAGTACAGATGCGAGTAAAGTGTACTTAAGTACAGTACTCAAGTAAATGTACTTCGTTACTGTCCACCTCTGTTTATGTGAGATTGATAATTGGCTGGAATTGAAGCCGTCACATGTTTTCTAAACACTGCTTGCTTTGGTACCTGTTTCTTCTTTTCAACAGGTCAGTTGAATGTCATAATCGCTATTAAGCTCATGTTTTCCTTCTCGGTTTGTGCGTTGTAGGTTTGCCACGGTGAAGTATGACCACGCCACGGCAAACATCAAGAACCAGTTCATGCATCTCACCAACTACAGCGTCAACAAAAAGAGCAGCGACTACGTCAGGTGAGCTCTCTCGGGTTGGGATATTTCAACTTCCAGACTCCTACTTAGGGCTGCAACTAACGATTATTTTGATTAGTTGGTCGATTATTTTTTCGATTAATCGTATAAAAAATACAATTTATTTTAACGACAAAACACACTATTCCACATCCTGCCCAATGCTATCCTTCTGCAGAGTGCTATGAACACACACATAGTGAATATATCCACCCTTACATAAATTAACCATGGTTTTACATCGAATAAAACAAGCAAATAAAATGATTATCGATGCATCTTTTTTTCTAAACAGATTTCTCACTTGGTACTTTTAAAGCAAAGTATTTGTAATGACCCATAATGAATTTACTTCCAATATCTTTTATTAATAAAACAAATGGAAGTGATTTTACAAGTCAACAGGGAGGTTACAATTGCCAGAATATGTCTGGAGCAGCATACTTTTTGTATATTAATACAGACTTCAGCATATTCTGAATCACGAACATAAAGTAATAAACTCCTGTTGCGCACAATGAGCAATATAATCCTTCAGACAATAAAATAAACATTTTGCTGTACCAAAATCACAGCTTTTATTAATGAAATATTGAATTCTGTGCTGGCAGCTCTCATACAAAAAAAAAAAGAATTGACAAAATGTAAAATGTGTACCTTGAATGCAATGTAAGTCGCTTTGGATAAAAGCGTCTGCCAAATGCATAAATGTAAATGTAAATGTACAAAAGTAATGCTTGTGGACTTCAGCATATTCCGAATAACTAGTGACATACAGCTGCCCATACACAAATAAATAATAGAGTAAAACTTATGACTCAAAACTAAATCCTGAGCACAGGCACTTTTTTGCAGTATACCGCAATCAAAAACAGCTTTTATGAACACTTCTAAACACTAAATTAACATCTGCAGAGAATACGGATGCAAATCCTTGACCATCAAATTTGCGATAGAGCCTGTGGTCCACTGGTTGGGAGCAACTAGCGTTGGAAATGTGTAATATGGTTTCTCATGTTTCGAAAATATTAGTTTAGTTTGACACAACTTGCATATAGTGTGGCTCTTGTCCAGGTCAAAATATGCCAATAAAAAGTTGACTAAAAGTTTGTCTATGGTGTTTTTGACTTAAGTGGACCTGACTGAAACATGGTACTATAATATTTTCGTATGGGTATGTCTGTGCAAGAAGTATATAAAGTTAGTAAGCAAAATAAAAAAAATAAAAAAATCTTAATTAGACCCAACTTTTGGGCGGTAATGTAAAGAGAAATTAAAGTGAATTAAGATAAACTAGTCAAACTATCACTATGGACTACGTCTACATGGACAGCAGTAATCTAATTATTGACCTCATTCTGAATAAGACCATATTCTGATTAAGGCGTTTACATGGACAGCAGTAATCTAATTATTGACCTTATTCTGAATAAGACTATATTCTGATTAAGGCGTTTACATGGACAGCAGTAATCTAATTATTGACGGACAGCAGTAATCTAATTATTGACCTTATTCTGAATAAGACTATATTCTGATTAAGGCGTTTACATGGACAGCAGTATTCTAATTATTGACGGACAGCAGTAATCTAATTATTGACCTTATTCTGAATAAGACTATATTCTGATTAAGGCGTTTACATGGACAGCAGTAATCTAATTATTGACGGACAGCAGTAATCTAATTATTGACCTTATTCTGAATAAGACCATATTCTGATTAAGGCATTTACATGGACAGCAGTAATCTAATTATT
This sequence comes from Gobio gobio, assembly GCF_949357685.1. Taxonomy (NCBI): domain Eukaryota; kingdom Metazoa; phylum Chordata; class Actinopteri; order Cypriniformes; family Gobionidae; genus Gobio; species Gobio gobio. Next base: position 51,759,472 of record NC_137106.1, read on the forward strand.
GACCTTATTCTGAATAAGACCATATTCTGATTAAGGCATTTACATGGACAGCAGTAATCTAATTACTCAGTACGTTTACATGGACAACAATACTCCGATATTAATCTGATTAAGACCATACTCTGATTAAGAAACTACCATGTAAACAGCGATTTCTAATTACCTTAATCCGGTTAAAGCCATACTCGAATTAAACAAAAATCGAATTAAGACATGTGGAGTATGCCTGTTTTAGTCGCATTATCTAAGTGCATTGTAGACATGTACACACCTTAATCTAACTATTAACGTCGTGAAGGAGTTTCCGCCGCGTTTTGTGACAGGTCACACACACACACACACACACACACACACACACACACACACACACACACACACACACACACACACACACACACACACACACACACACACACACACACACACACACACCAGGCAAGTGCAGAGGGGAGGGCTTTGGGGGCTCGTATCAAAAGTATATAAAGTGCCCCTCTAAACAATCATCAATAATATTGTGACAAATAAAACAGAATTTGAATTATAATTAATATAACCGCACGTACAAAACAATGCGCTTAAATTCCCGTTTATCTTTTACGTATCTTTCAGTCTGAAATGTCGTTGCCATGACGTGTTGCTATGGTGCGTGACTGCGTATGGAAGGATATCGCGGACAATTTTCAAAAGGAATTGCAAATGGTATTTGCAATTGCGCTTTCAATTTGTGGACGCATAATATGTGACACAATCCAAACGCAATTGCAAATCGCGCATTACCATTTGCATTTTCGTTTACGCAAACGCACAACGACTGCCAAATTTCAAATGGAAAAGCAAAGTCTGTTTGCAATTGCATTTCCAATGTCTTGCAAGTTATGACCCTGCCATTTTGGAATAGCAATAGAAAATCACCTATTTGCTCTTTCATTTCCTTCGTGTCCTGCCACAACCTGCACAAAATTCAAATGGAATCGCAATCCTCTTTGCGTTTGCATTTCCGATGCCTAACACAGTCAACTGTCAATCAGGCTTGAGGGCGGGGTTTATTGATGTAGTCGGAAAGTAGGCCACGCCCTCAAGTGGTGGAAATCCAAGGACTTTTTCATCATTATTCATTCCTAAGAACATGGGGAGAAATATCCAATGTGTCTATTTAGCAAAAACAACAAAAAAGTCATAAAACTACTGTGTAGTTTTTTGCACTTCAAACAAAGCCAAATACCTGGAAATAGACTATTTATCACCTGCCAACCAAACAAAAAGAAACCAAAAGAAGACTGCTCTGGTTGCAAGCAAATTGTCAAGAAGCAATTAAGATAAGGATGCTTTAACCGTTGACCAAAAGTAAGAATTTTGACAGATTAATATACAGTTAAACGGTTTAAAATGTGTATATATATTTATTTATTTATTTTTTTAAGGTTTTTATTTTTATTTAATTTTTTTGCTGCAAAGCAAAATATGCTAAATTCGGTTTAAAAATCAGTTCAATATATAATATAGGCCTAATCTTTTAAAATAGGCCTATTCTTTTATTGAACCTGGGGCAAAAAGACATTTTGAAAGATTTCACCAGCTGGTACTTTCGGTTTTGCCGCGGAGATCCTTGTGATAAATAAATGTGTTGTATTTATGATAATCCGTGTAGATTTCAGTTGACGAAAATAAATAATAAAAGCGTGATAAGTCACGAAAGACAACTGAATTACTGACAGGATGCTGTGCGCGTGTTCCGAGCGCAACACGGACAAGCGTGCCCAAACGGCCAAATAAACACAGAAATAGGCTATATCAAAATGCCAAGTCGAGTATTCACATAAACACAGTAGATGTAAGCACTGTGTGCGTGCACTGCACACACATAAATTTATAACCGGACCTCAAAGTGAAAAATTTTAAATAAATCTGATGAGAAAAAAATGCCGGTTCTTTATAAGATTCAATCTGATTTAGTAGTTTTTCGTTTTGTCATCTTAATGTATTAATTATTTAGAATAGCCTAAGTGAGAAATAGGCTATTTAGTATTTATTTATTTTATGCTTTTTATTTATATTACTTTATTATATATTATTTCAGTTTTTCTCTGTTGTCAGAAACGCTGCAGGTGCGTGAAAATTTGTGTGAATCCAGGTTCTGTTGTTAAGCTGTTCTGTCAAATCTGTTAAATGTCAAAATAAAGATACAAATATAGTTCAATGAATAGGAATAGGCTACATATGATGAAAATAATAATGTTGAATAAAATGAAATGAAGAAGAAAATCAGATCATCAGAGGAGGTAGGCTACGAAACGAACATGAACTGCGATTGAATGTCACTAATGTAGTTTTCTTTTCTTTTTTGATCGCTTGGCTCTTGAGCACAGAATCGTAGCCTATGGACAACACACAACTCACATCATGTCAAGTTTCTATAGATTTTCTGATTTTAACTCATCATGATAATTTACTGTGTCCGGTGCAATATGATGATATTCGTCTGATATAGGCTATAGCCTACCGAATGCAGTCATGTCACTTTTCTTATTTGCTGTTTTTTTTCTGGTTGCAGGTGAACATACAATCAGTTCTGCATTTTGACTTTGTTTGAACTAAAGAGTTTAAACTTGTTTTTTATTACAAAAATAGCCAAATCCCCCGTTTTCCACCACTTGAGGGCGTGGCCTACTTTCCGACTACATCAATAAACCCCGCCCTCAAGCCTGATTGACAGTTGACTGTGTTAGGCATCGGAAATGCAAACGCAAAGAGGATTGCGATTCCATTTGAATTTTGTGCAGGTTGTGGCAGGACACGAAGGAAATGAAAGAGCAAATAGGTGATTTTCTATTGCTATTCCAAAATGGCAGGGTCATAACTTGCAAGACATTGGAAATGCAATTGCAAACAGACTTTGCTTTTCCATTTGAAATTTGGCAGTCGTTGTGCGTTTGCCTAAACGAAAATGCAAATGGTAATGCGCGATTTGCAATTGCGTTTGGATTGTGTCACATATTATGCGTCCACAAATTGAAAACGCAATTGCAAATACCATTTGCAATTCCTTTTGAAAATTGTCCGCGATATCCTTCCATAACTGCGTGTCTTGCTCATAGACCGTAAAAACTCTGCTCACTCGGACACGGCCTCCTCTATATTTTTTTTCTTTGTGTTGCAATAATGCTCATTTTAAAAGTAAAATACGATCATTTTGTATCTGTAATCCCAGATTCATATTTGTCTGCTTACAACAGCGGTCGGGAACCTCTAGGCTTGCGAGCCATATGCCATTCAGTGAACGCTTGTGGCTCGATGGCAGAAAAAAAACAATCCAAACAATCACGATTTTGAAACCTTTTCATCACATTTTCATCATTTATCAAAACTATTATTCGAAATGTAGGCTGTCAAGAAGGAGGCAAGATGGGCAGTGTCTCTTAAAAAAACCTGAAAGACAATATTTAATATTACACAAAATAAAACATATATATATATAATATCATAAAAAAAGTATAAAAATCACTCGTTTTTATAAAGTCACACTGTCCAACAGCGACACCCGCAGGTAAAGTTACAGTGGGTTGCCTGAGCCCATTGATTTGAACACACCCACGAAAGTCGCGCTATGATTGGACCCCGGACAGCGTAGCGTGGCACGGGGACGTAATGACGTACCATTAATCAAACTATGTTCTGTAACATGTAAAACGGGAACATGAACGTAATATTCTAAAAGCAACTCATGTAAACACCTTAATCAGATTATTGCCTTATTCAGAGTAAGGTCAATAATTAGATTACTGCTGTCCATGTAAACGTAGTGAGTGACGGACAGCAGTAATCTAATTATTGACCTTATTCTGAATAAGACTATATTCTGATTAAGGGATTTACATGGACAGCAGTAATCTAATTATTGACGGACAGCAGTAATCTAATTATTGACCTTATTCTGAATAAGACCATATTCTGATTAAGGCGTTTACATGGACAGCAGTAATCTAATTATTGACCTTATTCTGAATAAGACCATATTCTGATTAAGGTGTTTACATGGACAGCAGTAATCTAATTATTGACCTTATTCTGAATAAGACCATATTCTGATTAAGGTGTTTACATGGACAGCAGTAATCTAATTATTGACCTTATTCTGAATAAGACTATATTCTGATTAAGGCGTTTACATGGACAGCAGTAATCTAATTATTGACGGACAGCAGTAATCTAATTATTGACCTTATTCTGAATAAGACTATATTCTGATTAAGGCGTTTACATGGACAGCAGTAATCTAATTATTGACGGACAGCAGTAATCTAATTATTGACCTTATTCTGAATAAGACCATATTCTGATTAAGGTGTTTACATGGACAGCAGTAATCTAATTATTGACCTTATTCTGAATAAGACCATATTCTGATTAAGGTGTTTACATGGACAGCAGTAATCTAATTATTGACCTTATTCTGAATAAGACTATATTCTGATTAAGGCGTTTACATGGACAGCAGTAATCTAATTATTGACGGACAGCAGTAATCTAATTATTGACCTTATTCTGAATAAGACTATATTCTGATTAAGGCGTTTACATGGACAGCAGTAATCTAATTATTGACGGACAGCAGTAATCTAATTATTGACCTTATTCTGAATAAGACTATATTCTGATTAAGGCGTTTACATGGACAGCAGTAATCTAATTATTGACGGACAGCAGTAATCTAATTATTGACCTTATTCTGAATAAGACCATATTCTGATTAAGGCGTTTACATGGACAGCAGTAATCTAATTATTGACGGACAGCAGTAATCTAATTATTGACCTTATTCTGAATAAGACAATATTCTGATTAAGGCGTTTACATGGACAGCAGTAATCTAATTATTGACGGACAGCAGTAATCTAATTATGGACCTTATTCTGAATAAGACCATATTCTGATTAAGGTATTTACATGGACAGCAGTAATCTAATTATTGACCTTATTCTGAATAAGACAATATTCTGATTAAGGCGTTTACATGGACAGCAGTAATCTAATTATTGACGGACAGCAGTAATCTAATTATTGACCTTATTCTGAATAAGACCATATTCTGATTAAGGTATTTACATGGACAGCAGTAATCTAATTATTGACCTTATTCTGAATAAGACCATATTCTGATTAAGGCGTTTACATGGACAGCAGTAATCTAATTATTGACCTTATTCTGAATAAGACCATATTCTGATTAAGGCGTTTACATGGACAGCAGTAATCTAATTATTGACGGACAGCAGTAATCTAATTATTGACCTTATTCTGAATAAGACCATATTCTGATTAAGGCGTTTACATGGACAGCAGTAATCTAATTATTGACGGACAGCAGTAATCTAATTATTGACCTTATTCTGAATAAGACAATATTCTGATTAAGGCGTTTACATGGACAGCAGTAATCTAATTATTGACGGACAGCAGTAATCTAATTATTGACCTTATTCTGAATAAGACCATATTCTGATTAAGGTATTTACATGGACAGCAGTAATCTAATTATTGACCTTATTCTGAATAAGACCATATTCTGATTAAGGCGTTTACATGGACAGCAGTAATCTAATTATTGACGGACAGCAGTAATCTAATTATTGACCTTATTCTGAATAAGACAATATTCTGATTAAGGCGTTTACATGGACAGCAGTAATCTAATTATTGACGGACAGCAGTAATCTAATTATTGACCTTATTCTGAATAAGACCATATTCTGATTAAGGTATTTACATGGACAGCAGTAATCTAATTATTGACCTTATTCTGAATAAGACAATATTCTGATTAAGGTATTTACATGGACAGCAGTAATCTAATTATTGATGGACAGCAGTAATCTAATTATTGACCTTATTCTGAATAAGACTATATTCTGATTAAGGCGTTTACATGGACAGCAGTAATCTAATTATTGACGGACAGCAGTAATCTAATTATTGACCTTATTCTGAATAAGACAATATTCTGATTAAGGCGTTTACATGGACAGCAGTAATCTAATTATTGACGGACAGCAGTAATCTAATTATTGACCTTATTCTGAATAAGACAATATTCTGATTAAGGCGTTTACATGAGTTGCTTTTAGAATATTCTGTTCATGTTCCCGTTTTACATGTTATAGAACATAGATCGATTAATGGTACGTCATTACGTCCCCATGCCACGCTGTCCGACGTCCAATCATAGCGCGACTTTGGCAGGTCTGTTAAAAATCAATGGGCTCAGGCAACCCGCTGTAACTTTAACCTGCAGGTGTCGCTGTTAGACAGTGTTACTTTATAAAAACAAGTGATTTTTATACTTTTTATATATAGAAATATATATTACAGGGCTCGACATTAAGCCTGTTCACACGCTTGTCCTTCGGACAAGTAAATCTGTCATTCACTTTTTTGTAAATATAATCTATTCTGAAGCAATGTTCTCACCAGTGTTTAATCAGCTTTGACATATTTAAATATGGATATTTGTCATATTTGTGCCTTTTTATAAAGGGCATTTTTCCATAATCTTATTAAATATAGGATATGCTTCGGCTTTCCTTTTATATTCTTAAATTTGATCAATAAATTAAATTAGAATAAGACACTATAGGCTGTTACCAATCAAATTAAATAATTTACACTGAAAAATTACAATTGCATTAAATAATGTTATGAGATTATTTTAAATATTTTTGAATATACGAATAAGAAATGTTGGAAAGATGAAACTAAACCACCTGTAGGTGGCGCAGGTGACCGTATTAATGAGCGAGTCATTGTGTCGATTCAGTGAAACGTCTGAATCATTCAAGAATTAGGCGGTCGTTTACGAATAGGTCATTGAATCTTTGATTCAACCGATTCATTAAAATGCTGAATCATTCAGTAACACACTGTTGCTGTGAGATGCGTTACGGTTCTGCTGTGATATTTGTTTGGAACTATTTTCGCTGCTGAAATAGAACAAAAACAGTCCATATTGCTTCTAAAATGTAAGTGACTTAAAGCTACACTGTGTGATATTTTCCCCCATCTAGTGGTGAACTTGTATATGACCATCCAGTGAATATTAGTTTCTGTTCTGTTCAATTCCGATTTCGTTTCAACTCCTACGGTGGCCGATTTAGTCCAAGATTAATATGGCTTCCAGTTCGACCTCGTCCGCATTCGACACGGTGCCTGTGGGATATTCTGTGCGCAGTGGGATGGCTGGAACTCAACTGGCCTAATTGTTCGGCTAGAAAGAACTGCAGCTAATCCAGAGTGAACTTTGATGATAGTAATGTTTATTCAGTCATCCAATTGCAAGGCATAAACAGGTTTGCATGGATATGTACATAAATGTGGTTTCTGTGAGAGAACAAATTAGGATGGTAAATATACATGATAATGACATGACAGAATATACACAGTTAAGAACTGTATAACTATACTTATAAGTTACATTTGTATAATGTAACCGTAAACCAGAGCTTATTGTACCACATATAGGCGCTAAATGCAGCTGCATTAAAAAGAGCGGAGCTGCCGCTGCTAACAAGCGGTGTCCGGTTACAAAAGTGTGTGCGCAGGTTTAGCTCTGTATAACAAGTGTTAATATGCCGATCAGACCTGATACATGTTTCCATCAACATACATTACAAGCAAATATTTTCTATAAACGAATAAACATTGTTAATAACTGAATGACTATTCAAATAGGTGAGCATTACGCTATTGTATGTTGACACAAAAATACTTCTGAGGTAACATCAACTGAATTACATGATGACACACTCTGAAACACATCCACAATGACAATAACTATTATTACTTACGGAGTTATTAACGCACAGAAATACCACACAAGGAAAAACAGACTTTTGAGGAATAAACAAGCCAGGAAAACTCTGTATAACTGTTACTGGAGCTGCTGAGATGAAAACTCTCTGCGCATGCACCAGACAAGTCTGAACAAGTTGACGCGCACAGTGTTAAAACCGGTTAAAAACGCGAAAGGCGAAGCTTGAATTTACGGGTATGTCCCTCTTTGGCTAATGTACTTTCAAGATGGAGGGGCAACATGGCGACCACCGTTAGATCCCATTACCTTATGTATTTTCAATGGCATATTATAAACTTACGAGAATACTTTATTACTTGAAAGAAGTAAATATACATTAATGAGCACATATATTTTTGAAAGAACTAAGTGTTTTTAGCTAAGAATAGACTAAAAAAGTTACACAGTGTAGCTTTAATGTTAAATAATTGTTTATGGAGCTGGCGTATGAAATCAGAGTCATTTTCAGTCGTGATGGTATTCAGGAAAACAACACTCTTGTTAGTGTAATGTTGCTTAACTGTATCATATGATATAAATATAAAAACTGCAAAATTTTAACTGTGTATGTTAACTGAGTTTCTGTGTGTGAGCGGCGCTCATTTGTTTTCGATTTTCTCCTCGAGAGGCTGCGCGAGCCTCAACAGCTCAACCTTGTTAACGTCAGTTCGTTTTATATTATTATCCACTATCGATCTCCACTTACACTAACTGATGCAGAATCATTCTTGCACTTTGGTAATTCCCTGGTTATTTTTAGTTTTGATGTTTTAACCAGGATACTTGTCCGTCGGGCAAGTAAAATTGTTTTTCACTTGCCCCTTCAAAAAATCCACTTGTCCCGGATAAGCGGACAAGCGTTAATGTCGAGCCCTGTATAATATATTTACGTTGTTTTATTTTTGTAATATTATATATTGTCTCTTTCAGTTTTTTTGAAGAGACACTGCCCCTCTTGTCTCCTTCTTGACAGCCTACATTTCGAATAATAGCTTTGATTAATGATGAAAAAGGTTTCAAACTCGTGATTGTTTGGATTGTTTTTTTCTGCCGTCCAGCCACAGGCATTCACTGAATGACCCTCGTGAGACTAGAGGTTCCCGACCGCTGTTGGAGACAGTTTGGTCACAATTATTGATTGATTGATTGAAAACTTTATTAATCCCGTTAGGGAAACTAATGAATCTAGGATTACAGATACAAATTTATTGTATTTTACTTTTAGAATGAGCAGAATAATTACAACACAAAGAAAAAAATACAGGGGAGGCAGTGTCAGAATGAGCAGTCAAGCTCTCCGATAATGCAACTAAAATAGGCATACTCCACATGTCTTGATTCGATTTGCGTTTACTTTGAGTATGACTTTAACCGGATTAAGGTAATTAGAAATAGCTGTTTACATGGTAGCTTCTTAATCAGAGTATGGTCTTAATCAGGTTAATATCGGAGTATTGTTGTCCATGTAAACATACTGACGATCAGCCTATCAAACTATCAATTCCTGAATTTAAATACAAAATTAAATAGATTTGAACGTTTTGATTTAAGTTTAAAAAGCATTTTATAGTTTAAAGGATAAATAGATAAATATTGAATTTCTAAATATATATTGTCAAAAAGTTTGATTTATTGAAATGTGCAACATGTTTTCTGCCCATGAACCATCAAAATCTATTTTTGCAGTATTACTGGAAGATGTAAAATTATTTTTGAATAGAGAGATTAACATTTTTAATGATACATTTTTTCCTCTTTTAAAAGTGTTGAGCGTACGGTCAGCAGATCATAGACACGTTTGACCATGTTTAAACCCACTGAACAGCAAAATCAATGAGTCTGTCCATCTCAATCGCTAATGATGCAGTAATCCTTAATTCCTGATGATTTTACAGTAGCTTGTGTTTGTCTTGCGGCAGCTTCGCGCCATAAAGCGTCACGCATGCTACAGTAATGCGAACGGGTCTAAGCTGTCAGAAATAATAGTTATATAACACATCTCATTGTTCATCGCTCTTAAACGGCTCAGGAATGTGATTTCAAATACAAGCTAATCCATGTGTTTGCTAATCATGTCAACATTGTTACGTTGTGCCCGTTTCTCAGTATTGTTTTGGCAGTGCTGACAGTCAGGGTTTCTCTTCCTTTCAGCTGCGATGACCCTGAAGTAGAGGATTATGGGAACAAATGGAGCATGAGCGCAATGCTGAGGTATTTGAGGCAAGAAGGCAAAGACACCACGTGTGAGTATATGTAAAATACATGTTTAACGCTGCATAACGTCTGACATTCACAAGCACTAATCTATAGTCATTCACAAGCACAAAGCACCAAGAGTCATGTGGAGATTGACGTGCTTCTCCTGACTAACAAATTGCTGGATTTATGACTTGCATTATGACCCACTAGATGGGTTTCATTCTGACACCATGTGCTAACTACACGCGACACGTGATAAAAGGCGTCTTTTCCATGTTAATTAGAGTTTTGGTCCTAACCAGCCGGAACAACAACACAAAACATGGCAATGATAATCTCAGGTAGTGTTTATGTGCTTTATTTGATGTTAAAAGCGTGTCATGTGACTTTGAATATCATTTAGTAGTCGTACTATAAGCAACAAAGGATAATTCGCCTCAGATCTTGAAATTAAACAAATGGAAACAAGAACATTTAAACCTGTGAACAAACAAGTGTATTCTATGATGATGATTGTTTTAGTAATTCAGTATGTATTTTAGTAATGTTTAAATGGTGTAATATTGTGCCCTGCACTTGCTGCGAGAGCCCGCCCACACGCCTTTTCTGATTGGCTGTGGTTTTTGATTAGGGTTGGGTACCGAATATTGTAACCGGTACCTATATAACCGGTATGTAACCGGGCCGAATCAGAACGCAGATTTCGTGCCGCATTTCAGTGCCACTTAAATTCAAACGCACTTACGCGATTTGGCTGGAGGCGAGCCAGAGACCGACACGCTCAGCGCTCAACACATATCACAACTACTCAGTGTTTTCAACCACATCATGTTTATTGTAGGTTTCAGACATTTAAATGCACATAATTACTAGCAAAACATACACTGATGTCTATAGAAGCGGCAATAACAATCCTTTCAGTTATAATTTGACTCCGTGTTTTTATATAGTTTACTCTACTCCTCTCCCAGTTCACCGGCCACTTACTTTCATGTGTTTCGTAGGACGAGGATGAATTCACGTGATGTTAATCCGACAGATCCGATTCTCTGAGACGCAAACTAACATGGCGACGCCCATCGCGCATTATAGATCAACTAACATGATCATTATAAAGGGTTTTAAATGACAAAACACATTCACTTACATATTTGAAAATCTGAATATCAGATAGTTTAACAAGTTTATGAATATTTTGAATAAAAAAGAAAAACGGTAAAGCTGTCATACAGCGCTATTGTGGCTATGTGTGTGTGTCATGTAAGAAGCATGACGTGTCGCCATGGAAACAATAAGGCGATGCGTTATGAAATATTTAGCCAGAGAATTATGGTCATATTTCTGCTAAATAAAGCTGAACCTTGAAGCTGGTTTATAGGATACCAAGAATACTGACAACGTTGCTGTTATTGGTCCTGTAACTGTTATTCGGTGTTAAATTAGGCCTGTTGTAGTTGGGTTAGGTGGCTTAGGTTTAACTGTGAATTTGTTTTTAAATTTATTTATATTTATATATTTAAGTATACTTTAAGCTTTTAATAAATTGTTAAATTTAAAGAATAAAAATAAAAAAAATCAATAAAAAGCCATTCTTTAATGTCATCCACCGTCATTTTGGGGCTCTTTAATTTAAAAATAAAAAAAAGGCAGTATCTGTTTAGGCACCGGTACCATTTTAAAAGTAATGGTTTGGCACCGGTATCGTAAAAACCCAAACAATACCCAACCCTACTGCCATCCACTAGCAATCGACTAGCGGCCAGAGGAGAACTGGCTTCTCCCAAGGTTTTTTCTCCATTCTGTCTCCTGATGGAATTTTGGTTTCTTGCCTCTGTCGCCTTTGGCTTTTGGCTTGCTTAGTTGGGGACACTACACTAAATATTCAACTACATCACTGATCCGCTCGCATTGTCACTATATGATAATTGAACTGAGCGAATGACATCACTGTTTTCTCCAGAGTGGCTGTATGGCCGAATCAAATTATGTTGCATTATTTTCCTGTTTAACACTGTGAAGCTGCTTTTAAACTAATCGGCATTGTTAAAAGGGCTATATAAACAAAGGTGACTTGACTTTATGGGAGTGCGTTCTTTGGTAATTTGCCCTTTTTGGTAAATCTGGCCTTTAATCTTCTGTTTGAATTCTACTAATGGCACATGAAGATGGAAAAAGTATGAGATGGGGGGGAAACTTTAAAAAGTTCTGTGTTCCCCTGAGAAACTGTGTTTGTTTTCAAAACTTTTTGCATTCACTCGAACCGTTCTCTTTGTGTTCTCTTGCAAATCTTTTGCTATCTCTCAAAACGTTTTTGAGTTCCCCTGAAAAACTTTACGTTTGCTTGCAAAAAAATTATATTTTAATGCTTGTGTGTTCACTCATAAATGTTGTCATTCTCTTGAAAAGGTGTTGTGTTCCCCTGAGAAACTTTACTTGGAAAAACTGGTGATGGAAAATAATATTGAATTTGGGAGTGGTCATGCTTTGCATGAATATATAAATGTTTAAATGAGCATTTCTGGATTGATCAGCTGATGCTTCTTCTCTGTGTTTGTCAGTGCTCATGGGTCAGATTGAGGATCTGATTGTTAAAGCTGTGCTGAGCGCTGAGATCCACATCGCCACCGCCTGCAAGATGTTTGTCCCTCATCGATGCAACTGCTTCGGTAAGACCCATCAGATATGGCTAATCATTTTTTTTTTACGTTATGGCATTTAGTTTATATTATACATATATGCTGTTTTCCTTCTGACAAAAACATTACTCCTATTGTGGTGTAATGAAGTTCGTTGTTATGGGAAGAAGGAGGCGGGAACCGGCGAACATTCAAAAAGACTTTAATAAATAAACAAACACCTCACGGACGACTGCCGCGCACACACTTAAAAAAACATAAACACTCGTCCTTCACTGTTGTCGCTCCTCCTTTTAAGCTCCCGTCACGCCTCCGCGAGATCCGAGACCGGAGTGATGCGCAGCCTCATCATCAAATCACTCACCGGCCTTGCGCCGCTCTCACGGCTCTCGCTCGCCACATGCCCCAATCGCCCCTCGCAGGCCGGGGGCAGTGTTGCCACAGTTACTTTGAAAAAGTAACTTAGTTACTTTACAGATTACTTGATTTTAAAAGTAACTAAGTTACTTTACAGATTACTTGATTTTAAAAGTAACTAAGTTAGATTACTTTATTAGTTACATTCATCAGTTGCCGACAACACCTCTGCAGCCTCAACATAAAAATGACAACCGTTTTTGCCAACACTGTATTGGAAAGTGCATTTTTAACAGTAACGTCAACAATGTATCTCCTGAAATTGTATCTCCAAAAAAAATCTTTTGACTCATTTTATAAAATCTAAACATGTTAATGAAAAGGTACAAATTACTTTGTGTTCTTATTAAATACATTTATGAAAAACAATTTATATTTAATTTTTAATTTATATTTATATATGAATGTAAATAATTATATGGGCCTACACAAATAATATAAAATAACAAGATTTATATTTTATTGTAAACGTATTGTGCAGCTCTGTAAAGGGACAACAAATATATGATCGATACGTGAGAACAATATATTTTTTAATAATCTTTAAGTGCACAAAACTATGAAAATATATGAAACGCTTCAAAACAGAGCGGCAACAAAGCGCTTATGCGCATCCCGGGTGCAGAATGATGCGCTTAAAGCAACATGGAATCAGTGTGTGCAGTGCAGCGCGAGTGCACATTGAAAAGTCCACGGCATAAAGAGAAGAGATGTTGAGCCCACAAATCCTAGTCTACTATGTAGCCTATATCGGTCCAAACATTCACTGATTATTTGTTTCTTCACAGTTTTAAATTCCGGTTATTGTGCGTGTGATGCTAATTAATAGTCCTTGTGTTGTCACCTGGGTAGCGAGCACAACATCTTTCAGAAACCGCTAGATAAACTCCAGGAAGAGAAATAATTTTATCAACATATCAAGTATTATAACGGTAATATATCATATTGGAGTGAGCTTTACCGAGCAGCTGCTGACTGGAACCGAACGCGACGCGCAGTTTTGCTGAACGGAGAATGACAGAGCAGCGGAGGAAAGACATTCAACTATGGAATGGCTTTAGATGACTTTGTAGGCTACTAGCAAATCATAATATACTAATAATGATTGCTGAAGGATAATGTGACAATATATATTTCTGATGATTATTTAATTATCAAGACATGCCTAATCTGAGCAAGTGACTGCCTGTCTTGAGTTTTGTCGACAGACGGAGGCGAATTCTCTATGCAGGAAAACCCCTGCTGAGACTAAACAAGAAAGCAAAAATATATATTTTTACTAAGGAAAATGACAAAAATAGTAACTCACAGTGACTTGGATAAGTTACTTTAATCTGATTATAATAGTAACGCGTTAGATTACTCGTTACTGGAAAAAGTAGTCAAATTAGAGTAACGCGTTACTGGCATCACTGGCCGGGGGTACTCACGAGACTACGCTCTACTCCCCCCGGGGCCAGCCTTGCTGGCCGCAGAACCTGGGATATGGACAGGCGAGACGAGAGAAAGGAGACGGAAGCACAAGGAGCGACACAGATGAGAGAGAGGAGAGACGGGAAAAAAAATCCTAGTGTGGTTCCCAGACACACTGGCCCTCATTGATCAAAAGTGCGTACACCAATTTTCCAGCGTACACCTGGCGTACACCCAAAACCACGGTGACTTTGAGATTTATCAATATGGACGTTGGCGTACGGCACGCTCAAATCCTTCGCCAGCTCAGAAGGTGGTGTACGCACGCGCAGAAGAACTATTCCTAACACCACAAAACACACTGACAAAGATATGCTATATTATGACCCACTGTAAAAAAACAACAACAACTAAAGCCCTATTCGCACGGGATTAGTTTTATCTGGGAACCTCGTGTGATTTAGAAATGACTCCCCCACATCTGAATTTTGCGTGGCGCATTCACACGGGATTTAGCAAGCTTGTGATTTTACTCGAATTTACTGACTTAAAGTGAAAGTATAATCCGCGCGGCCGCACGGGAATTCATAACGGTGCGCATTATATGCAGCCTAGTGCCATTCTTCGTGAAAGATAAAGATGGAACAGGAAACAAAAACCTTGCAAAAATGATATACGATCCGCCTAATCCCGGCCAAATCACAGATGCCGATTCGCACGGGACTAATATTATCACAGGTGCGCACGGACTGGGACTGAAAATAATTCAGACTGACAAAATAATAAAAATTACATTCTTCTTCTTTTAAATAATAATAATAATAATAAAATAAATAATAATAATAACGACATTCTTCTTCTAAATAACAATAAGTGTCATTAATAATACAAATCATAATAATAATAACAATAAGAATCTTACAAATTGTCATGCAATTATTAATGTGAATGAATGGTACTCCACATCACATCATCATCACTATTGAGCACCCGATACATGTGACGTGATACGAAATTAAATGCTAATTGTTTCATAACACGTGCTGTAAAACAATGAATTGTGAGGTAATTTCTCATCCAAACACGTTGGAGAAGTTTCTCTTCTTTGCTGTCTTCCGTGTGTCCATGGCGTAAAATGTGGGCGTGGGGGAGGCGGAGACTTGAATATATAGGGGCGTGTTATTCTAATGGCGATCGTTTTCAGCCGCGGCATTTATCAAGGGCAGGTTTTGCGTACGCCTGGATTTCAGAGGTGCGCACAGCTTCATAAATCAGGCGGTGAGAGGAGTGTAAGCATAATCTTACGCCAACATATACGCCCGTTTCTACGCAAGATTGATAAATGAGGGCCACTGTGACTCTGTTACCCCTTTTCCACCAGAATGAACCGGGTGCTAGTTCAGAGCCAGTGCTAGTCCCAGTTCTGAGCTGGTTCGACTGACGAGCCTTCTAAGAACCGGTTTGTCTTTCCACATGCTGAGAGCCACAACAGAGCCAGTCTTACGTCACTGTATACGTCTCATCTTTCTCAGCGAGGCAGCAGAAAACACAAACACATCAGGCTTGTTCGAGACGCATCGGCGCTGCGCAGACCAATCCAATTAAAAAAATGCATGAGTGAATCAAAAGCATAAGGAGTCGTGTGCTCTCGCTGGACTTGTTGGCATACGGCGATCGGTCTCTGCACAGCACCGCTGCGAACATCAACATTGCAAATGTTGCGTTACTATTGATTCACATGGCTTTACGATCCTACATCGGCATCAAAACACAACGAAAACACAGCGAATCCAACGCATTCATGCAGTTCGCCGTGATTTGTATAGACGGAGATTACAAACGAGCAGCAGCTGTTAGCTCCATTAGCTGCTATTTCAACAATGGCGGATCTCAAGTTTGTGTTTGTGTTGTTGACCCCGCCCCCAGCGCCTGATGTAATCGGTTCTTACTTCTAGGCAGGGCTTAAAAACGGAAAAAAATATCAATCGGTTCACTCTGAGCAGAATCGATATTTTAACGTTTCCGTTTTTGCGTTCCTCATTAAACATTACTGTTCCGAAAACGGTTTGATTTGAAAAAATAACAGTTAATAACGTTATTTTAATTTAGCCTATACTTTAAACAAATATGTATAAATAAAGACTTATTTTCACTCAATAATAATATAACGCATGATAATTAAACTTGAATATTTATTTCATAACAATTTTAAAACCACAACAGAAATACATGCATTAATTACAAAGCATAAACAGTGACAAATATTGAGCGGAAAGTGGCCTCTATATGCCTATTCTTTTCAGAAGAGTGAGAACATTCTTTGTACATAACTTTTTTTCAACACGACTTGTTTTAAAAATTGCATGAATAAAGAATAAATAAACTGGATAACCATTGCTCTTTTAATGCATCGTCAACTGCTAATTTCAAAGCAAACACTGCGCAACACTGCATCCCATAATCAAATTCAGTCAGCTAATAAAGCTTGATCATTTAATGCAATATAACACCATTTAATACGAAGCATCAACCGTCTATATAGAAAACATTGAGCTGTATTGGCAATCTGAAAGACTATAGGACAAATGTTTGATAGATGCTATAGCCTACTTGGATAGGCTTAAACGAAATCCACAAACTAGCCTAAATCAGTCTATTTGAGCTTAAAGTCCGGACTGCTTATTTAAACGTACGAAAATAATGTCCTCCAATACCTGCGCTTTCATTGTAGACCTCAGTGGGGAAAGAAATGTACTTGAGGCGTGTAAATGCGCATTACCGGTAGATTCATAGATGACATTTCACTCACGCTTGATCTGTTCTAGTTCAAGCCCAGCAATGTTTTGGTGCTACTTAATAACCACTTTTCACATATGAATTGATACTGAATCAATATTTGTGCCAATCCCCCCCAACCTGAACTTAAAAGTTGGCAACCCTGCTATTTATAACACCTTGTTAAAACTGTAGTTTTAATAGTAATGTTCAAAGCATTGTTTCCCACGATTTTCATTCCTGTGTAAATGCATTTAAGCCGCTTCAGAGAAGCATTGAACAGTCTGAGTAACTGCACATTGGTTTGATTTGGTTTCTGTGCCGCGTTTGCTGTGTAAAGATGACCCCATAGATCAGCAGCATTATTATGTTACAGTGTGATCACTGTAACCCAAAGTAAAGGCAGGTTTGCTGCATGAAGTCTGTGTTGATCTCTGCGCTGTGCTCCAGCAGAAGAATGCAGACGTTACTGTATGATGGACTGCTAATGGAGGAGAAAACAGAACCATATCAGCTGCCAGAGCCAAATGCAGTCCAAATGGTTCTCATTCTGAACGATTATGGGGTGCTAAATACCTGCATGAGGTCAAACACATTCTCCTCCAGAGTAATCACTGACATATTCAATTCATCACTTCTCTGATTGGTTACGCTTTATTCTAGGGTCCAATTCTCACTGTTAACTAGTTATTATGCATATTACTATGATATTAGCTGTTTATAAAGCACATATTAATGCCTTATTGTGCATGATCATTTTCTACATCCCCTAATCTAAACTTAACTACTGCCTTACTAACTATTAATAAGCAGTCATTATGAGTTTATTGAAGCAAAAGTCGTTAATAGTGTATATGTATTCCCCATCCTAAAGTGTTTACCTGCTGATTAATGTTAATTAGCATATTAGCAGGGTTATTAACATTAACTAAAACTGAACTTGAATGAAATTGAAATGAACCTGCAATAAAATAAAATATAGGGGAAAACAAAAACAAAACGCAATGGGACAATGCACACAACAACAATTAAAGCTGCACCATGTAAGTTTTCCGTCCGCTAGAGGTCGCCTGTCCGGCGTGCCAGGCGTATGGTTTAAAAGGGTCGTCCCTCGTCTCTTAATGAGTCATGGGTGTGTTTTGGGCATAACGTGCAATAAACCAATCAGAGCCTCATCTCCCTTTCCCTTTAAAAGCCATGAGAGGATTCACTATTACATGAGGAGAGACTGAACGCTTCTCCAGAGAGGAATCCTTTTTTTGGTAATATTTGGTATGTGAGTGTGTTTGTGTGTGTTTGTGTGCTGTTGCGCATCCATGTGTGTGTGTGCTGTTGCGCATCCATGTGTGTGTGTGCTGTTGCGCATCCATGTGTGTGTGTGCTGTTGCGCATCCATGTGTGTGTGTGCTGTTGCGCATCCATGTGTATGTGTGCTGTTGCGCGTCGCTGTGTGTGTGTGTGTGCTGCTGCGCGTCCCTGTGTGTGTGTTGCTGCGCATTCCTGTGTGTGTGTGCTGCTGCGCATCCCTGTGTGTGTGTGTGCTCCGCTGCGCATCCATGTGTATGTGTGCTGTTGCGCGTCGCTGTGTGTGTGTGTGTGTGCTGCTGCGCGTCCCTTTGTGTGTGTGTTCCTGCGCATTCCTGTGTGTGTGTGCTTTTGCGCGTCGCTGTGTGTGTGTGTGCTGCTGCGCATCCCTGTGTGTGTGTGTGTTGCTGCGCATTCCTGTGTGTGTGTGCGCAGCTGCGCATCCATGTGTGTGTGTGCTGCTGTCCATCCATGTGTATGTGTGTGTTGCTGCGCATTCCTGTGTGTGTGTGTTGCTGCGCATTCCTATGTGTGTGTGCGCAGCTGCGCATCCGTGTGTGTGTGCTGCTGTGCATCTATGTGTGTGTGTGCTGCTGTGCATCTATGTGTGTGTGTGCTGCTGTGCATCCATGTGTATGTGTGCTGTTGCGCGTCGCTGTGTGTGTGTGTGCTGCTGCGCATCCCTGTGTGTGTGTGTGTGTGTGTTGCTGCGCATTCCTGTGTGTGTGTGTGTGTGTGTGCTGCTGCGCATCCCTGTGTGTGTGTGTGTGCTGCTGCTGCGCATCCCTGTGTGTGTGTGTGTGTGTGCTGCTGCGCATCCCTGTGTGTGTGTGTGTGCTGCTGCTGCGCATCCCTGTGTGTGTGTGTGTGTGTTGCTGCGCATTCCTGTGTGTGTGTGTGTGTGTGCTGCTGCGCATCCCTGTGTGTGTGTGCTGCTGCTGCGCATCCCTGTGTGTGTGTGTGTGTGCTGCTGCGCATCCCTGTGTGTGTGTGTGTGTGCTGCTGCGCATCCCTGTGTGTGTAATAATCAGAGTGTGTGTGTGTTGTGCACCGCCTCATATCACTAACACACCCTTTAAATAACACACTGCACTATTGACTTTAGAGCAGGTGTGTGTTGGTCAATGGTCAATGGTTTTCATTTCCTCCAATAGCAGCTCCAGCAATGACACCCATGGGTGAACAGATGCACTAGTGCGTTTGATATTAAACACCGCGGAGCTGGACGTGAACATGAGAACTGCGTCCGGCTGACACTAGCAGAACACACTTGCGTTGTGTCACATTACACCGGGTGTGTGATAGGGCCCTTTATGTGTCTTTTTCACTCTTTTTGGCGTATCTTTACTGTAGGATTTCCAGAGATAACAGTAAGTGTGGTATATGCCAGGGCTTGTGCAGATTTAACTCGCTCATGATTTTATTTCTCTCTCTTCGCTCCAGTGTTGTCATTCCACTGTAGACATAATATTTCCTCTGTAGGTGTTGCTGGTTTGCGCTCTGATGCTCCGTTATCGGACAATCACCTGCATGAAAAGGATATCTCTACCCTCTACCCAGTGTTTGCCCTCATCTTTGGTGCATGATGGGACACTGGAGGCAGGCTGGGGTTCACTTCACTGTGTCACATGACCGAATATGAGCCGCCCATGCAGGTGCATCAGTGGAATGTGATGGAAACAGTGCGATATGGATAAAGTGGCCAGTTTAATATGGTCAAATCACTCTTTACACCAGAGTGGCCCAGTCCTGCTCCAGCGGGTCTGCAAACTTAAAGCTAAATTATTCTGACGAGCGACTCACACAAACTTCTTATTAGGATTGAGCTTTTCTCTGGGACACTTGTGTCTCCCACAGATCCGGGTTATCGGAAATGTGTGAACTTGCACATAAGCAAGAGTGGCGAATGACATTAAAATAATATTCTACTCTGTGCGAGCTATAACACACAACACAACACATGTATTATGTATGTGTGCTGCTGCAACTAAACGTGTTGTGAGTGTGAAATAATGTTAGTGATGCACTGACACACAGTTCTTTACAGAAACACTGAAACTGAAATAAAAGGTTTCAATTAGCTGAAAATAATGTTTATTAATCAATAAAATACTGAAATGTATTTAATAATCAGCGCAAAAAATAAATAAATAAATATATATATATATACATACGCAGTGGTGCTTGAAAGTTTGTGAACCCCTTGCAGAAAATGTGATTAATTTGAACAAAATAAGAGGGATCAAACAAAATGCACGTTATCTTTTATTAAGTGCTGTACTGAATTAGATATTTTACATAAGATGTTTACATAAAGTCCACAAGACAAAAAAACAGCTGGATTTATAAAATGTATCCCGTTCAAAAGTTTATGAACCATTGATTCTTAATCCTGTGTGTGTGAGAGTGTGTGAGTGTGTGTTGTTCCCTGATGATCCACGGCTGTGTGTGTGAGAGTGTGTGTGTGTGTGAGAGTGTGTGAGTGTGTGTTGTTCCCTGATGATCCACGGCTGTGTGTGTGAGAGTGTGTGTGTGTGTGAGAGTGTGTGAGTGTGTGTTGTTCCCTGATGATCCACGGCTGTGTGTGTGAGAGTGTGTGTGTGTGTGTGTGTGTCGTTCCCTGATGATCCACAGCTGTGAGTGTGTGTGTGTATGTGTGTGTGTGTGTGTCGTTCCCTGATGATCCACGGCTGTGAGTGTGTGTGTGTATGTGTGTGTGTGTGTGTCGTTCCCTGATGATCCACGGCTGTGAGTGTGTGTGTGTATGTGTGTGTGTGTGTGTCGTTCCCTGATGATCCACGACTGTGAGTGTGTGCGAGTGTGCGAGTGTGTGTCGTTCCCTGATGATCCACGACTGTGAGTGTGTGTGTGTGCGAGTGTGTGAGTGTGTGTTGTTCCCTGATGATCCACGACTGTGAGTGTGTGTGTGTGTGAGAGTGTGTGAGTGTGTGTCGTTCCCTGATGATCCACGGCTGTGTGTGTGAGTGTGTGTTGTTCCCTGATGATCCACGGCTGTGTGTGTGTGTGTGTGTGTGTGTGTGTGTGTCGTTCCCTGATGATCCACGACTGTGAGTGTGTGAGAGTGTGTGAGTGTGTGTTGTTCCCTGATGATCCTTGGCTGTGTGTGTGAGAGTGTGTGAGTGTGTGTGTGTGTGTGAGAGTGTGTGAGTGTGTGTCGTTCCCTGATGATCCACGGCTGTGAGTGTGTGCGTGTGTGTGTGTGTGTATGTGTGTGAGTGTGTGTTGTTCCCTGATGATCCATGGCTGTGTGTGTGAGAGTGTGTGTGTGTGTGTGTGAGTGTGTATGTGAGTGTGTGTCGTTCCCTGATGATCCTTGGCTGTGTGTGTGAGAGTGTGTGAGTGTGTGTCGTTCCCTGATGATCCACGGCTGTGTGTGTGTGTGTGTGTGAGTGTGTGTCGTTCCCTGATGATCCACGGCTGTGTGTGTGAGAGTGTGTGAGTGTGTGTCGTTCCCTGATGATCCACGGCTGTGTGTGTGTGTGTGTGTGAGTGTGTGTCGTTCCCTGATGATCCACGGCTGTGAGTGTGTGTGTGTGTGTATCTGTGTGTATGTGTGTGAGTGTGTGTCGTTCCCTGATGATCCACGGCTGTGAGTGTGTGTGTGTGTGTGTGTGTGTGTGTATGTGTGTGAGTGTGTGTTGTTCCCTGATGATCCATGGCTGTGTGTGTGAGAGTGTGTGTGTGTGTGTGTATGTGTGTGAGTGTGTGTCGTTCCCTGATGATCCTTGGCTGTGTGTGTGAGAGTGTGTGAGTGTGTGTCGTTCCCTGATGATCCACGGCTGTGTGTGTGAGAGTGTGTGAGTGTGTGTCGTTCCCTGATGATCCACGGCTGTGAGTGTGTGCGTGTGTATGTGTGTGAGTGTGTGTCGTTCCCTGATGATCCACGGCTGTGTGTGTGAGAGTGTGTGTGTGTGTGAGAGTGTGTGAGTGTGTGTCGTTCCCTGATGATCCACGGCTGTGAGTGTGTGAGTGTGTGTGTGTGTGTGTGTATGTGTGTGTGAGAGTGTGTGAGTGTGTGTCGTTCCCTGATGATCCACGGCTGTGAGTGTGTGTGTGTGTGTGTATGTGTGTGTGAGAGTGTGTGAGTGTGTGTCGTTCCCTGATGATCCACGGCTGTGAGTGTGTGTGTGTGTGTGTGTATGTGTGTGAGTGTGTGTCGTTCCCTGATGATCCACGGCTGTGAGTGTGTGTGTGTGTGTGTGTGTGTGTGTGTGTGTGAGAGTGTGTGAGTGTGTGTCGTTCCCTGATGATCCACGGCTGTGTGTGTGAGAGTGTGTGAGTGTGTGTCGTTTCCTGATGATCCACGGCTGTGAGTGTGAGTGTGTATGTGTGTGTGTGTGTGTGTCGTTCCCTGATGATCCACGGCTGTGAGTGTGTGTGTGTGTATGTGTGTGTGTGTGTCGTTCCCTGATGATCCACGGCTGTGAGTGTGTGTGTGTATGTGTGTGTGTGTGTGTCGTTCCCTGATGATCCACGGCTGTGAGTGTGTGTGTGTATGTGTGTGTGTGTGTGTCGTTCCCTGATGATCCACGACTGTGAGTGTGTGTGTGTGTGCGAGTGTGCGAGTGTGTGTCGTTCCCTGATGATCCACGACTGTGAGTGTGTGAGTGTGTGTTGTTCCCTGATGATCCACGACTGTGAGTGTGTGTGTGTGTGTGCGAGTGTGCGAGTGTGTGTCGTTCCCTGATGATCCACGACTGTGAGTGTGTGTGTGTGCGAGTGTGTGAGTGTGTGTTGTTCCCTGATGATCCACGACTGTGAGTGTGTGTGTGTGTGAGAGTGTGTGAGTGTGTGTCGTTCCCTGATGATCCACGGCTGTGTGTGTGAGTGTGTGTTGTTCCCTGATGATCCACGGCTGTGTGTGTGTGTGTGTGTGTGTGTGCGAGTGTGTGAGTGTGTGTTGTTCCCTGATGATCCACGGCTGTGTGTGTGAGTGTGTCGTTCCCTGATGATCCACGGCTGTGTGTGTGTGTGTGTGTGTCGTTCCCTGATGATCCACGACTGTGAGTGTGTGTGTGTGTGAGAGTGTGTGAGTGTGTGTTGTTTCCTGATGATCCACAGCTGTGTGTGTGAGTGTGTGTCGTTCCCTGATGATCCACGGCTGTGTGTGTGAGTGTGTGTCGTTCCCTGATGATCCATGACTGTGAGTGTGTGTGTGTGCGAGTGTGTGTTGTTTCCTGATGATCCACAGCTGTGTGTGTGAGTGTGTGTCGTTCCCTGATTATCCACGGCTGTGTGTGTGTGTGTGTGTGTGTGTGCAGTGACTGTGTGATTGTGTGTGTGTGTGTGTGTGTGTGTGTGTGTGCGCAGTGACTGTGTGATTCTGTGTGTGTGTGTGTGTGCAGTGACTGTGTGATTCTGTGTGTGTGTGTGTGTGTGTGCGCAGTGACTGTGTGTGTGTGTGTGTGTGTGTGTGTGTGTGTGTGCAGTGACTGTGTGATTATGTGTGTGTGTGTGTGTGCAGTGACTGTGTGATTCTGTGTGTGTGTGTGTGTGCGCAGTGACTGTGTGTGTGTGTGTGTGTGTGTGCAGTGACTGTGTGATTCTGTGTGTGTGTGTGTGCAGTGACTGTGTGATTCTGTGTGTGTGTGTGTGTGCGCAGTGACTGTGTGATTCTGTGTGTGTGTGTGTGTGTGCAGTGACTGTGTGATTCTGTGTGTGTGTGTGTGTGCAGTGACTGTGATTCTGTGTGTGTGTGTGCGCAGTGACTGTGTGATTCTGTGTGTGTGTGTGTGTGTGTGTTTGTGTGTGTGTGTGTGTGCAGTGACTGTGATTCTGTGTGTGTGTGTGTGTGTGCGCAGTGACTGTGTGATTCTGTGTGTGTGTGTGTGTGTGTGTGTGTGTGTTTGTGTGTGTGTGTGTGTGCAGTGACTGTGTGATTCTGTGTGTGTGTGTGTGTGTGTGTGTGTGTGTGTGTTTGTGTGTGTGTGTGCGTGTGTGTGTGCAGTGACTGTGTGATTCTGTGTGTGTGTGTGTGTGTGTGTTTGTGTGATTCTGTGTGTGTGTGTGTGTGTGTGTGCAGTGACTGTGTGATTCTGTGTGTGTGTGTGTGTGTGTGTGTGTGTGTGTGTGTGCAGTGACTGTGTGATTCTGTGTGTGTGTGTGTGTGTGTGTGTGTGTGTGTGTGTTTGTGTGTGTGTGTGTGTGTGTGCAGTGACTGTGTGATTCTGTGTGTGTGTGTGTGCAGTGACTGTGTGATTCTGTGTGTGTGTGTGTGTGTGTGTGTGTGTTTGTGTGTGTGTGCAGTGACTGTGTGATTCTGTGTGTGTGTGTGTGTGTGTGTGCAGTGACTGTGTGATTCTGTGTGTGTGTGTGTGTGTTTGTGTGTGTGTGTGTGTGCAGTGACTGTGTGATTCTGTGTGTGTGTGTGTGTGTTTGTGTGTGTGTGTGTGTGCAGTGACTGTGTGCTTCTGTGTGTGTGTGTGTGTGTGTGTGTGTGTGTGTGTGTGTGCAGTGACTGTGTGATTCTGTGTGTGTGTGTGTGTGTTTGTGTGTGTGTGTGTGTGCAGTGACTGTGTGATTCTGTGTGTGTGTGTGTGTGTTTGTGTGTGTGTGTGTGTGCAGTGACTGTGTGATTCTGTGTGTGTGTGTGTGTGTTTGTGTGTGTGTGTGTGTGCAGTGACTGTGTGATTCTGTGTGTGTGTGTGTGTGTTTGTGTGTGTGTGTGTGTGCAGTGACTGTGTGCTTCTGAGATCTGAGGACGATTGAGGGACTCAAACACAACTATTAAAAAAGGTTGAAACATTCACTGACGCTCCAGAAGGAAATGCGACGCTTTAAGAGCCGGGGGTGAAAACTTTTGAACAGGATTAAAATTTTTCTTATTTTGTTTAAATATAAAAAAAAAATCATTTATTACTGCCCTTCAGAAGCAACAGAAGACACTTACATGTTTCCCGGAAGACAAATGAAGTTCAATTGATTTGATCTTCCAAAAGTTTTCACCCCCGGCTCTGAAAGCGTCGCATTTCCTTCTGGAGCGTCAGTGAATGTTTCAACCTTTTTAATAGTTGTGTTTGAGTCCCTCAATCGTCCTCAGATCTCAGAAGCACACAGTCACTGCACACACACACACAGTCACTGCACACACACACACACACACACACACACACACACACACACACACACACACACACACACACACACACACACACACACACACACACACACACACACACACACACACACACACACACACACACACACACACACACAGTCACTGCTGACACATTCAAAACACTCCATAGGAGGAACGTCAGTGTTTTAGTCAATGATTTAGTGGTCCAAATATGTTTGGAAAATTTGGCGCATCACTAAATGTGTTTATATTTTTTTTCCTCATGTCATCCTTTCCTCGTGTGTGTGTGTGTGTATAGCCGACTTCATCACAGTCTTCATCACAATGAGAAATCTCCATGTCATTCAAAATAAATAGAGCAATAAAATAAGGCAGCCGAGGCAGGAAGTGATGCGGAGGCTAATAAATGAGGAAGTGCTGAAAAAGGCTCCAGTAGAACAGCCCCATTGTTGTCCCAGTTTACATCTCGAGTGACTCTGGATCAGAGCCACGCGGTGGATTCCCTCTTTAATGCTTCTTACTGTGTGGATGTGAATTAGCGGCGGGTTTGTCTTTGCTCAGCTGCTGTCTAAATGAAGTCCTGTAACACGATGCTTCATCAGTCCCTCTTCACCTCTGACATGGAGAACAGAAGCAGTCCCTAACTAGTGAATAAATGAGCCTCTGTGTGTGTTGGGCCGTGTGGGATATGTTTGTGTAATGGCCATTTGAATGTGCACACTATTGCTGCGTCCCAATTCACATACTATCCGTACTAAATAGTATTCGAAAAAAGAATGAGTATGTCCCAAATCTTAGTATGTTGAAAAAAGTATTCCAAAGATTCCCGGATGGTTTACTATTTCCGGTCAGAATCCGAAGTGCAGATCGATGCGCACTCTAACGGCTGATATTGCCCACAACCCATTGCGAGATGGACGAGGATTCGATTAGAACTACAAACGCGGATAAAAAGTGTTTAAAAAACTACAAACATGGCGGTTACGCGAGTCTGACGGTTAAGTGGAGAGGATTAGATAAAGTGGTTTGAGTGAGCAATTATCAGTATTTAACCTGACGAAAAGATATTTATTCAATATTATCCACATTATATTTCTCCTTCAGCAGCATTGAGAACTTTTGTAATGATACGTTTGGCCATTAACTTTGCAAACACATGAGAGGAGTCTAAAGACCCACGAAAGGCAGATCAACGAGCGACTACATTCGGTAGGAAATTAAATTTAAAGTGGAGGATTTGAACTGTGACGATGATTGACAGGGCAGTTTAAACGGTGACGGGACGCGCGTAACAGAGTCCGTTAAAGATGACGCAGTAGTACATCCCAAAGCTTGCATACTCTTCTGCTACACACTCAAAAGTATGTACTTTTTCTTCACAAAAAGAGTACATACTTTTAGGACGTAGTATAAGTAGGCGAATTGGGACGCAGCCTATGATTTTTTTTGTGTGGTTGAGATTTATTTTGCCTTTCTTTGATGGCTTAATGTGGCATGCTCACCGATGGAGGAATAATCGGCCTTTAGTAGTTCATCTGACGCATCGCGATTCTTTCTCACATTATTCTGAACTGATTCTTATGGTGATGATACACAGGGCAACTTTTTGAGCAATGTTACTGGGCAATGTTGCCGTCAATGGGCAACCAGGTAAGACACACGATCTAAAGTATCCAATGGGAAAGTGGCCAAGCACCATTGCTTTGTAACATTGCACAGCAACATTGCTCAAAAAAGTTGCCCCATGTATCATCACCTTTACTGTGCGTTTACACCAGTCGTGACTTGCGTGAATAAACCGCGATAGCTTGAACATTTTGAGTTTACTCGCTTCATTCGTGCCATTCACTTCACAACAGACGCAAATTTGTGTAATGGGAGGGGCTTCTGCCATCAGCTCGTCTCGTTGTGAAATGTCTGACATTGATTGTTTTAAAATACAGCGAATAAGCTCAATTTGCCGGCTTTAACTAGCTTGTAGTCTCAATAGGGTGAATTCAGGGTGATTGGGACACTTTTTCCAAGTCATCTCAATGGCAAAAAGTGTCCCCAGGGTTTTTCCTACATTTTTTTGTCCCGCCAAAGCCTTATTTGATGAGTTATTGTGATTTATGAGTGATGTAGAACAGATGCTGCGCTTGCATTAACTGAGTGACAGAGAGAACGATCAGAGCTCCTCACACGCTCTCTGTCTTCAAAATAAGCAGTCTTAGCTTTTTAACATTTCACATATTACATTAATCAAAATCAAAAGGGCGGAAGACCGAATCTATGTTGCACGTGGCGCTATCAGACGATGTTTTCCTTTAATTGCGCCCAAAAAACGTTAACTCTTCACCGACCAGCTGACATAAACCATACTTTCAATAAATGGGAAACAAATCCTCTCCGGTTATGAAGTGTTTTCTGTGTGTTGACAAATCTTTCGCGATGTTCTAAAGACGGGATTCGCACACAACGCGTCTGCTAGTGTCCGATTCACAACCTAATGACTCCTTTGAACCGAATCATTTTAACAACACTGAACTAATGAATCAGTTTAATCATTTACTCAGAACACATCTGAAATAAGAACACGTGTGCTTACCCAATTTAGCAAGAGTGGGTGTAAGAGTTAGTTGTAATTATTCACAGTCTTTCAGCTTATTTATGTTCACAATGTGTAGTAAAATAAATAGCCTATAAATCATTTAGTTTAGACTGGAGTGAGGTGAACCCAGAACAAAGTTGTTATTAGCTAGCTGATAATTTTATGAAATTGAATATGGCAGAAAATTAGGCTATTTGATCATTTTTTTAATACTACTTTTTAATATGGATATGATTATATACCAAAACATTTATCTGTAAATAGTGTAAAAATAAGGTATCAAAATAAGATAAGCAAAAATTACAAACTTTCTTTGAATTTTTAAAAAATGTATTATCAGTATTGAGCTTGCAGATCACGTGGGTAGGGTACTTTTTTACTGTGCATGTGTGTGTGTGTGTGTGTGTGTGTGTGTGTGTGTGTGTGGTTGACCATGTCTGTCAGCCACCACCGAAGACCATTTTTGACCCAGGAAAAACCCTGGTCCCAATCACCCTGAATCCACCCTATGTAGGGCTCAAATTGAGTAAAGAGCGTTTTTTTTACAACTCACCAGACTGTCCGACCTCCTCACTCACTTTCTTCCAAGAAAGATCCTTTTTGTTCCTGTTTCTATAAAGTCTATGAAGATGTGTCGTACAGCTCCGGGTCTCCACAGATGATTTTCTCCTCATTGTTGTCACTACTAGAGCAAGCTCCTGATTGGTTAACCCGGCGCGAATATCCGCCAAAATTCAGATTTGTCAACTCACGCGAATCACACGTTACGCGTGTCCAACACCCGAAACTCTTAATTCGTGCCATTCGTGCCGCAGAATGTCTATTCGCGTCTTTGCATTGACTTAACATGTAAATCACTCGCGCAAAACGCTTCATTCGCGTCTGGTGTGAACGCACCATAATGATGTTTGCTGCCAACTCCACACGAAGTAGTGAGAAACCCAGGCTATTGCTTGATATTGCACCGCTTACAATGCGAGGAAGGATTTCAGTGTGGACGCCATTGCTAATTCACAGTAAAGCCTGGTGTCTTAAAAGGCCACTTCAGCGCTGGGAAGATGAATGTGTATTTAAACTGGGTCATTTATGTAGAGAAAGACCACATAGTTCAATTTAATGTTTTTCAGTAACACTACCGTTCAAAACAATGGGCAGACTAAAGTAGTAAAGGGAGGTGATTGGCAGTTGGCAGGGCTCTTTATTCCCTTAGGACAGTGGTTCAAAACTGGGGGGCAAGGCTTAGGGATAGTGTACAGTCAGCAGATTATTATGCAAAAGAAACCTCTGCAGGGTGAAAAAATAATACACTATGTATATGTAATTATCCCGCTTATTATGCGGCTACTTGCCAGATAAGTGAATCTTTGAACACAAAATATGAATTTGACATTTTTATTATCTTAAAGGGTTCACCCAAAAATGAAAATTCTGTCATTAATGACTGACCCTCATGTGGTTGGACACCCGTCAGACCTCCGTTCATCTTCAGACACAAATGAAGATATTTTAGTGTAAAGCTGATGCTCTGAAAGGCCTCCATTGGCTCAATGGCACGGTTCACTCTCAAGACCCTTAAAAGACACTAAAGACTAAAGTTACAAAGTCCATCTCACTACAGTGGTTCTACAATAACTTTATGAAGAGACGAGAATAGTTTTTGTGCGCAAAAAAACCCTAAATAACGACTTATATAGTGATGACGATTTCAAAACACGGCCTCATGAAGCTTCGAAGCGTTATGAATCAGTGAGTCGAATCAGCGGTTTGAATCGCCAAATTTCAGCAGTTTGGTGGTTTGACACGCGATCCGAATCATGAATCGACTCACTGATTCATAACGCTTCGAAGCTTCATGATGCCTTGTTTTGAAATCGTCATCACTATGTAAGTCGTTATTTAGGGTTTTTTTTGCGCACAAAAACTATTCTCGTCTCTTCATAAAGTTATTGTAGAGCCGCTGTAGTGAGATGGACTTTGTAACGACGTCTTTAGTGTCTTTTAAGGGTCTTGAGAGTGTAAAGTGCATTGAGCCAATGGAGGCCTTTCAGAGCATCAGATTTACACTAAAATATCTTCATTTGTGTCTGAAGATGAATGTGTCCAACCACATGAGGGGAAGTAATTAATGACAGAATTTTCATTTTTGGGTGAACTAACCCTTTAAAATGATGCAGTAAACAAACGCTTGAACGGTCTGTTATTAGTTGTAGCAGTTGTTGTCGTGCAATAACACACCACTAGATGATGCGATTGAAGAATCAGAATTGAGTACTGTGGGAGTGACGCTAACATTTTTCATGTATTTACCAGTTGTGTGAAAGCAGCCACTGAAATTTGTGATGCATCGAGGATAATTTTTTTATTGAATCGATACCAAACCATTGGCAACTTTAGTCCAAAGACTTAAGGCCTGTTCACACCGGGACGATTTTCGCGCGCGTTTATCGCCGACGTTTAACGGCTCGTAACTAAACAAAGGGCGCCAATGTGAGTGTGCACACCGATGCGCAAAACACCAGGTGTAAAAGCGGCATTTAAAAAACGCACTGGGTTCGTTTTTTTAGTTTTGACGTGGCGCGTTAAAAACTGTTCGACCAATGAGATCGGCGCTTTAGTTGACGTGGCTGGAGCTGCTGAAGTTACAGTAAAACACCACTTGGTGGCGCTCAAGCTCAAAACGCTCTTGCCGAACACACATTGATACGACGGAGAGGAAGTAAGTAGACGGAGAAGATGTGCTGCTAATGCTGCTAGCCAGTTAGCAAAAAGTGTGTGAATGGTTTTGGCAGAACGTAAATACTGTCTCTCTTCTTCTTCTGTGTGACGAGCGAGTGTCAGAAGTGTAAAGTGGAGCACCTCCATCTACTGAATGTGCACATTCACTCGCCGCATCGCCAGTGGAAATCACTTGGGTGTGAACACAAAGACACGCCGACAAATGTCTCGAAAAACGCTGGCGATAAGCGCGCGATAATCGTCCCGGTGTGCACAGAGTACTCCAGTTTGGTGGGGCGTACCATTTCAGATTTTGATCACGATCATGATTTGTAATGTAAAGAACTGAATCTGCTGATTGTCCTGCATGCACGACGTCCTTATGTGTGACGGCCGCTGTGAAGTTTGACTTTAATTTAGTGTTCTGGAGTTTGTGCCGCCCATGCTGCTCATCATCACTCTGTTTCTGTGATTAATCAACAGCAAGCAATGCGAATGAAGAGATGTACATTTTAATTCTTGATTAGCCAAGCTGTTTTATTACACGTCGCCAGTTTTGTCACATCATTTCAGAGTTTAGACAAACATGGTTTTAAAGGAGAGCTGTTCGCTGTGGTTTCAGGGCCAAGCACATGGTTTTACAGGCTTTGTAGGGCTGTATTTGTGTGGTCATGAGCCACAGTGAAGTGCTTTAATAAACTCAGTTTAGAAGAACACCGGACGGTCTACTCACTGTTGACTACAGCAGACCGGTTTCTGCTAACCTGCTGGTCTTAGCTGGTTTAAACTGGTGTCCCAGCCTGACCAAACTGGTGTTTAGCAGGGCGGCCAACAAAACAACTCAAGTGTCTTTATCCAGCTGAAAACACCTGGCTTGAGAGCGTTTTTTCAGTTGAGACTCTTTGCTTGTTATGATACGGGATATCCACAGAAGTGTTATAGTGTTACTAAACTTTTGCTGATAATTTACTCACCCCCATGACATCCCCAAGATCTCCATGTCTTTCTTTCTTCAGTCGAAAAGAAATGAAGGTTTTTGATGAAAACATGTTTTTTTTTTTTTTAAATGACCGATCGTTTGGCTAGATAAGACCCTAATTCATCATCTGGTGTCGTTTAAAGCTCTTTGAAGCTGCACTGAAACTGTCATTCGGACCGTTTGGAGCCCATTGAAGTCCATTATATGGAGAAAAACCCTGGAATGTTTTCATCAAAAACCTTCATTTCTTTTCGACTGAAGAAAGAAAGACATGGACATCTTGGGGATGTCATGGGGGTGAGTAAATTATCAGGAAACGTTTATTTAAAAGTGAACTAATCATTTAACCCTACGTATTAAATCAAATAAAAAATAGAATAAAAAAAGCAAATGTGTACTTGAAGTTCCCAATCTGTAATTCTCACCTTTTTTCTCCAGTTAATTTTCAGTTTTCAACAGTTTGAAAATCAAAACTCCAATTGCTTACCGTACATTTGTAAGGCTTGGTCTGGAGATGATCTGCACCAATTTTGGTGAAGATTGGACAAACATTGGGGCATAAAAACAACAACTTTAGTTTAAAAACGTCACCGTTTTTGTACTGTGAGCAGTAGATGCGTGACTCAGATACTGTGAAGCTTAATTTCTCATAGTCCTATTCCTATAGATTCAGAAGCAAGTCACTATACGGTGCTCTGTCTACATCAACAGACCAGTGCTCAAGAACCATTAACAGAAATGGACGGTATGAAAATCTTGTATTTTTACGAACCTTCTCAGTTCCCAACCATAATTTGGATGCGTTTCTTGAATTATGAAACCTGATTTTTGTATGTCCTTCACAGCAGCAGCAACAACAGCATACGGGTTTGCATATTTTTGAACCTATTCCTCAAATATTTGCACATTTGGAGGACAAATATTGCTGAAAGTCTCCAGTTTCCATGGCTGAAGTGATATACAGTTCTCTAGGTACTCTGATTGTCTCTCACTTAAGCTTAGAAGTCAAGCTATATTTCATCAGTGAGTTCATGCGCGCCACTCCACCCTCTATTATATTGTTTATGAAAAGACACCCAAAACCAGCAGGAATACGATTTACTTCTGCAACGTTGTCAAGTGACACAGCAGATGCTGGAGACACCCAGTGAGATGATACGCTACGCTCTTGTTATTGTTGTTGTGGTGACTTTGGTTTGGGCTTGTTTTTTTCTCTCTTCCAGAACCCAACGGCTCATAATAACGCTCTGCTTTCATCTTCCCTTGTTGGTGCTTATTTATTCTCCTCAATGTGAATATTTAGTGGTGATGTTAATGGGCCCTCCCAGCACACATTAAAGAGCCACAAAAGCCTGTGAGGGCTGAGGTGCTCCTAACTGGGGGAAAATGCATTGCACATGGGCTGCTGGCTGGAGTGTGTGAAGCGGAGTGTGTGAATGTGTATGGAGCGTGCTGCTTGTGTTTGTACGTGTGTTCGCAATGTGAAATGGTGCTTTTGCACATCTTGAGTAATTAGTATGGGCCTCTCGCCCTGTGTCTCAGCTCGTGTTGTGTGTTTAGAGCTGATTAAAGAAAGATGTCCTCGACTAGCTCTGTTCAAGAACCCAGTGCCTGCATAGATCATTACTGGCTTCATTAGTCAGCCTCTTAGGCAGGGTCGAAAATAATACCCAAATATACATAAATGCCCCCCAAATTCAAAAATGCAGAGCAAAGTAGACCAATCCCAACAGACTGGGCCGTCTGACCAATCAGAGCAGAGTAGACCAATCCCAACAGACTGGGCCGTCTGACCAATCAGAGCAGAGTAGACCAATCCCAACAGACTGGGCCATCTGACCAATCAGAGCCGAGTAGACCAATCACAACAGACTGGACCATCTGACCAATCAGAGCAGAGTAGACCAATCCCAACAGACTGGGCCATCTGACCAATCAGAGCCGAGTAGACCAATCACAACAGACTGGACCATCTGACCAATCAGAGCAGAGTAGACCAATTCCAACAGACTGGGCCATCTGACCAATCAGAGCAGAGTAGACCAATCACAAGAGACTGAACAGGTTTATGAAATACTCATAAGTGGCACAATCTAGTTTGGGATGTTTCTTAAAAAATAACGTGGGGTCAGTGGTGAACTCAAACTGGCAGATGGTTTATAAATGCCCTTTTTCTTTAAATGTTTTGAGCAAAATGAACCAGTGGAGATTATAGTAAGAGGTACGTCCCAGTCGAGATGTTTTTAAAGGGATAGTTCACCCTAAAAACAGTCAAATGGTCATCATTTATTGGGGCAAAATACTGAAAAACACACAATCACACACACACACACACACACACACACACACACACACACACACACACACACACACACACACACACACACACACACACACACACACACACACACACACACACACACACACACACACACACCGATAGAAATAGTTTATTATATATATTTGAGGCACATGAGAACTGAACCAACTGATGGTCTAATGATATAGACAGACACAGGTGAGGTGTGAATAGTGGGATCAGCTGTTGATCCCTTTGATGCCATGAACTTTAGTATAAAGTAGGCCGGCCGACACAGGCTTATTTATACTCTGAGCTCTTTAAAACAGCTCTGTTCACACGAGCACACGCATTCAAACACTCTCTCTCTTGTGTCAGTGGATGTAGGAAGGACACAGAACATAAAGACCTGCTTTATACCACAGAGCATTTAGAGCATATATAGACCAAAACCTAGTGGACGGCCTACATAGGCAACATTTAAAACATGTTCCCTATCCAACCCTCTACGCAATAGAATCGCCATTGGCTAGTACAATTTTTCGTTTAGTCGCCAGACTGATATATTTTTTTATATATTATACAACCCCAAATCAGAAAAAGTTGGGACAGTATGGAAAACGCAAAAAAAAAAAAAAGAAGTGATTTCTAAATTTACTTTGACTTGTATTTCATTGCAGACAATATGAACACAAAATATTTCATGTTTTGTCTGGTCAACTTTATGTCATTTGTAAATATGCATCCTTTCCTGTCATTCAGACCTGCAACACATTTCAAACAAAGTTGGGACAGGAGCAATTTAGGGCTAGTAATGAGGTAAAATGGTTAAATAATGATGTGATTTGAAA
The DNA here is from genome assembly GCF_949357685.1 of Gobio gobio. NCBI lineage: Eukaryota > Metazoa > Chordata > Actinopteri > Cypriniformes > Gobionidae > Gobio > Gobio gobio. The sequence continues at coordinate 51,794,593 of NC_137106.1, forward strand.
CAGGTGATGTCAACAGGTGATTGTAATTATGATTTGGAACAAAAGCAGCGTCCAAGAAAGGTCTAATCCTTTAGGAGCAAAAATGGGCCGAGGATCGCCAGTTTGCCAACAAATACATGAGAAAATTATTGAAATGTTTAAAAACAATGTTCCTCAAAGAAAGATAGGAAGAGATTTGGATATTTCACATTCAACAGTGCATAACATAATTAAAAGATTCAAGGAATCTGGAGGAATTTCAGTGCGTAACGGACAAGGGCGCAAGCCTAAGCTGAACAACCGTGATCTCCGATCCCTCAGGCGGCACTGCATCAAGAATCGTCATTCATCTAGAAGCCATATCACCACATGGGCTCAGGACTACTTTGGCAAACCTTTGTCAAGTACCACAATACGTAGTTACATCCACAAATGCCAGTTAAAACTGTACTGTGCCAAAAGGAAGCCCTATGTTAACAGTATCCAGAAGCGCTGTCGACTTCTCTGGGCTCGGAGGCATCTGGGATGGACCATCACACAGTGGAAACGTGTACTGTGGTCAGATGAATCAGTATTTGAGGTATTTTTTGGGCGGAATGGACGCCGTGTGCTCCGGACCGAAGAAGAAAAGGATCATCCAGACTGTTACCAGCAACAAGTCCAAAAGCCAGGGTCTGTCATGGTATGGGGTTGTGTCAGTGCCCTTGGCAAAGGTAACTTGCACTTCTGTGAAGGCACCATTAATGCTGAAAAGTACATAGAGATTTTGGAGCATAATATGCTGCCTTCAAGAAGACATCTTTTCCAGGGACGTCCATGCATATTTCAACAAGACAATGCAAAACCACATTCTGCACACATTACAAAGTCCTGGCTGTGGAGGAAGAGGGTTCGGGTACTTGACTGGCCTGCCTCAGTCCCGACCGGTCTCCAATAGAGAATGTGTGGAAGACCCCGTACTGTTGCCCACCTTAAGACTTGTTTGCAGGAAGAATGGGACAAATTTACACCTGAAACACTTCATCACTTGGTGTCTTCAGTCCCTAAACGTCTTTTAAGTGTTGTGAAAAGGAATGGCAACATTACAAAGTGGTAAATGCTTTACTGTCCCAACTTTTTTTGAAATGTGTTGCAGGTCTGAATGACAGGAAAGGATGCATATTTACAAATGACATAAAGTTGACCAGACAAAACATGAAATATTTTGTGTTCATATTGTCTGCAATGAAATGCAAGTCAAAGTAAATTTAGAAATCACTTCTTTTTTTTTTTTTTGCGTTTTCCATACTGTCCCAACTTTTTCTGATTTGGGGTTGTACTTATTTATGTAAACTTCACCAAATTTATCGATATCTTTGTAAAATGGCACAGCGTTTCAAATATCTGAACGTACACGCTTGACATCAGTCAGCATTAGACTATGATATTGTGATAATCAAGCAGTATTTAATGATACAACTTCAGTAATTAGAACTGAAACTGTTGGAAAGCATGTATGAATGCATATTTGTCATTTAACTGAACTTTGGACTGGTGGTGGTGCTTAAGATATTGTTGGTGTTTCTGTAAAAAAAATTTATAATAGTAATTTTATATTATTAAAAGATAATAATAATACTACTACTAATTCTATCCCAGCTTTAATTTCTTTTGTATCTTTGTTCTATTGTATTTATTTGAACTTTTTAATAAGTTAGGATAGTCAGTTTTATTGTGGTATAATGGAAATTTCACTGGTATCTAAAACATTGGTGTCATCACAACCATATTTATTCAAATACAACTTTACTAGGGTCCAAAACACTTTAAACATTTTCACATTAAACACCAGCATAAAAATCTGATCTTAACCCCCACATTTACAATAAATCTGCATCGTTTTTACAGCTAAACTGGCTGCTAATTCAGTGACATCCTTTTGGACACAGACCGCTTTTCTGACATGCTTGGATAATATGTGTCATGATTTATCAAAATATCATAATTCGATTAGTATTGAAACTGCAGTGAAGGAAAACTTTCTGGACGCTAATTTAATAACGGTATCAGCCGTCACAGAATGATCCTTTAGAGGATTTACTTCTTTAAGTTAAAGAGGTTTTCAATGTGTATGAGGCCTGCGTTTCTTCTTCCATTACTGCTTTAATCTGTTCATTTACATTCACAGACGGCTTTCAGTAGCGCTGGCCGCGTCTGTGTGGTGAGTGTCCTCCCATTCACCCGTCTCACTGCGTGTGTGTGTGTGTGTGTGTGTCTCAATTCGCAGAACTGTATGGTTTCGACGTTCTCATTGATTCCAACCTCAAACCGTGGCTCTTGGAAGTGAATCTCTCTCCCTCATTGGCATGGTGAGCATTGCACACACGAGGATTTTTCCATTATGTGTATGGTGATGTGTACAATAACTGCTTCTTCCCAGGTTTTGGGTGTTTGTGTTCTGCCTGTGTTATACAGGCAAATTCAATTTGAGATCACTGCGTTGTGCACTTTAAATTTCCATCAATACAGACTTTCAAACAATGAATTCTAGGCAAATATCAAATCATTCAAAATGTGCATTTTGGCCCTTGTAGCTCCATATTTTGACAGGAAGACATTATGCCGTTGATGTAGTTCACAGTAGGTTTAGGGTCCAATTCTCACTATTAACTACGACTTTTGTCTCAATAAACCCCTAATTACTGCTTATGAATAGTTAGTAAGCTACACTCTAAATAAAATGGTGCTATGTCGCACTAAAAGTGGTTCTTTGGCTCGTAATCATAGGAGAACCAATTTGTATAGCACAAAGTCTTGGTTCTTCAGTGGTTCTTCAGTGGTTCTTCAGCAGTTCTTTGGGATGACTGAGGTGCTATATAGCACCGCTAGTATATACAGAACCTGTTAATATATGGTGCTATATAGCACCAAAAGTGGTTCCCCTATGATTGCGAGTGTAGTAGTTAAAGGTTCAGTTCACCCAAAAATGAAAATTAGTTCATTATTTACTCACCCGCTAGTCAGTAAGTCTAGTCTTTCAGACAAATACAATTAGAGTTATATTAAATATATCTATTAGGGCTGCCACAATTCTCAATATAATATCGAACCGTTCGGTACGGCATTCACGGTTCAATACGCGCTTGAGAATTGCGTTTTTTTCGGTTTCGCATTTAATTAATTATTTTTCTACAAATTGTATCATTTTCCTCCATCCCAATACTGAACAACACGACATACATTCACATCACAGGTTAGTGGTGGAGTTATACTCACGGAACACTATAGTTATTCACAATCACCAAAGCTCATTATTTGCATGCGTTTTAAAGTCTTGCCGGTTAAACATTTCATTTGCGTGCTTATGCAGGTTTTAACATGCGCTTTTCAGAGCGTGCGCACTAAACGCCTGTCAAACACGTGATTACTGGACTAAGTAGTCGTCTTACTGCACTAATACTGTCAAATACACACAAGGTTAACATAAACACAGTCGGTTATGTCTAAAGTGAAAGTAAAATCGCAATCGGGTCTGTATATTAGATGCACGGAGGTCTTAAATTGACAGCTGCGCAGCCTATAGTGAACACGCTGCTTAAAGGGACAGTTCACCTCTAAAATTATGTCATTATTTACTCACTCTAATATTGTTCCAAACCTGTATTAATTTCTCGATGACAGAATTTTCATTTTTGAGTGAACTATCCCTTTAAGTTTAGGTATTGGGTTGGATTCAAGTGGAAGTTTACATGATGTAGTAAACTGATTTCCACTTTAATAAAAAATTATATAGCAAACACAATTAAATGTAACCATAAAAAAAAAGGGATGTTTAGTTATAGCTTCTGGAGCAAAGGTGCCGCCATCTTGCAATACCACAGTGTGTGACGTCATGGAGGTGCTTTGCTCCGTTGGCCAGTGAAGTATTATAAGCATTTCTTTACTTTTTGTAACACACGACTGTTGAGCCCATAATTAGTCCAATTACTAATGCGTATCTCTTACTGTGTGTTCACACCAGACGCGACTTTCATGAATAAATTGCGCTATTTGCGCGTAGTTGGACGCTTGAACATTTTGAGTTTACTCGCTTCATTCGCGCCATTCACTTCACAACAGACGCAAATTTGCGCCATGGGAGGGGCTTCTGCTTCTGCTCCAGGTTTGTTGTGAAATGGCTGACATGGATTGTTTTAAAATACGGCGAATAAGCTCAATTTGCCGGCTTTAGCTAGCTGTAGTCTCAATATGTAGAGCTCAAATTGAGTAAAGAGCGCTTTTTACAACTCGCCAGACTGTCCGACCTCCTCACTCACTTTCTTCCAAGCAAGATCCTTTTTATTCCTGTCGTACAGCTCCGGGGATCCACATATGATTTTGTCCTCATTGTTGTCACTACTAGAGCAAGCTCCTGATTGGTTTACCCGGCGCGAATATCCGCCAAAGTGCAGATTTTTCAACTCACGCGAATCACGCGTCAAATGGCCGAAATGCTTTCGGCATGCAATTCGAAATGCAATTCGTGCCGTGTCATTTGCACGAATCGCGCTGCAGAATCTATTCGCGTCTTTGCATCGACTTAACATATAAATCGCTTAATGCTTCATTCGCGTCTGGTGGGAAAGCACCATTAAAAATGTCAGAGCGGAAACTCTGGAGAGTCCTGTTAACAGCAGGTGAGTTAATTGTATCCACAGGTGAACATAAAATATGTTACATAGCACTACTGGTGAACGAGCCAGTGTAATGCAGATATGTCTGAAAGGTCATAAGATGTGGCATGAACGACATTGTATGAAGCGTTGTTTGTTTACATCACGTTGCGCCTTGCGTTATGAAAACAATGTTTGGGATACCACGATCAAAACTTCGCTATGTAGACAGTTTTGATGTTTGATATTTATCCAAATTATAACAGGACGCTCCAGTGTTTCCGCTCGGGCATCTTTAAGAGAAAGCATTCCCAGCTCCAACACGTCCACCTCCCGGCTTATGCTAAATGTACACATCATGGTGAAGAGACCGCGCAATACAATTATAAAACATTATAATGTTATTTTTCAATTTCATCTCGGCTATATTGATTATGAAAAGTGCAAAGATGCGCAATATGTCAGAAGACAGAAGGTCAGAAATGATTTTGACCACTTCATTAAGTTTTGTTTTGTAGAAAGCCTTTCTTTAAAGTGAATTTCGTTTAGTATACATTCTGTCTCAATTTTAATCAATGTTTCATCAGCCAATCGCCTGGATTTAATAAGCAAATAGGCTATACCAGACAATAATCTTGACATGGAGGCGCCGGAGTGATCACTAGCATTGGTTTAGTTTAGTTTTTATTGACACTTAGGCTTTATTTCTTCATTTCCTTTTGTTCTGTTTCCCGCCACTGATCGTTGAACACTCATTAACGTTCACACCTGTTTGTATTTTGTTCAGTATTATCGTGTTTATTTAAAGGAACGCGCCACTCTTCACCCCAAACCAGCGGGTTCACGACTTCTTCCACCCGTAACTGTAGTGCTGCCGTATCGACTCAAATGCATAAGCAATTGGACTTATTATGGGCTCAACAGTCCCTTCAAGTTCATCTTCTTCCATTTCAATACAAGCATGTGTTAAAAAAGTTAAGAAATGCTAATAAGCAACTAGTTAATAGTGAGAATTGGAACGTGTTACCATGAAGGTTCAATGGACTGTACAGTAGTTGAACAACATGCAAATGATTGAACTGATGAAAGACTTTCCAAAATCTCAAAGACTCCATAAAACAGTGAAAGCTGTGAGTTTTACATATGATCCAGGACTTACAGCGCATGCCATTGTAAAGACTGTAAGTCTCATTTTCACCCATGTAAAATTCAATATGCATCTCAAGCATTCCTTATGGACTTTCTGATCTAAGCCGCAGTATCTGTCATAAGTGGTGGGATCAAATCGAAGCCTCCAAGAAAAGCCCATTTCAAAGCATAACACCAGACGAGTGGAAGGATTTCTCATTACAGGTGATTTGGTCGGCCATCAAAGATCTACTCAACTGGATGTTTTCAGGTCTAGACATGGATCAGAAGCTTTGATGCTCTGCATTAAGATACTGCAACCAGTGATTTGAGTGTGTTACCAGACTGACATACATCAACTCCAAACGTCTGACAGTACTCCATCATCATCAACTGTATGAACATACCGTACAGGCCCGGTCATCATCGGCTTCTTGGAAGTGGAAATGACGGGTTAGCAAACCAATGCGTTTCCATGCCAGTGGTTGCATAAAGACTGGTAAAAGCCATAAAGTGAAGAGTTTTCCAAGGTCACTCTCTCTCACCGCTGACATTCGATTTGCTGATGATCATTGTCAAGATGTTCAGCAATGACATTCAGATGCTCTAAGTGACCACAAGGTGTAAATCCTCTAAGTTTACACCTTCCGTGTTTGGTCAGTTTGGTCCGAATCAAAATGACAGGTGTGAAACCTCCCCTGGACCAAAAATGAAATTTGGTCAGACTCAATCCAGATCAAACTGAACAAAGGTTCGGTTCGTTTCTAGTGTGAAAGCATTTTCTGTATGGTTCGGACCTTCAGAACATTTACAGGAAGTTCCTGTTTATGTTTAAATATTAGAATGTTATTTTAAAATTTCGTCTCGGCTATATTGATTATGAAAAGTGCAAAGATGCGCAATATGTCAGAAGAAAGAAGGTCAGAAAGGATTTTGAGCACGTCATTAAGTTTTGTTTTGTAGAAAGCCTTTCTTTAAAGTGAATTTCATTTAATCAATGTTTCATCAGCCAATTGCCTGGATTTAATAAATAATAAGCAAATCGGCTATAGCAGACAGCAATCGTGACATGAAGGCGCCGGCACGGTCATGATTGGTCTTGAACACGTCTCATAAATAAACTCAAACTCAGCCTCACAGACATGAGAAATACGTGTATAGAAAGCTTGAAGTGTCCACTTTTAAACGAAACAATTCGAAACGAAAAGAAATAGTCAAGCATTGCGCTGTGTTCAAAAGTGGCAACGATACACGTCTGTTCATTCATTCTCGTTAAAGATGCTGACGTCAGACGCACATCCGTTTACAAACCAATCAATGTCCAGATGCCGTCCACAAAGATGAAGACGAGTGGACGCAAGTGTGTCATGTAAAGTTCTTTAGTGCGCTCGCATAACTGCAATGTAAAACCAAACCAAAACTAACCAAATCAAAACATGAACTTCGGTTCGGACCTTGGCGCGGACTTTCAGGTGTGAAAACCTAGCCCTAGGAAGATCTTAATCGCAAATGGCTTCCATCACAGATTGCCTAAGCAATTGACCGCTCGCAAAGACCCGCCCCCTTTAGTTACTGTTGCTATGTCCGACAAGCCATGGCGCTCTCACACCACACACACGTTCTCACGTAGAGAAAATACACACGGAGCAAAGAGGACACTGACAACACGCCGACAGACAGGACAGAGCAAGTCACTTTTGATACGAAACAAAGTCTCAACTTTGAAATTGTCATTTTTTAAAAGAAATTTAAACAATAAATAGCATTTTGTGGCTCTTTAATGTGTAGTGATCGCGCCTCAGTTAAAGCTGCTCATGAACCGGTCATCTCTTCCTTTAAGTCCATTGATAACATGAATGAACACTAAAATAAATGTTGTTTCAACCGCGGAAAGACGTCAGTACACACCGTTTTTCCAAGTTCAAGTCCACCGACGTTAATCTACTAACTCCTGACTGCTTTGTCGGACAAAACGGCAGATTCTGCGATGTGATTGGTCAGATCGCCTGTCAATCAAACTTACGGTGAAGGGTGAATTACATCAAGCAGCCTAGCAACAAATTCAACAGGATAATAAAGAGCCACAAAGATTTCAAGGCCAAGTGCCTTCTCACCAAGATCAGAGATGAAATGAAGAAAGATCTCCAGTCTGAGTCTACTAAACCAACAAACACCAAGCAAATGCTTCCCATTATAAAGCTATTTAGTCCCCGAAAATGTCTCATTACAAAACAACACTCAATTGTTTCTTTGCCTCCTTATGTGCAATTTGTCCGATTAAAGGGAAGGTCTTAATAAGACTTGAGTCAAACTCATGCCCGTCATTAAGTGTGCTTGTCAACATGCTCATAAACATAAAAACAGCACAGACCGCAGTGGTTTCTGGGTCGAGAATGGAAAAGTTTAAACCATCTTCACATTTGTGTTCAGTATCAAGTGGAAGCGTCATGTAGTGCTTTCAGCCGAGGGAAATCACCTAGTTGTGTTATGCTATGGACTGATTTAATAGACACAAATCTGAAATCTTGTATTATTTTCAATGTTATTTACTTCTGCTGCTTGTGAAATAGGTGACATTTATATCAATGAACGTAAAAGGATAGTTACTCAAAGATCACACTCTCATTTCCCTCATGTTCTTTCTTCTGTGGGTCACAAAATACAATATTTTTGGACTTTCAATGGGTGGACTAAAAACATGTCCAAATATCAGAACTTTAATTTGTCGATGAACTGTCCCTTTAAAAAGCCATGTTTGTAGACAGTGAGGGTTAAGTCGTATTATTTTATTTCCTCCGTGAAAACCTTGGAACGGATTTGAAATGTAGGTTGAGGACAATCTCATGGCGGGCGGAAGGATAATCACTGAAGTGCGCATGGTTTCTCGGAGGTTAAAATCCTACACTTTTATAGTATTGCCATGATCTGTGTGTTTAGTTGAGTTTTTCATGGACATTTAGCTTTTATTTCTTTTGTTCTATTTCCCGCCACTGATCGTTGAACACTCATTAACGTTCACACCTGTTTGTATTTTGTTAAGTATCATCATGTTTATTTAAAGGTACGCGCCACTTTTTTTTGAAAATAGGCTCATTTTCCGTCTCCTCTAGAGTTAAACAGTTGAGTTTGACCGTTTTTGAATCCATTCAGCCGATCTCCGGGTCTGGCGGTAGCACTTTTAGCATAGCTTAGCATAGATCATTGAATCTGATTAGACCGTTAGCATTCCAATTATTTCTGCCCACTAAAAGCTGCACAGATATATTTGCTTACCCCAATAGGTGTCTGGTCTGAACTAGTTGATGCATGGAAACAGCTCCTGATAAAGAGGTTGACTGGCTCAAAGTATTTTGAGTATTTTGAAAATAGGGTGGTTCCGTGTTTTTTTTTCTAGGCTTGGTTGTGTTTATGAGGCACAGTATAACATGTCTTAATACTTCTTTTTTTTAATTTAAACGCCGTATTTTTTTTATATTTGACCTTTATTCCACACCGCTGTCTCCACTGTCCTTTGAGCGGCTCGTTTGCTTCCTGCTTCTGTGAAGCCCATCCCTCCGAAAAACACAATGGTTTTAGATTGGTTAGATGGCCAGATGTAGTTTGTAGTTCTGCAACAGCTCTCTCTCTTTCGTAATGACTGCGATGTGGCCTCGCCCACTTTGTTGCGTGTTCGCGGGGGCAGTGTTTGTTAATAGCAGGTGTTTATAATGTCACCAACCCGTGAAGAAGCTTGTTGTAGTCCAAACCGGCCGTTTTTGTAGGCAATAAACTACCATAACTTTAAAAGACAATATCTCCGTTTGCATTGAACTTTCAGCGCTGTAACTTTGCAGATACTGTTTACATTACACACTAACTAAAGTTAAAAAAGTGAAATCGCCCCTTTAATTGTATTTAAATACAAATTACATTTGTTTGTTTTTTAAATAGTATTTTGTATTTCAAATATGTATTTTAAATACATGTATCTGAAATACTGCCCATCCCTGCCACCCACTAACAGGTGCCGTGATGAAGAGATCATCAGTGTTATTCACTTCACCTGTGCTCATAATGTTATGCCTGATCAGTTTATATTTCCTATGGTAAATTGCCTGTTTTGGCTGTAAATGTTCTATGATCTAGATGGTAACAGGCTTGCTAAATAAAACATAATACCTTTTTACGCATATGCTTAAACCCCGCTTGAACCCTGTTAATTGTCGCTTGCAGCTATATTCCTATTTACTTTGCTTAATAAACTTAACTGTGATTTTAGAACTACCTTTGTCATCTTTGGACTATATATAGGTTACTAGTATTTATTGTACCTAACTTAATAAAACAGGCTGTGGGACTACAAGGAATGATTACCTCAAAATGTACGTCCTTATGCAAGTTTGAGGGACTTTATTTAAATTAAATACACACACCTCTATAGTCACATGGCAGTGATTAACCCTCCGCGTGCCGTTGGTTGCCGACCTCTGACCGCTGTTTTACACGATATAAATCACCATTCAATTTCACTGGATGAAAATGAGCAGCGTAGACATTCTGCCCAATATCTGATTTTGTGTTTCACGGGAGAAAGTGAATAATCATGTTAGAGTGTGCCGTGTTGTCTTATAAACCAGAGCAGTTCATTGGCCCACAGGGTTTATATAACAGTGCACTAATACTTTTTTCCTCTTTTTTATATTTGCAGTGACGCTCCCCTTGATTTAAAGATAAAGGCCAGCATGATCTCCGATATGTTTTCTCTTGTGGGTAAGTGTTTTTTTCCCAGGCTCAGAGTTCAGTCCTCTACCACTTCACCTCGGCCTCATGTTGTAAATGTTCTTGTATGGTCAGATTTTAAACCACAGGACACCCATAACTGCGGGTTACTGTCTGTGGCCATGGCTTTTGTCATGTGGGTCACATTTGTTTGGTGTACAGTAATGACTGGTTAAGAGGATGGAGGGTTGTGCTCTCCTCCATTACATGAGGTTTTATAGGGCTCTATGATTTTGTGCAGAAAACACGAATCGCTGAATCCAGTATAACACGGAATGTCACAGACTTTGGCAAATTTTGGATAAAAGTAGGAATACAGCTAATCAAATGGCAATATGGACTAGCGTCTTATAATATTAAAGCACAAAAACACTGCTGAAGATACAATTCAAGACAGAAAACCATTTTAACTATAATGTACATCTATATATCTTCCTATTTTTAAATAGATTTAAATAATTAAGTAATCATTTGGATATCATTTTCCTATTATTAAATTAAATATGCATTGATTCTTATTATACGTAAGCCTATGATATTTTATTTACAGCAGATAATCATGTTATTGAGCACGGGAGCAGGATCACAAAACTCGCTCCTCCACCGTGAATAAATCACATGTGAATGCTGGAGTTTATCTCTGAGGTGGCTGCTTCCACGGGAGAAACAATTACCGTCTGAATATGGCTTTATACACACACACACACACACACACTCACAGCTCTTCACTACAACCTGCCAAAATAAAAGTTCAGTTTAATTTTACTTTGATTACATTTGAAAAGATGTATTAAGTTGCTCAAGTTTTATGCATATGATTAACACTGTAACATTTTGAAAATATGATTTTTAAAGTTCTCATTATTAGATAAAAAGTCAAAAATATGACATGCTAAGTCATAATTATAAGATCATATGTTGAAAATATGACGTGCTAAGTCATAATTATAAGATCATATGTTGAAAATATGATTTTAAACGGCCTCATTATTAGACAAAGTCAAAAATATGACATACTAAGTCATAATTATGATAAAATGTTGAAAATATGACGTACTAAGTCATAATAATATCATATGTTGAAAATATGATTTTAAAAGGCCTCATTATTAGACAAAATGTTGAAAATATGACATACTAAGTCATAATTATTAGATAAAAAGTCGAAAATATGACGTGCTAAGTCAGAATTATAAGATAAAATGTTGAAAATATGATTTTAAAAGTCCTCCTTATTAGACAAAAATTCGAAAACATGACAAACTGTCATAATAATAAGATCAAATGTTGAAAATATGATTTTAAAAGTCCTCATTATTAGACAAAAATTCGAAAATATGACAAACTGTCATAATAATAAGATCAAATGTTGAAAATATGATTTTAAAAGTCCTCCTTATTAGACAAAAAGTCGAAAGTACAGTTGAATGAACAGTTGAAATTAGCACTCAAATTCTGAGATAAAAATTATGACCACAATAAGACATTTAAGACATGAAATCATGCTTGTTATTTATTTTTAATGCGCTTTCAATTTTTTGGTTCACACTTAGAATAATAATACTTACATTATTGTTTTCATTTTGTGCAATATTTTTTTTTACATGCGTTTTTACATTTTGAAATCAGTTTTTAACAACAGAAATGAATCAATCAAAACTGACTTTAGCTCTTCTTCTCAAACTAAAGACTGAATCGAATGAAATGTGTTTCAGAAGGGCCGTGTGTTTAGCCTCTCTCACTAAATCCACATTGCTGGATCACACACCACTCATGGGGCATTGTTGCCTGCTGGTGGTTTGGTCACATTTTTCCGACCATGCAATTTGAAATGTGACGTGCCTGAGGAGAAATCAATCCTCTTCATGCTCAGCACAGTTTTCAAGAGCTGCCGCAGGCTGTGTTCATTAGCATTAGCATTAGCATTAGCAGGCTTACATGAAGGACTTGAGCATTAGCCGCTTGCTGAGTCACTGAGCTGTCACAGTTTGGCTGAAGATAATGATTGCTCAAGGCAAAGTTTTGTTGTGCTTGTGCAATCGGTTGTCACCACTCCAAAAACTGAGAGAATGACTGATCTCAGTACAGTGAGGGTTGTTTATGGCAGCATCTGTGTCGTCCACATTTCTGACTTTACATCAATCTCAAACATGTCACGGTAGAACTGCGTTCAAAACTTTTTTTCTAAAGTATGTATTTGAAATGGAGTTATTTTTGATTGATTTAAAGGGGTCCTATTTAGCCCTTTTTACAAGATGTAAAATAATTGTCCCTAGAGTGTGTGTGTGTGCGTGTGTGCGTGTGTGCGTGTGTGCGTGCGTGCGTGCGCGTGTGTGCGTGTGCGTGTGCGCGTGCGCGTGTGTGTGTGTGTGTGTGTGTGTGTGTGTGTGTGTGAAGTTTCAGTTCAAAATACCCCACAGATTATTTTTAAAGCATGTTAAAATTGTCACTTTTTGAGGGTGAGCAAAAACGCACCATTTTGTGTGTGTGTCCCTTTAAATGCAAATTATCTGCTGCTCCCCGCCCCCTTTCAGGAAGAGGGCGGAGCTTCTAGAGCTTGTGTTAGCAGCTCTGATTACCTCACACACACACACACACACACACACTGAAACTGTTCAGCCTTTTATGATCAAACCGGAGTCAGACGATGATGGAGAGACTCCAGAAGAAGAGACGACATGTGGAACGAGACAGGACGATTCTGAAGGGATAGTTGACGATCTTCAGTCATTGATTAGCATATTCTGTCATGATAATCTCTAAAGCGCAGGTGTGGGGTAAGATGAGCCAGAGAATATCTGCTGATGAAGAGAGAACAGGGATAGTTTAGTGTAATTACGGTTATAGCCAGTGTTGGGAGTAACGAGTTACAAAAGTAATGCATTACAGTAACATATTACTTCCTGCTGTTACGCAGTAGTGTAAGGCATTATTAATACATTTTCAGTAATATTTTACTCGGTACATGTTCAGTAACGCTTGCGTTACAACACACATTTAGCCCGAAATGTAATTGTTAAAAAAAAACAGCAAGACCGCGAGACATTAACGAATGAAAAATGCAAGTAAGTTATTACCCGTTTGATTTATTGCATTCATCTCTTGCCGGTGTGTATTGTGTGACAGTCCAGTGAAGGCGTGTTTAGGGCGGGTTTTACAGGAGTGCCACGAGGCATTATTTCAGGCTCCCGCTGGCCAGTGGAAAAGCGGATAAAGAGGTTCTTAAAGGGAAAGTTCACCCAAAAATGAAAATTAGCCCATGATTTACTCACCCTAAAGTCATCTGAGGTGTGAATGACATTCTTCAGTCAGACGAATATAATCTGAGTTATATTACAAAAGTTCAGGCTAATCCAAGCATTATAATAGCGGCTCTGTTTTTGAAGTCCATAAAAAGTGCATCTATCCGTCATATAACTGCTCCACACGGCTCTGGGGTGTTAATAAAGGCCTTCTGAAGCGAATCGACGCGTTTGTGTAAGAAAAATATCCAAATTGTAACTTTATCAAGTAAAGTTTCGGCCGACCGCCTTCCCTGTTCAATTTATGGAGAAAGTGTTGAAAGTTCTCCTGCGGATGGAAAGACTAACGCTCAGCTCCGCTCGTCATGACGTCACACACACATCTGGAGTTTCACTTTAACATTCAACACTTTTACACTGAAGGCATTCGATCGATACTTGATAAAGTTTAAATATGGATATTTTTCTTACACAAACGCGTTGATTCGCTTCAGAAGGCCTTTATTAACACCCCAGAGCCGCTGGAGCAGTTATATGACGGACAGATGCACAAGCGTGTTGAGTATAAACACTTTCCCAAACGGACGTCAGCTGAGGTTCGTGCTGCAGAGCAAAACGAAAGTATAAAATTAATGGATGAAGATGGCAGAAGAAGACTGTTCTTTCGCGAGATGGACGTATGCGCATTTCTCAGAGTTTGTCAGAGATAAGGACAAAAAGAAAAAAAACGAAAGAACTATTGACTGCGAAATAGCACTTGCAATTTAAAAAAAGAATGTCTCTTGCACTTTGTGCATGACTGTTTTGTGTTGTGAACCTCTCGAATTCAAAGAGAATAAAATAGTGACAATTAGGCATGTGCCGGTATCAAATTTTCATGTTGCGATTAATTGCTGAAGCTTTTATCACGGTATTAAAATAAGTCGCAAAAAAAGTGTCGTCATACTATAACAGGTTTAATTACTTTCTTATAACAAAAGAACCAAACATTTAAATACAATAAAGCAATACACAAAAATGTATAAAGTAAACAAATATTTAAAACAGATTAAGTGCAAAAGAATTATAAAGAACAATAGGTAACACTTAACAATAATGTCTCACCAGTTAAAGCATTAACATTAACAAAGAGCGAATAGCTACATTTTTACAGAAGTTATTCTTCTTTGATGTTAGTTTAAAAAAAGCAACTGTTAGTTATTGTAAGCTCAGGGCCGTTAAATAATACAGTTACAACTTTTGATTTTAATAATGTGTTATTAAATGCTGAAATGTACATTTAACTAAGATTAATACATGCTTTAGAAGTATTTTTCATTGTCAGTTTGTTAATGAAGGAACTAATGTTAAATACTGGAGTCATGTAAAGTGTGTGACTGAACAACAGTCAGAACATATTCAAACAATATCTAGGGCATGTCATTTAGTCCAGATTAAAATATGAAATGTTTAAGTTTGAAAAATGAATAGCCTTAAGTCTTTTCACCGTGTGGTTTTGTTAATGAGGGTTATCGGGGAAACGGCTGCATGTCTGCTGTTCTGTCAGCGCCCTCTGCTGTCAGAGAGTGAATGTGCACTTCAGCGTCTCCTTCACTCCTTCCACCTTGTGCTCGGCTCATGTCTGTTTACATCAGTGCCCTCTTTGACATGTGCATTTTAAACGGTTGATGGGTAAATTATTCTTAAAATGCATTCTAAAAATCTGAATAATTCATAATAAATAATTATTCACGGTATTTTGAAGTGCCCACGATAACAATATTGTGCATGTTCATTATTGCGGTATGTCCTATTACCGGCACATGTCTAGTGACAAAAATAAGAAAAGAACAAATGTGCATCTTGTCATGGCATTAGAGTTTACATACAGTGTCTGTTGTGTCTAATACGAATAGACCCAAGCATGGGCATCGGAAGCAAAACAAATGTGGGTGGATCGTCTCACAGAAAAATAGATGCCATTTACAAATATACCGCCTCGTTTGCTTAAAGTCTGGTTGGGCAAGACGGAAATCACTGTATCATTCACTGCAAAATATGCTCTTCTTACTCAGTCATTTTGTCTTGTTTCCAGTCTAAATATCTAAACATTCATAAATCAAGATGCATTTACTAGATAAGTTAAACGACATAAGATAGTTGTTCTTGTTTTCTGGAAAATAAAATTAAATTGAAGTGAGTTTTTGCTTAAAACAAGCCATATTATCTGCCAATGGGGTGAGAACAATAATCTTGTCTCTGATTGAAATCTTGTTTCTGTCCCAAACAGAAATAAGATTATTTTTCTCACCCCATTGCCAGATAATATGGCTTGTTTTAAGCAAAAACTCTCTTCATTTAGATTTTTTCCCCCTGAAAAATGGGAAAAAAAATCTTATGTCATTTGACTCCTCTAGTAAATGCATCTTGGTTTAAGATTTTTTTTTTTTATTTGAACTGGAAACAAGAAAAAAAATACTAAATATGAGCATTTTTTGCAGTGTAAAGCAAGACGACATCATCAGTTATAACCAGTGTTGTGCAACACTGCAAAAAATGCTTTTCTTACTTAGTATTTTTGTCTTGTTTTCAGTCCAAATATCAGAAAAATCTTACATTAAGAAGCATTTACTAGACAAGCAAAAGTTTTTGTCTTGTTTTGGGGGAAAATAACTCAAAATTAAGGGAGTTTTTGCTTAAAAAAGCAAAAAAATCTGCCAATGGGGTAAGAAAAATAATCTTGTTTTCTGTTTGAATTAAGATTATTTTGCTTACCCCATTGGCAGATTTTTTTGCTATTTGGACTGAAAACAAAACAAAAATACTAAGTAAGAAAAGCATTTTTTGCAGTGTATGACATGCTATTGCATTTGTGTTCGTACTGTATCAATAAATGTGAAAGACTCGACTACAACAACTCTTCCTCTTCTCCACATGTTCCCGGGGGCGGGGTTATGTAAATTTCAGGGTTAGTGATGTCACTAACTCGTTGTAGTCCCTACCAGCCGTTTGTTGTAGTCCTTAAAGAGAGATTTCTGTAAAAGAAAATATCTCCCTTTGCTCTGAACTTTGAGCGTCGTAACTTTGCAGATGTTGTTTATGCTCAAACAGCGACACCACACACTCACTAAAGTTACACTAACGTCAAATCATCATCAACCACCCCTTTAATTTTTCCTTCTTAAAGAAAGTATTAATTTCTTTAAAACAAGGCACCAAACAGAACTTTTTGATCCAGTATTTGGTCTGCTGTTTTTGTACACACTTCTGTATTTGCATATCTGGATGAATAGAAATAAGCAAATGATTAACTTATTGTGTATTAATCTTTTTTGCACTTAGGTTTTGTTTGTCAAGACCCTTTATCACGACAGCTGCGTACTGACCGAGCTGGGTTTGACTCAAGAATGAAGAATCCTACCCAGAAGCCTCAGGTAAAGATACCCACACTTTGACCTTAGTTATAGTTTTCCTTGTTTAGGATAAACAACCGAGCAACACATGACTGTACGGCCAATCATGATGATGTTTTGTTTTAATAATAATAAGAAAAGCCATGTTTCAGCGTTTATGTGTGTCCAGAAGATGCTCATGTGGGAAAGGAGGCACTAATGTATCTCCATCATTGTGCTCTTTCTAGTCTGTGATTGTTATTTTCTAAAGATGTTGAAAACTTGATGCCACTGTGACCCCAAGGGGCGAACATACTTTGATTATGGGATTGATTAGTACTGTGTCTGCTTAGCAGCTTCAGCCCTCTGGACTCAATTAAGCTACACAGACTTGAAAATTCACCCACAATTCCCTTATGAAGAACAAATTAGTTTTGGTCAAAATGATTTAACAAACTATGTATCACACTAAAATTGGAAGGAGTTTATGGGATATCATTAGATTTCCCATTCATTTCTGCTTTTTTCAGCTATATTTTCTTAGTGTGTCTTAGCTAGACCTGAATTAAAGGAACACGCCGCTATTTTTGAAAATCTGTCATTTTTTGGAGCGCGATGCTAACGGTCTAATCAGATTCAATGATCTATGCTAAGCTATGCTAAAAGTGCTACCGCCAGACCCGGAGATCGGCTGAATGGATTCGAAATCGGTCAAACTTAGACGGAAAATGAGCCTATTTTCAAAAATAGTGGCGTGTTCCTTTAAGGTTTGGCTCAGCTATCAATAATCAGTAGGATTTACTTGATTACTTTAGTATCCTTAGTTAAAGCTGCACTATGTAAGATTTTTTCAGTAAAATATCCAAACACCACTAGGCCAGTGTTATGTATTTTGTTCAGTTGACCTCTAGCGGATGGAAAAGTTACATAGTGCAGCTTTAAAAGCCTGTTCACACCAAGAACTATAACTATAACATTTTAACAATCATTGTAATTCTATGACAATAGGGTGACCACATGTCCTGTAGTCTTTTTACAATAACCAGTCTGCTAATGCCCTCATTTTTGCAAAGGCAGACATGTTATTTGTTCATTTTTCAAATTTCTTGAATGAATTTGTCGCTCAAGCATGTGTGCCATTGGTCCAGGATCATAAGCTTGAGAACTGGTGTACATCCATCCAGTCGAGGCACATGAGTTTGACCCTGGTCACTAGATTGTGTTATTGGTTCCAAATGCTTCTAACGGACTCGTAATTTTTGGCCCACAGACAGTTTGGGTGGGACTCCTCAGCAACCCATCAAACTGGCTGGCAAAATTTACAGCAGCTGTTTCGTATCAATATGATGAAAAGGATTTAGGGAATTCCATGCTGGATTTGGGAATCAGCTCCTCAGCTAACAAACAAAATGTCAAGGAGCTGATTTCCCTCTCCACTTGCTGGCTTTTGTTTTAGACCCGGCGTAAACCAACGTGATCCAGCTTGATATCTCAAACTCCCCTTTAAGAGCCGTGGATCTGCTGTGTGACGTGCAGGTTATATAGGAAGAGGGAATGAGGATACGGCTGATTGAAATCTAAACCCCATTTTCATAGTACAACTGCATTTTCTAGTTTTAATAATTTTGCGAGCCTGACTGAAGTGTCCTACGGCCGAATCACAGCCCTAATGAGCTCTATCACATGACTACGAGTATTTAAATAAATAAGAAATAACCACGGAGTGTTTTAAAACACTCAACGCATTGATCTCTATGAAGTGCAGAATCAGATTCGGTGTCAGCCCCTCTGTCAGTTTTGAGCATGCTGATTTATCTGAGGGGAAGTTTTGTTACTTGGCTTGTGGTTGCGAGTGCGCGTGTATATATCCACCAATCAGGCCGGCTAAGTAATAAAACATTGCGGGTGGATGAGAGATAAGTAATTGTGTTTGTTTGATAAAGACATTTTGCGAGCCCTGTGGGCGAATCATTCCGGTTGCTGTTTCTCCACATTGGAAGTTTTCAAAACAATTCCCCACATGTATGACGGGAAGGCCGAAGCTCATTATAATATGCAAAACTGTTATCCAATCATGGCAGTGGGCGTTTACTTCCAAGACTTCAATGCGGCATGCCCATAAAAACAGAGCGTTCCAGGAGAGAGCCTCAAAACCAGGGTTGAAAATAGCCTATTATTTATTCATTATGATGTTTCTGAATGTAAAAACCACGCAGACGTCATAAGTTGATCTCAGACAACAGTATAAAAAATAAAAAAAAGCCAGTTCATGACACCTTTAAAACCTTGTTTCATTCCTTAACCCTCTCGAGTCGGAGGTCGCGCCGGCGCGATCGGCTCTTTTTTTCTTATCAGTGCCAAAGAGACTCAAATAACTCGTTTTTTATCATTCAGGCAAGTGTTATACATCATTATAATCTGTTAAGTTTCACAATAAAAACTAAATGATTTGCTTTTTGCAAAATAAAGGAATCAAACATGATGCGCGATCTGCAGCCTCTCAGTCAAAGACGTTCATTCAGATAGTCTTCAGAAAAGGACCTCTAGCTTATTGAATACTTGTCTGACAAACATGAGCCATAAGTCTAAAGAAATGCTGAAATGTCAGGTTTTTAACACTGTAAACCAAATCAAAAACAAATATTCTGTGTTTATGTAATCTGGTTGAAAAGCAATAGATGTCAGTCACCCGCGACCCTCTTCATTATCCGCTAATGCGACCAGATTCAAATACTGACGATCCAGAGTCAACACATACAAACACATCTAGTGAAGCGCTGTAACGTTACTTCAGCTACATCGCTTTGAGATGTTGAGGAATAATCCTGGATTTATTCTGCTCATGAAAAGCTGTTCATTTCTAAGAGCAAAGGATTCCGCCGCTGATTGTTAGGTCAGTTCATTCTGTTAGCATCTGTGATTATTAAACGTAAAAAGACCGTTTAAATATGAATCCTGCTGCAACATTAAATGTCATACACACAAGACTGTTTTGGACAGATTATAACGTGTTTATTGTAAAAGAGCCTAGTGTCACAGCAATAAAGCTTTTATTCGCAAATGTCTGCTCAGATGCTATAAATATAGTACAAGTCAAACGTATTTTGCTTCATACTGATGTTTAAATATTATAGCCTAATGTTATTTTTTTTAATTTGATATCAAAGTTTGTCAGAAATTATTCTGGAGTTTTGTTTTGTAGAAAGTGAATTGCTTACTTTAAAGTGAATTTCATTTTCTATACATTGTATCTTAATTTTAAATATTTATTAAAAAAGAATTTAGCATGAGACTACTTTTAAAAACAAAAAATAGTACAAAAAATGTAGAAAAAATGCTTCTCTTAGTAATTTTTGTCTTGTTTCTAGTCTAAATATTTAAACATTCTTAAATCAAGGTGCATTTACTAGATAAGTACACTTTCAACTAAATAAGAAGAAAAAATTTTGCTCTCTCAGTCAGGTATGAAGCTCATTCATTATGCAGCTCATTATGCGGGATATTATGTTCTTTTGTCCTCTCAGGTGATCTCCATCATTATTCATTAGCTATCACGCCTCCTCCCATACTGGCTTTGTGAAGAAAAACTCATTTACTCAAATACACATTTTAAATCAGTGTATTGTTTTATGTGAATGAGTAGACTCAATGATTCTCGCATCAGTTTGAAGCAAAAACTCTAGGCAAATACACCCATTAGTCAAAAGTCTTGTGGACACATATCTATTGTGTGTTTTGAGGCCTTCATTTTAAATGTGTTTTTTTTTCAAATGTTTTTTTCAAAAATCATGCATAAACATTTTTCTCTCAAAAATACAAGCATGTACGTACATGTTGCTCACATATTATGGTAGCCCAGTTTGTGCTGAATACAGTGTAATTACACTTTTGCCAATAATGTGTTTATAAGCAACTGAAAAAAACACAAAATGAGCATGTCAAAACTTCTAAAGGGCCCCAAAACAGCTCAGACTCCTAGGGGTTAATGAATCTAGAACGCGGAGTGATACAAACGGTGAACAGTCCCCATGCTGATACTAGTGGCATGTTGCTGATGATTGTCTCTCAGCCAATCAGATTCAAAGTCCAGAACTAACTTGTAGAAACGAATAACTTGACATTCCTTCATTGCTAGTTCAAAAGTGACGGCAGAGGCTTGAATCCATGACAGGAGAAAGTAGTTTCGCACACATTTTTTAAAGTCACTCTGTGGTTGTTTCTTATTTATTTACATACCAGCTCCTTCAAACTGTTGTATATAAGCAATTTAACACTTGTAGCTGTGCAATATGGTTCTATATAATAATTACCTAAAGCCGTGCTCATATTGTATGGCCTAAATAACGACTTATATAGTGATGACGATTTCAAAACACAGCATCATGAAGCTTCGAAGCGTTATGAATCAGTGAGTCGAATCATGATTCGGATCGCGTGTCAAACCGCCAAACTGCTGAATCGATTCACTGATTCATAACGCTTTGAAGCTTCATGATGCTGTGTTTTGAAATCGTCATCACTATACAAGTCGTTATTTAGGGGTTTTTTTGCGCACAAAAACTATTCTCGTCGCTTCATAAAGTTATTGTAGAGCCACTGTAGTGAGATGGACTTTGTAACGACGTCTTTAGTGTCTTTTAAGGGTCTTGAGAGTGTAAAGTGCATTGAGCCAATGGAGGCCTTTCAGAGCATCAGATTTACACTAAAATATCTTCATTTGTGTCTGAAGATGAACGGAGGTCTGACGGGTGTCCAACCACATGAGGGGAAGTAATTAATGACAGAATTTTCATTTTTGGGTGAACTAACCCTTTAAATATGTGATAAAACAGCCATAACACCAAATCTATCTCATTTGAATTCATGCACACATAAAGCACAAGAGACAGACATGAGCTCTAGAGAGTTTATGAGGTGTGTTGTTGATCATGAGTGTAGCAGGACTGGTTATGTGTGTAAGTTTAATAAGTACATCTCTTTTAAACGGCATGTGAAAGCAGTGTTTATGCAAGGCCTTGATGTGTCCTTGAGCAAGGCCCTTTACTCCATGTTGCTCCAGGGGGATTGTCCCTGTAAGTCCCTTTGGATAAAAGCGTCTGCCAAATGCATAAATATAAATGTAGTAGATTTAACAGCTGCTGCTATGTAACAGAGCAGTAGTCATACTGATAATGCCTTAGATGCCACTACAGTGTTTTTGTCTCTTATCCTCAGCGTCAGAGACCGGCATCCTCCAACAGGGCCGACCCAGAGGCTCAGCGAGAGAAGCCCAGCACTAAGCAAGCGGAGAGCACACTGGGCCTGACAGCAGAAGAGGTCAGCATCCAACGCGGTTTCCCAGCTTTAGCCAAACCTGCCTATGTTGGGAGGTTTTTTTGCAGATGCACGCTCTTTCTTCTTGGCCGCTCCTAACATATTTGATATTTGATATTGAACGGCATGTTCTATTCTCTCTTGGACAGATGAAAGTGCTGAGGAGGGTACAGGAGGAAGATGACAGGAGAGGCGGATTTGTTCGGATTTTTCCTACTCCGGACACATGGGAACTTTACAGGTTAGAGAATGATAGAAAGAGAGTCAGTTTGCATATCAGAAACCGATCAAATTATTTAATAATCCAAAGCGACGTTACATTTAAGTACTCTTTAATATTAACCCTTTGAGACCTAAGGGTATTTTTACAATTAATTTTCCGCCTGGTGTTATTTACTAAAAAAGCTTGTAAAACATCAACCCTGTTGTGCACAGACAATTGACACACCTCTTTTTTTTCAAGACAAGTTGCACTGTCAGTATTTTTGTGTTGCATTGATGTCACCTGAATGTAAAATAAGTTATGGGACCATAAAGACAAATGAAAACATAAAACGGAAATTGAATCACTCAAATATTTATTGAAAACACACACAAATAAATAAAAGCTAAGCATATTTCCTCTGGAAAACAGTTTGTTCAAGTCTTTAGAGTCCTGGAACTCAGGAATAAACATGATAACTTATACAGAACCAAAACTATTTACATTTTTCCAAAAAAAGTCCAGGCGCTTTTGGCCTCTTTGGATTTTGGATATTTACTGGTGCCAAGCCTCAAAACAGTTCCTATCAGGAACTTCTCCACAAACTTTCTCCTCAAACTTTCTCCTCAAACTTTCTCCACAAAACTGCAGCGCGTCTCTCTCTCTCTCTCTCTCTCTCTCCTCAACACTAGCCGTGCGTCTCTCTCTCTTCACAATAAAAGAGCTGTGGTTCATGCGTAATGACGCACACCAACGTGGATGACGGATCAGCCTGTCATTGGTCAAACCCTCATCCAAAATGGCAGCTAGCATCGAGCTAGCGGCAAAAATGACGGGAAATTTATAAATTATGGACATCAAGTGGATACATCTTGGATGTAAGCTTTTTGATTTATTGCTGAACAACTCCAAAAAGATGCACATGTTCCAGGCTGGATAGAAAACCTTCTGTAAAGGCTACAAAGACATCAAAGACACCCCCGTGATGGCTAGCTCGTTAGCTTTCTGCTGGAAAAAACGATAAGAAAATCGATAAAAGTTTCATGAAATAATATAGATATTTATCGGAGGTGCCGTGTGACGTCGTGGGCGATGCCGTCGGGCTCTGAGGGTTAACTACATGTACTCACAATAGGGCGAGGGTTTGGTTTAGGGATAGTTGCCTGGAATTATGGATGCACCGGTTGACCGGCCAAAAAACGGAACCGGACGGTTTTTGCTTGAAGCGCGCAATTTTCATTGTATTTTTCTGCCGATTTTTCCGGAAGTGCGCCCGCGTGCACATACGCCTATATTGCAATCGCGAACATGTCACTTGTGTGTTACAAACGGAAACTGGAGAACTGAGGGAAGAGACGAGATACGCTAAAGAGAATGAAGAGCCGCTTTCCTGCGCAAGCTGAAGTTGCGCGAGCTGAAGTTGCGCGAGCTGAAGTTGAGCGAGCTGAAGTTGCGCGAGCTGAAGTTGAGCGAGCTGAAGTTGAGCGAGCTGAAGTTGAGCGAGCTGAAGTTGGGCGAGCTGAAGTTGCGCGAGCTGAAGTTGAGCGAGCTGAAGTTGAGCGAGCTGAAGTTGAGCGAGCTGAAGTTGCGCGAGCTGAAGTTGCGCGAGCTGAAGTTGCGCGAGCTGAAGTTGGGCGAGCTGAAGTTGCGCGAGCTGAAGTTGAGCGAGCTGAAGTTGAGCGAGCTGAAGTTGCGTGAGCTGAAGTTGCGTGAGCTGAAGTTGCGCGAGCTGAAGTTGAGCGAGCTGAAGTTGAGCGAGCTGAAGTTGGGCGAGCTGAAGTTGAGCGAGCTGAAGTTGCGCGAGCTGAAGTTGCGAGAGCTGAAGTTGCGCGAGCTGAAGTTGCGCGAGCTGAAGTTGCGAGAGCTGAAGGGCGAGCTGAAGTTGAGCGAGCTGAAGTTGCGCGAGCTGAAGTTGCGAGAGCTGAAGTTGCGCGAGCTGAAGGGCGAGCTGAAGTTGAGCGAGCTGAAGTTGCGAGAGCTGAAGTTGCGCGAGCTGAAGGGCGAGCTGAAGTTGAGCGAGCTGAAGTTGCGAGAGCTGAAGTTGCGCGAGCTGAAGGGCGAGCTGAAGTTGCGCGAGCTGAAGATGAGCGAGCTGAAGTTGCGAGAGCTGAAGTTGCGCGAGCTGAAGGGCGAGCTGAAGTTGCGCGAGCTGAAGTTGCGAGAGCTGAAGTTGCGCGAGCTGAAGTTGAGCGAGCTGAAAAAAATCGGTATCGGAATTGGGCCGTGTAAAATCATGATCGGTGCATCACTACCTGGAATTATGCAAAATTTACTGTTATTAATAAGTGCATGTAATGTGTAACAAGACAAAAGTTTTACCACGTTTATTAATCAGGTTAGTCGACATTTACCAACACGTTATTAAAATCAGTATCTGTTAACAGGGCTCCAGACTAACATTTGAGAGCAGTGGCACCAGCAAACATTTATCATCAAGTTCATTTAATCATTAATTTGCCATTGTTTTGCGTCGTTTTGTTAATAAGTGTAATTATTAATATCACATGTTTGTTCATTGGAAATTGAACAGTGAAGCGCTGAGCTTGAATTGATATACAGATAAAACCAGTAGCGAACCGTTGGGTTTCAGTCAGGACCTTCATTAACGATCAACAGCACACACACTGATACAAAATCCGGACATTTTCCGAGACAGGAGAAGAGATAAACTGATCATTACTGTGTACAGGATTTTCCAAACTCTGCTGAACTTGTAGTTTTTTAATCCGACCGGTCGTAAACACAAGTGATTATTTCACCACACGGTGTCAGTGCTCGTCTAAATAGGCCGCGATGAAGTGTGTGTGACACCTGACGAATAAGATCTGAATCAACATATTGATTTGTATTAATATTTTAGCATTGTTCTGTCACTTTTCATTGACAATCATTTCACTGTAGCCTACAGTATATGTAATTCACACATTTATGGCAAAATTCAGTCACGCTGTTAATGTATTACTGTTTAAGATTAAATAAATGCTTAACATCGTTAACTTTCTTTAAGGCAGTTACCGCGCATTCATTCATCTATTTAGTACATATTACAAATAAAATATGGTTCTTGTAGTTTATCATGGTATTTGTAGTAAAAGTAATACAAATGGTAGTCAATCCACGAAAAAAAAAACATGGTTACTACATTCTTACTATAATAAAACCATGGTTAACTTTCGTAAGGGTGTTTATCAGTCAAATTAATTTAAAAATGTAACAACAGGTATGAAATATGATTAGTAAGAGAAACACTGTTAATGAGAAGACTCAATCACTGGACTGCGGCAGGTTAGAAATGTATTTATTATTCAGAATGCACATTTGGATGGGAACATTTCAGCAGGCTGACGATATGAGACACGTAAACATCCGCAGTTTGGAAATGCATACAACACACAAACATACAACTTCATCCCACCATATCAGTCTCACCCATGCTCTCCTCTATTCTTTTAGTGTCAGGAAATGGTCAAATCTGAGGTAGGGACCGGAAGTAGCGGTGCACTGCTTCACTTACCGGAAATAGGAAGTGTGATAAAGGCCTACTGGCGCCGACACATCGCTGGGCCTCTGGGGCGTTCTATCACTACACATCAAAATTTGATTGGCTGATGACCCATGTCAGTCAAAGTTATGATCCGATGGAAAATGGCAGCTTCAACGGAAGGCTAGCTATACTACTAGTGCTTTTAGATGGAAAATACAGCTCAGATTCACAATGTTTTTTTTTATTTTGTCTTTTTAAAATAAAAGTGCTTTTTTGTGGCCTACACCTTTACATTTTTGGTTTTACAAACCATCAAACTGGATAATTTGGATAATATTTAGAGCTTTGAAGTGATGGAGAAAGCATGCGGAGCATGAATGTCTGAAACCCAACACAAAACCAAACTAGACTCTGTCTCAAAACCAAGAGTAAGCTAGACCGAAGTGACAGAACCCTGACAATAGGCCTAATATTTTTTACTTGTTACCATGTATTGGCATTGTGTGCACTGCAAAAAAATGCTCTTTTTAGTATTTTTGTCTTGTTTATAGTCTAAATATAGACCGTTTCAACGGCAACAACATAAACAAACGTTGCTGCGCATGCGCGCTTTTGTGGCCCAAACTTAAAGGGTTAGTTCACCCAAAAATGAAGATTCTGTCATTAATTCCTCACCCTCATGTGGTTGGACACCCGTCAGACCTCCGTTCATCTTCAGACACAAATGAAGATATTTTAGTGTAAAGCTGATGCTGAGAAAGGCTTCAGATAGGCCTCCATTGGCATTCAGTTCATTTACACTCACAAGACCCATAAAAGGCACTAAAAACGTCGCTACAAAGTCCATCTCACCACAGTGACTCTACAATCATTTTACGATGCGACGACAATAGTTTTTGTGCGCAAAAAAAAAATCTAAATAACGACTTTATCCAACTTGTTCTTGTCTTCCGTGTGTGTCTCCACGACGCATGCGTGAGAATATGAGCAGATCCGGCGTTCAGGAATCCATGAAATGCTCACTTAAGCCCCATTTTGAGAACTACGCCGAGACCTAAAGCACGATCAGTGTAGAATCAACAGCTGAGACACGCGCGTCTTCCTCTGCTCGTAAACAAATCTCTTCTGGGTCATGTGTCCGAACGCCGGATCTGCTCATATTCTCACGCATGCGTCGTGGAGACACACACGGAAGACAAGAACAAGTTGAATAAAGGTGTTATTTAGATTTTTTTTGCGCACAAAAACTATTGTCGTCGCATCGTAAAATTATTGTAGAGTCACTGTGGTGAGATGGACTTTGTAACGACGTTTTTAGTGCCTTTTATGGGTCTTGTGAGTGTAAATGTACTGAATGCCAATGGAGGCCTATCTGAAGCCTTTAACTTCCGGTAGTCGTCCGCAAAGAATCAACAACAGAGGCTGCGTTATCTTTCTTATGCGCTATCATCTTTCATTTTAATTGGGCAACATAATCTTAATTTACATGTTTTTATTGTTTCAGCATGTTTATTGTAAATAATCTTCCATTTCTGTCTGCACTATAGAGTGGGGGAAACGCCCCCTTAAAGGGTTAGTTCACCCAAAAATGTAAATTCTGTCATTAATTACTCACCCTCATGTCGACCCCAACCCATAAGACCATAGAGAAGAAGAAAAATATATTCATTTGTGTTCCGAATATGAACGAAGTTCTTACAGGTTTGGAACGACATGAGGGAGAGTAATAATGACAGAATGAACATTTTTGGGTGAACTAACCCTTTAAGGACCGTGTAATACCGTTTTCTGT